>NW_026623248.1:2848395-2878326 GCF_030028575.1 Malurus melanocephalus | reverse complement strand
AAAAAAAAAAAAAAGATATAGGAGAAAAGGAAAAATTAAACTGGCTGTAGATCTGTCGTAGCAAATAAACAAATCAGGAAGACTTCAAATTGTGAAAACTCCTTTCTTCCAAATCTATTTGAACGTCTACATATTTCAAAACAAGGGATTATTAAAACCAGATTKAACAGGCAGACAAGGACATTTCAGGGTTTCCAGTTTTTATGACACATTTTAAATAGGATGAATTTCCTCCTGTGTAAATTCTTATTAAAACATCTTCGTATTAATCCCCTTGTGTTGTTCAAGCACAGTCACAAGTGGAAAATCTGTCCCACCTTTCAGCTAGTATTTGAGAGGTTCTGTTTGAAGAAAAAATTTGATATCCTAAACTCAATGAATTACAGCCCACAGCAATAACTGGGCTGGGAACTACAAATGCTGTGAGCAGGAAGAAAATGCCAAAGTAGTATGTCAGGTAGCTGCAACCTTTGGAACTGGAATAAACCRTAGAGCTAGAGAGTATATAGTGCTATGGTATGTAGAGCTCATGGTATATAGATCTACATCATAAGTCACGAAAGAAGGAATGTTCAGCAATCTTAAATTGTTAAATTCAGAGAGAATCAAATGACATGCTTACTAAAATAGAGAGGATTTTATGACAATAGTTGTGATGCTCTTCTGTTGCCTGTCTCTATTGTTCTAGCCACAGTTGGCATCAAGGATGTCTCTGTGTAACAAATTGCTTCTTTTGCAGAGCCAGCAAGCCCTCCCCAAATGGTCACTGACTAGACAGACCTCGGCTACAGAGACAATGACTACATCGTGCCAGTACTAAAATCCCTGCAGATTGTGGTTTGATGGTCTCATGTGTACAACTTCTCCACAAYACACTTCTTTAAGAAAGCTACATTTTAGCTGGAAAACAATAACTGATTGGACAGACTGCCAATAAGCACTGAAACCTTTTCAGAAATGAACCTTGTTAGCAAATKATTACCAATATTGACAGTGTTCACAGAACCAGGCATGTCTTACATTTATTCTCTTAACAAATCACTTGTACAGAAATGTCAACAGAGTGCCTCGTGAAACCACTACAGCTATTTATAGGCAGCAATTTATGAGGAAAGAAAACCACTGAAGTAAGATAAATTAACATTTAAAGAAATTAACATCTGAAAAATATCCTTTTAGCTGAATTGTCATGCTTAGACCATATGCTTACTGGTGTGAGGTGGCTGGAACTTCTCAACTTCTCTTGAGACAGGGGTGGTAGAATAGACCACAAGACACTTTCTAACAGTGTTTTCTGACGTTCAAGAACTTGGAATGCACTCACAGAGTTTCTTACACAACTCTTCATTTCAGCTCATAAGAACACTCCCAATTTTTAAAAAAAGCACAGTAAGTAACATTTTTCCTCACAGAATGCTATGAGCCACCTTCACATTTCMAGGTGAAACAGATGGCTTTATGAGAAACCTGTCAAAATTATCTTTAAAACAAAGAATTGCAACAATCATAATTTTTTTTTTCAAAAGTATAATCTCAGCACAATTTTCAGTTCCTGAAAGTAAGAGGCAAGGAAAGAAGTAGGACATCCTAGAGGTGTATCCTAAAGGAAAAATKCAGTAACAGCACGAACTAGGCCAAAAGCAACAATTGGCATAAAATGTTCTAAGACGTTTTTAAGGAGAAATTTTTTTTAAGGAAACCACAGCCCAGTGTAATGAAGGGCAAATGGGTATGAGTCCCTACCTGGTCCATCCAYGACATTTAACAGCCTAAGTGGGTACTGACTTCTCATACTGAGAAAAATATTCCATACCAGTTAGTAACTGCAAAGTGCCTCCAAAGTAAAGGAATCTGTCAAGCAGCTGAGCAGAGTTCCCTTGGACTATGAAAGGAAGAATTTAGTAAAAAACTTACAGAGACTAAGAGATTTGATGGATATTACAGGGGAAGGGGAAGGGGAAGGGGAAGGGGAAGGGGAAGGGGAGAAAAGATAACAAGAATGCCCCTGGGTAAAGCTCTGGAAAGGTGAGACTAGTAAATTTCTTTAAGACTCATCAGCTGGAAGTCCCCAGCAAAGGTCATCTTCATTTTTTGTTTTGTATGTTCATATTAGCACATGAGATTCTCAGATGTAATGAACAAGTAAGAAATTAGTTTAGCAAAGTGGTGACAAACCTGACCAGACTTTAAGCTCCAGTGGAAAGATTAAGGTAAACTGATTCTGTTACAATGCCATGAGTAACTACAAGTGAGTTCATGACACAGGAATGTTTCTTTCACATAGACAAAAGAGGAGACTGAGATACTTCCAAACAGCTTCTCAGCCTTTCCATTAAACTGTAGGATGTAGGACAACTGAGGAACAAGTTAAGCAAGAAAATTCTTCTAAAAAATAGTGGACTGATTGAGCTCAGAGTTCAAATTTCTTTATTTCTATCATAATTAGAAAAAATTTCCCTAAGGTCAACCCATARTAGTGTCCAAAGGACGAGGCTCACATGGCTAAAATCTTTACTACAAGTATAAAGAATTCTCTGATACTGATCAAAACACATCTTATTTAATAAGAATGCTAAGCCACACAACATGAGATAAAATCAATAGCTCAAGGTAATGCTTTAATGGCCCTGCTGCCAAGAGAAATGGGACAAAACAACTTGTTTAGTTGAGGAAAAATTACTTTTGATTGCTATTTCTGACTGAAAAGATGTGTGATACCAGGGCAGGTCTTTGGTGATTTTTGTTTCCTACATTAGGACATTTAAGTGCCTAAATTATGGCCTTTCTGTTGATCTATAAACATGAAAGGCTGAAAGAGTTGGAGGGATGAAACTGATAATTTCATTTTTCTAAACTGATCACATTTGCCATRTGGAAGCTGGTTTTCTTGTTGCTCAAAGAATAAGAACACTTTGATCTCAATCCATGCCAGGAAAGATAAAAAGATAGCTTGACAAATGACATAGCAAGCAGTCTTTAGAGCATTTAGGAAAGTACCTGTTATAGCCATTACCTTCAGAAATTCCTAGAACTACCCAGCCTAAGGCTGGTTCTGCAAGTAGCATCAATGCTCCAATTTTGAATTATCAGACAATGACGCAGTAGGGAAGAAAAAACCCTGAAATTTCATAATCACAAATAAATAGTCATGACTTTGCTAGCTGCCTGAACAAATGCAAATAACCAGAATACCAATCTTCTACCTCTGTACTGCCCCTATACAAATGAAGAACATCTGATTATGCAGAACTACTGGGAGCTTYATGTTACGCAACATTCCCAATGCCCTGGAATTTTGGTAGGGATCATTAYCACCAGTGACTTCTGGATAGAGTCAGCTCTCATCTCCATGATGAGGACTGCAGATGTGAAAATGCTTTCATGCCAACCAATGTATGCASGGTCATGGATAACATCCACAAAATAACAGTCTGAATAAGAGAGAGATTACTTAGGTCAAAATATTTGAGAGGGTAAAGCAAAAAAAGGCTTGGAGACACTGTGCACAAAAACTGGTCACTTGACACCATATTGGAAAGAGACCAGATTCAGCATGGCCAGTTCCCAAACAGAGGATACAAGGAATGCACAGAAGAATGAATCATTGTTGGCAATTTTGGTGGTCTCTGAAGAAGTGTAACAGCCAAGTAGTGTTACTTCTTCTAAGGGGGCCTAGAGAGGATATTTTTTTAAATAATACATATCAGCTAAAGCAGAAACAAAAAAAAAAGGTCTGAAACTACGAAAAGCCTGCAAAATAGCAAACCAGTGAAATCAGCTGCTGAACAATACAAAAAGCCAACATGTTGAGATTCAAAACACTAGAGGCAAAACCCTGGAGACTGATACCTTCATGACACATCTAGGCCTAGACCTGACGATGAACATGCCCCATAAACAAATTAGGAATCCAGACAGCTTAGAATAGGAAAGATCTCCAGTTCAGAAAAGGCCAGGCTGCAGGAACTGAGTACCTTCTGAAATGWATACAGCTCCTTCAGAGCAGAGTAATTTCTGGACTATTTCTAAGAAACCATTGAGTGAAATATGCAAGGGTAGAAGCTACACCTAAGTGATGTGGTAACCACTGTAAAAAAAAAAAAAAACCTGTAGCCTAACTCCAATGCTGTTTTTGAAGGAACTTCTGAATATCTGGGAAACTTGTGGGGTTTATGTCAAAGACCTTTAAATTTAGAACAGAATAGTATTTAGACAACAACAATAGCAAATGAAGAAGTAGTTGAGCTGTTATATCACAATGTACCTAATGCAGCAGGGAGAGCTACATGAGAAATGCACAGTCTGTAAAAGACATATGCATGCACTGTGAATCATACACCGGTTCCCGTTGYTCTATGTTAACTGCATTACAAAATCTCGACTTATGCATATCCACAGATATGCATGTATGAGAGCAAACAAATATGCACTATTATACTCGCCATATGCTCTGCCTGCATCTCTGTGTATAAAAATATACCAACGCAGACAGAAACATATGCACAAAAAGACCCGTGTGATGTTATCCTTGTGTGGTAAGCATGTACGTGCCCACAAGTGCTCATCCTGGTGGGCTGCCAGTCCCTCCAGCACTGTGAAGGGATTTTCCTACCAAGAAGCTCAGGCAGCTCTGACAGAACCAACAACTCAGGCAGCTGCCAACTTCCACAGCACCTCGTGCTTTTTCCCTAAAGCACCGACTTGTAGGAAGTACTGAAAAAAAAAAAAAAAACCGGCAAGCGTTCAGATTTCTGAGGAGTTTTCATTACAATGAAGAAAAAAAAAAGGAATCGGATTGCCGGTGCTGTGGCACACTGGTGTGGAAGTTTGTTCGGTGAGCGAACTGCTGGCTATGTCCCAGCSCAGGGGCGCAGGACTCAGCGCAGCCCATGGATGTGGCGTGAGGGGGAGCCGGGAAGGAGCGGGCGAGGCGCCGGGGTGGGCCGAGAGCGGCGGGCTGGGAAGAGCGGCCCGAGAGCGGCGGGGCGGCTGAAGCAAGAGAGAGATAAAAGAGGGGTGCGGCCGAGAAAGGGAGCTGAGACAGGGACAGAGAGAGCAGCGAGCTGCTCCCGGAGCGGGCGGCGACACGGGAACCAGGGGGCGGCGGCGCAGCCCTACCCTTGGCGATGCAGGTCGTGCTGCGACGGCTTGGTCTCCCCCGCGCCTCGCAGCCGCCGCAGGGAGCCCAGGGCGCGGCGCAGCTCGGTCTCGAAGCTGTCCACCACGGGATTGCCCCGCGCCACGGCCCCGAAGAAAGCGGCGTGCGGCGGCTGCGGCCCGGCAGCGGGACCCGCCATGCTCGGCCCGGCCCTGGCGCGGCTGCGTCGCTTTCTCCGGGCAACGGCGGCGGCAGCGGAGCGCGGGGCCACTCCTGGGCACGGCGGGCGGGACCCGGCACCGCTTTGTCACAGCCTGTTTCACCACGGATGGCACTTGGTGCTTGCTGATTGTGTCACTGTGCCTACTGCACGGCTACGCGTAAAAGAATAAAATGTGCTTATCCTCTAAATGGTTATGTTTGTTTATTAAATAATAAAAAGGTGGCAAACTAGGAAACTACCAGACCATATTTATGTATAGGAGGTGGCCATAGCAACCCATGTGTTTTTGAAGTTCTTTACGGACACTGTGGTAAAGAGGTTTAGGAGSGATGCGAAGGAAACTGACTTTTGCCATGTTTGTCATGCTGAGCCTTAGGGACAGCTGAACTGAAAACATGGATGTGAAAGAGATGTGGTGAAGTGAGCGGAGTCCTGTTGGAGACAGTTTCTTGACACTGAATGGAAAAAGATCAATAGAGAGCAGTAAAGCRAAGAAACACATGAAAAGTGCATCCAAGTGCACTTTGCATAGATAACAGCAAAGGAACTATCTGTCCAACAGTTGGAGACACGTAGCACACTGAATTACTGGAATCAGAAAATAACTGCATGAGCAAGGTCAAAGAAGTGACATGGAAATCATCTAGTCTTCCTTGGAAAGCTGGGAAGATGCAAAAGTATGATTAATTTATGACTAACGTGTCTAACTCATTTTACACGTTGATTTTGTATTGTTACCTGCTGGGAGTTGTGTGGATCCCTTGTCCAACAGGTACTGYGTGGAAGATCCAGTGACAACAGCTATGTTTTCAGGTGGGAGCAAATTTAGGGCACAAGAGGGATATATCASTGGAGGAGGTAGAAAATGAAGTCTGCAATGAAAAGACATGGCAAAAAGGTTTTGGTGCGGGGATTTAGAAATCACTGTGTTCAGAGACAAATTTTACAGAMCAAATGAAATACGAGAACTTGGCTTGCAGAGCAAGTTCTGCAACATTTGAAGATTTTGCCTGTGCTTTGCCATGCTAACCAGAGAACTCCCTGTGATGGAGACCAGATGTCTAATAAAACGGGCCTCTTGTGAAAGGCAGCCTGTGCCACTGTAAGTATTGCTGGTGGCATCCTTTTCAAGTCCCTATGAAGTTCTGAGCTAGTTTGCCTCACTAGATGATGCTGCCTCCCAAAGGGCTGATATTCACATTCGTGGAATGCAGAAAGTGCTGTTTTCGAACCAGCAGTGCCTGGAAGATTCAAGAGGAACTTGAGGAACTGGAAACGAGACTGCTGAGTAAAACTTTACATATCTCTAATATTTGGGTAGCAGGTGGTGGAATGAATATCACATTTGCAATTTGGATAAGCTTTTCAGCCATAGAAACAAGCTGAGTCAAAGAAAACGATAAGAGAAAGGGAGGATAGCCATTCYCCAAACGGCAAGATTGTAGAGCTATGTAAAGATAAAGCTTTAACCACCGTGAGGTTAACCAGGGCATAGCTGGTCAGCCCAGCTCATGGAGAGTGTTCAGTCTAAAATTCCTGGGTCAGAGTTCAACAGGATGGAAGTATGCACTCTGCTAGGTGGAGGTGYAATGTATGGAGGGCAGTTCTGACCCTCTCAGCACCCAGGGTGGACCATAGCAAGGAACTACACTGCCACAAAACACTTCGGTTGTATGTTGTTTCAATTCTGGATGTTTACAATATTGATTCCTYTTTCACTGTTCTGGGGAAGATTCAAGTTTAAACTTCAGATAGTCTCCATTTAACATTTAGTTGAACATTTAATTGAGTCCAAAATTAAAAAAAAAAAAAAGCTTATAGATAAATGATTAGTACATTTTAATTTCAGAAAGAGTATAGATTCTTCAGAAGCATTCAGTATAATCTGATTTTACGGAGAAAAGCTTGATGTGAACAAAAACAGTAAGAGTGATGGCTACTGAAGTTGCAGCCATGACAAGAATATTTCCTCAAAGGTGGAACATACCTGAATGACTTCRAAATTTTATAATAATTCTTTGAATTACATTACATTAGAGTCGCTAAACCCCCCMAAAAAAGTGATCTGTTGATTGGAAGGCTAATGATTTATGCATCATTGGTAGGTGAACATTTAGCTAGTAATTTGAATTACAKTAACATTAGGGAGAAAGTAGGATAGATTATGGAGCATTGGCATGGACAGGATCCCAAGAAATGGAACTTATRTAAATCCACTGACTCAAGCAGAGAGGGTACAGCAACCTGTGATTTAATACCACCAGGTCAGGTAGAAGGAAGCTGCCTCAGAAACAGAAGAACCCACAAAGAGTTAACTTAGTAAAAACCCATATAGGAAATGTCTGCTCTTGTGGCTATGGGGCCAAGAGTACGCTTGGGCTGGAACAGGGGAAAGCTTTGCTGTTAACTCATCAAGCTGCCTGCTTACTTCTCATGCATCGCTTCCAGTAGTGTGAACAGCGGTGGTTACTGAGAGCAAACRAAGGGGGGAAACACTGTGATCACAGCAGAGTTGGGCAGGAAGAGTGTGCAGTGATATCTGGGTACAGGGGCTGAGGTAACATCTGCTGGGCCCTATCTTGTACATCAGTTGAAGTTTGTTTCCTGTGGGTAATTCTGAGATGCATGATCAGATCCCTTTCTAGGATTCATGTAGTAAATGTACACTTGATATTCAGAGACAAGAGGCAGTCATGGATGATGTATTACCAGACTTCTGCAGGGTAACCTCACAGTCTCAAGAGATTTGAAAGAGCTACATTTTTGTCATCTCTTCCTTGATGCTTTGAGGAAAAATGGTCTGAGTTGGAATGATTCTGTGTCATCACTTAGGCTGATAGGTAATGAAGACATGAGAATTTAAAATAATGCTTAACACACTTGTGAACTACATATTCAGAACTGGAATCCACATTTACTCTATTTGCAGTATACCTGCCTGGTCCTACGAGCCAGTGGGAATCCACTTTGAGTGGGGAATTCCTCTTAGAGCAGGAGTGAATTATTGGATTAAAAAAGTGGGAAAAAATCTAGAGAAAGAAACAATAGCAGGTGTATACTCACAAGGTCAAGGAAACACAATATCTTATATGACAGTACAGCATCTGCTATTCACATGGTATAGGGGAATCATATATGATACAAATTTAATAGCTCTAAATCACCTGAAAAAGGTCCATAAAAAGKCATCTGATAGCTGGAAGTTTTGAACTAAGTTGCTGGGTGGTAGGAGCACTGACACTTCAAAAGTGTGAAATTGTCCAATGGCAGGGGGAAAWGGAAGAACTCATACTGAGCTTACAAGAGGCAAAACACATGCTGGAATTAAWGTACCTTCCAAATAATTAACTGTACAGGAAGCAGAGAGGTGCAGCAGACCTGCAAGTTTTTGCTGTTGGCTCCTGTAGCACTTGTCTGTAGCAACAGCCAATAAGACACATATGGGAGTACTGGACCTTGATGGGCAGCTGTGAGAGATTATAGTCATCATTCCCTTCCCCCCTCCTTGCCTCTGGGCTGGTTTTGGTAAAGCTG
Organism: Malurus melanocephalus; assembly: GCF_030028575.1. NCBI lineage: Eukaryota > Metazoa > Chordata > Aves > Passeriformes > Maluridae > Malurus > Malurus melanocephalus. The sequence continues at coordinate 2,869,471 of NW_026623248.1, read as the reverse complement.
CTTGTGGTTTACTGATAGTGTCTTTAGACTGAGATGCCTTACTTAAATCTGCCTTTACATTCAATTAAAATTTGTGTATTCTTACCCTTATCTAAGGGCAACTTTCTATCTTCCCATAGGAAAATTAGTAAGGAGATGAGAGAGACACTGTCATGTTTTGACAGCGTTTGTGGTATTTTGCATTTTGTGGTATATATTACCATGAAGAAACATGTCCTTAACTAAGTTTGTTAATCCTTAACATGTTTGATTGCAAAGGTAGGGAAATGTGAAAAGGTGGTGGAAATGGCTTACTTAAGATACCATAGAGCTTTTCAAACAAAATAGCAGTTCAAGTCATTTACTGAGACAGTGACACATATTGGTAAAATATTTCAGTATTCTTACTGTCAGTGAGCAAATTTGTCAGACAAGGGCATGGTCTCTGAACCCTGGAACATATATTAACAGAGTAGCTGAGGCATGTGTGTCTTGACAAGCAATTGATGGTCTTGAATTATATTGTGAAAGCAGATCTGGGACAGTTTTAATGCAAATGAATTCTAAGAGAAGGAAAACGCTAAGTTTTTACTTGAAAACCGTTCTTGGCTTCCTTTCTGATTTAGTTTGTCAGTGTCKTAATAGGAAGGGAAAAGAGTGATCAATGCATGAAAGAACTGTACTGTGAACTATGCCAGTGCCAGGTTCTTATGGAGCTGCATTCTTGTTTGGCGTGACAGTTGTCTCTGTGTTTTCATTGTATCACATGAAAAGCTTCAGTGCCAAATTCTGAAGACAAAGTGAGAGCTTTCAAGGTTATAATATATAAAAGTTTTCTTTTTCTTTTAAAATCTGAAAGTGCTAACAAAAAGGTTTCCTTTTATCATTAGGAAAGTATTCTTAGGCATATAAATTAATCTCAGTTGACTTGCAGAAAATGGGAGAAATCTGGGAGAAGTGATCTTGTTCACTGCAAAGAAAGTGTAGGAGTGAGTAATATTTGTGTGAACAATCTGTGAGATTTGACTCACCCACTCAGGTTGTATCGTTATGCATTGAGTGGGCTGAGCAGTCTCTGGGGAAGGTGATACAGCAGGGGTTTTATATAGCTGCTTGAGTTTGTAAGAGGTTTAAATTGAAACATGACAGATTCTGAGATCTTCATTACGGACTAAGTACCAAAGGTAGCAGTTGGAAGTATGAAAGTCTGTGACTGACTTTCCAAAAACAGAAATATTGCTTCAAGGAGAGTTTGCCTACAGTTCATGTTATTTCCTTTATTTTTTTAAGATAGACTTTTTTTCCAGTTTACAAGTAAATTCTACTCAAGTAGACATCAATTGATGATAAGCTTATTTTGCAAAGACTTCTAGGAACCTGCAAATATTTAGTCTGAGAATATACTATTTTCAGTTCACTAGAAAGAACATGGAAGAAAGTTCGTGTTTGACTCAAAAATCTCAGGAAGCTGTAGGGCTTAATCTGATGAAGAATCTACACCTACAGCTACTTTAGAGGAATAGTAAAGCTGTGCTGCAAAAAAGCCCTGTAAATCCCTTCTAATCATGAAAAYGTGAAAGTATGCACAAGATTTTTAGTGATGTGCATGGAAGCTGCATCTTAGAAACACACTAAAAATGTGGAACACTTAGATRTATGTATAAAAAAGCTAAGACAGCTAAAGACAACATCCAACTTATTGAGCAGACATGGCCAACGTAGATTTTTTTTTTATATGGAATGTGAAGTAGCAGAGATGAAATGTGGGAATTACTTTTATTTTAGGTGCATTCAGCTTAAGGTGATTGCTAAATAGGCAASTTACATTTGATCTAGTAGTTACATTTGATTTTGAAAGTGCTGGCGTGTTTTGTTTAAAAGACATTTTCTTCATTTCATAAATATTCTCAAGACTAACATTAAATAAGAGAAAGTGTAGCCTATTCCAAGAAATAAATTAGTTCTGAAGRTCTTCCCAAATTCTCCTGAAGCCAATAAGACAGTGCGTTTTYACTCATATTCTCCTGACGCACATTTGCTCTTTATAATTCTGGGCTGCTGCAAATGCTGTAGATAGAAATGATGCTGGGGAAATTACACTACTGTTTGTATATATTACTCCTGAGTAGCCAAATGCATCCGTATCATAGCTCTTTCTCCGTTGTGCTTTTGGTCTGGGAGTACTCTGGGAGGATCAAAATAGACTCTTCTAGGAATTAACTATTGTCAACAAAAGGACGCCTAAAATAACCCAGTGATGCCCTCCAATATTTTTAGATCAATGCATTTCTGTTCAGGCCTTTTCTTACTGTATTACAGCATGAATTTTGAAACRTTTTGACACCATTGCTTCCGTTTTCCATTCCTACTAGTTTTGCACTTGTTTGCAAGAATATTTAACTCCAAGGTCAAAGTATCTGCTGATTGAGATTTTTTTCAAGAAGCTCACAGAAATTGTTTTGGACAATAGCCTGACCTTGGTAGGAGATTTAGCTGAAAGCCAGCAGTAGAAAATGACACAATGTAAAAGAGTAATTTTTTGGTTATTAAACATTGCTTATTCAGGGAAATAGGAAAAAAAAAACCTTTGTTTTCACAGAGTTATTTGGATTTTCCACCTTTTTCAATAATTTTTAAAAATATTTTATGTAATTATATGTTTTTTTGTAATATAAACCATTCTGATCTTTTGATATGTATTATTTCTAATTATGATATATGTAATTATGTAGTTGTGAACTTTTATCTTAATACTTAAGAATTTTAGAAAATTAATGTTTAWGAACAAGTAATTGTTTTGCATTCTACATGCATGTGAAAAGATTAAATAAAAATAAAATTGCAATCTTCGTCCTTTTCTCCCTCAGAATTTCAAATTAKCAAAAGTGAACAATTGGTTTTTTCCATGTGATGACATCTTAGGAAAAACAGAAGTTGCTATCAGCACTTTATCATGTTTAAATTGAGGCAATAACAAAAAGTGTTAGATCTTGGCTTCACAAATGTAGGTGAAATTTTGGTAGCAAGTTTTAAAAATTTTACTAAAATGCTTTCAGGTGGACATATGGCTCTCTGTCTACTAAATACAGATATATTAAAATGGCCATTTTTTTACTGAGTGGATCTACTTCATTTACTCTGTCATATTTAGTACATTTAGAGACAGAAACATGGTATTCACCTTCGTAGAATCAGAGTAAATGGGCTAGGTAGTACTTCTTTTTCTGTATTGTTAGTAATAGACTTGCTTCCTAACTTATCCTTAAAAAAGAAAATTCTGTTTTGTTGTACCTGTATAATTCCATTGTAAGACTGACAGAATGGTTCCTTAAAGAAGGCAGACAGAACTTCTCTGAAGTAAAGCATTACACATCCATCTGGCTTAGCAAAAAAAAAAAAAAAAGAACTTAGACATAATTTTGTCATCAGAAACTAATCACTAGGTCTCAAACATTAATTTAAAATTTCCATAATAATTTGGAGGTGCATCTGCATTTGCATTTTGGCTTTAATCAAGGGTACACTTTTGTAGTATCCCCCGTTCTGCAATTGCTGTATGTTACAGAATGATCTTGAGTGCATCTTGGTTGGACTCCCTCTGAATGGACCTAAGCTAAAATGTGCACTCCACAGGCCCATCTGACATCCTCCAGAGATTCAGTTTCTAGGGACAGACTRGACCAAGTTCAGGGTAAAACTCTCAAACATCTGGTCCCTGTGACTAGTTGTTTCACAGTAGAGATCTGCACTGATTACACTGTTTTTCCTTGTTAATGTAGCCATTGACTACTTTGCTGACTGGGAAAAAAATTTCTTTTGAAGCAGGATGAAAACCAATTATGCCATTTCTGGAGAGTTGTTTTTTTAAATATCTATACTTGAAGACACAGCCTAAGACACTGATATCTCCACTTTTCTCTGCAGATAGAGGGGAGGGAAATGTTTCCAAACTTTAAACCACAAATTAAAGATGTTTTACTTGTCACAAAACTACATCTTCTGTCTGTCTTGRAGAGCTAAAGAGAAGATTTTTAGTGTCTCCTCAGTGCTATTAACATAGAGAACAAAACTGCAGTGATTACAAGTACCTAACAAAACATGCCAGTGCACTGTGTATGGTATCATATCAGTTTCCAGGTTAAAGTTTACAAATAGGGCCTATGCCCCTGGTTTGTAGTTTGTCCCATGATTTAGTTAAGAAAAAAGGACCCCTTCATTAAGCTCTGCTACAAAAAATGTTCTCAAGCTCTGGAACAACAACATGCTTTTCTTCATGTTTGGTTTATTTCCTTAATATGATAAACTTAATGCATCGTGTGCTTTCCCAGGAGCCTCCATTTCTTCTAGGCTACTCTCCATAGGCCATCTGCATGTAAATGCTGTCCTTCAGAGGCCACTGTGTCTGGTAGGCAGTAGATCAGTCACTGACTGTGCGACTCGGTGTGATGGAGCTGTTCACACTGTTTCACTACAATCATTTGCAAGGCCTGAGAGAATTGAGAGCCTGCCCTTATCATGAAGCAGATATGCATGGTTGCTCCAGAGAACCCATAATAATTTCCTTAAAACACATACTAAGATGCATGTCAGAGTTGTGTTTATCCTACCATAACGTGYCCGTCCTGTTCATTCAGCTGTGCCAGCAATACCTACCTAACCCTTTTCAGCATTTGTATGATCTATAGTTTGTAGGAGCCTGATCATTCAGRGAAAGTGAAAATTGGTGTATTTTCAGGAAAACATAAGAAGAAAAGGAAATGAGTTGATCAGTGCCATAATGCCAAATCCCCATTTCACTGAGAGGTCACTCTGTTGCCTGTTCTGGTCTGACACCAGATGCAGCATCTGAGCCAGCTCTAATCAGGCTTAGCCACTTGGCATAGTGCTGCTCTGTATGGAAATACCAAAACAATGTAATTACAGCAGAAGGATGTACCAGAACAGTCTGTCTCCGAAGGCAGTGTATCTGGGATCATGCTTTGTATTTCTAATCGGGTGCTACTTTGTGTAGTGTGGGTGCACATTTGATGGCCAGTATTCACTGTACCACARGTGCACCAAGTGAAGGATCTGGGAATGTACATGGAGATGTCATTGAGATGACAAGAGGGGAGAGACTATCATTAATGGGATGCAGAAACTGTGATTTGCCTTGTAAAGCTCAAGAGCTGTAAGATATGGCATACAGGGAGAAGGAAGTGTAGTAGATGATGGCACAACTCCATCCTGTAGTTACACAGGATGCAAAAGAGCATGTGACTGATATTCTCTTTTCAGGGCAGAAGAGGCGGAGCCCAGACAGAATATAGGTATTCACCAAAGCACTGGACAAGAAGGCAGAGACAGAACAAAGGAGTGAAAGGGGCAAATCATAAGGAATAGGAGAGGAAAGGAAATGGTCTGCAGCATCCTAAATGCCTGTGATGTTTAAGAGTAGGGCTCTCAGGAGAAGTTCTTCCCTTAAGAAAAAGAAATTAGGCCTTTAATACTGATGGAAGTAGGTCTCTCAAGTACAGCTCCAGAGGTTGTCTAGGATAGTGAGAGACAGTCTGGACAGAGAATACATGAAAAAGAAAAAATAATACCTTCTTCAGAATATTTCCTAAAAGAAATGCTTTCACTTTCGTACATATTTGTTGTGAGAGGGGTTTTGGGCAAAGAAAAGGATAAAGCTGTGGCAACTTCAGTCCCTAGCCTCTAATTCTCAGCTCTAAAGTTGGGCAAACTTCCCTTTGATAACAGCAACACTGTCTAGTATCTAACTCCAGCTCCATATCTGATAGTGATGCTGGCTGCCTTCAGACATTAAAACAGGAGTTCCAGGCCTTAATTCTCAAGGTGGATTTTTTTTTTTGGCAGGGGGTGGGGGGAGATGGGAGGGGGCAGCTTGTTTGGTTAATTTGGGTGGGGTTTTTTTGGGGTTTTGGGGTTTTTTTTGTGGTATGTTTTTTTGTGTGATTTGGTTTTGTTTGGTTTGGTTGGTCTTTTTGTGTCGATTTTTTTTGTTTGTTCTGTTTTTCTTTGGAAATACATTCGCATTGTAGAAATAAAAATTAGGACTTCTAGTAGAGGCAAGGGTAGGGGATAACTTTGCTGTTCCTACAGTTTGGTTTATCTAAACTGTTCTGTGGAACAGTAATTGGATCAGAAAGCAGAGATTGGGAGTGCTGAATGGGAAGGGGAGGGGCCCTGGCACATCTCTGCAGTGCAAGTGGAGCTCCCTCAAATGTCTGACTTACATTTTCTAAGTCAGAGATTTCAGCGTTGCTGGTGCCATTGTAAACTCCCTCTCTTGCTTCAACTCACCCGCCTGCAAGCGGGCAAGGCACTGGCTAGACAGGAAAAGCCACCTAGCAAAAGTTCTGCTTTCCAGGGTGAGATCTCATTGTTTGCATGCTTCGGAAGGTGCAACGCAGCATACCGTCAAAGCACCTTAGAGAAAGCATTTCTATGAGAGATTTTGCTTGTAAACACTCTCTCTTGCTACATCTCACCCGCCTGCAAGTGGTCGGGTKCTGGCTAGATGGGGAAAGCCTCCTAGAAAAAATGCTGCTTTCCAGGGTGAGATCTCTTGCACGCTTTGGAAGGTGCAACATAGCAGACCGAGGGGGCACCTTAGAGAAAGTATTTCTTTGRGAGATTCCCACTGCGAATGCTCTCTTTTGCTATATCTTGACACCCTGCAAGTGGGGACAGAGTAGGCATTCCAGGAAAGCTTCCTAGCGAGGTGGAGCATTTCTGTGCAAGAACTCGCTTTTTGCACTGATTGAGCCAGAGTGCATAATAACAGGCAAGTAYTGCAGAGGAAGCTTTTCTCTGAGAGACTCCCACTGTGAACACTCTCTTTTGCAGTATCTYGGCACCCTGCAAACAGGCCAGGGCTGGTGTTCTAGAAAAGCTTCCTAGTGAGGTGGAGGATTTTTTGGCAAGAACTCACTTTTTGCACTGATTGAGCCAGAGTGCATAATAACAGGCAAGTACTGCAGAGGAAGCTTTTTTTTCTGAGAGCTTCCCACTGTGAATGTTCTCTTTTGCCATATCTCAGCACCCTGCAAGCTGGGAAAAGGCTGGCGTTTTAGGAAAGCCTCCAAGTGAGGTGGAGCATTTCTGTGCAAGAACTCGCTTTTTGCACTGTTTGAGCCAGAGTGCATAATAACAAACAAGTACTGTGGAGAAAGCTTTTATCTGAGAGATTCCCACTACGAACACTCTCTTTTGCTGTATCTCAGCACCCTGCAAGTGGGGACAGGGCTGGCGTTCCAGGGAAGCTTCCTAGCGAGGTGGTAGATTTCTGTGGGGTACTCGCTTTTTGCACTGTTTGAACTGGAGTGCAGGCTAAAAAGTAGTGCAGAGAAGGCTTTTCTCCAAGAGATTCCCATTATGAATGCTCTCTTTTGCTGTATCTTGGCACCCTGCAAGCAGGGACATGGCTGGTGTTTCAGAAAAGCCAACTAGTGAGGTGGAGCATTTTTGTACGAGAACTCACTTTTTCAATTGTTCGAGCCGGAGTGCTTGATAACAAGCAAGTAGTGCAGAGAAAGCTTTTCTCTGGGAGATTCCCACTGCAAATGCTCTCTTTTGCTGTATCTCAGCACCCTGCAAACAGGCACAGGGCAGACATTCCAGGAAAGCTTCCTAGTGAGGTGGAGGATTTTTTTGGCGAGAACTCGTTTTTTGCACTGATTGAGCCAGAGTGCATCATAACAAGCAAGTTCTCTGAAGATAGCTTTTCTCTGAGAGATTCCCACTGCAAATGCTCGCTTTTGCTGTATCTTGGCAAGCTGCAAGCAGGGACAGGGCTGGCATTCCAGGAAAGCTTCCTGGCTAGGTGGAGAACTTCTGTGCRAGAACTCACTTTTAACATTCTTTGAACTGGAGTACATGATAAGAAGCAAGTACAGCAGAGAAAGACAGTACTTCAATACTTGCTTGTTAKYMTGCACTCCGGCTCTAACTGTGCAAAATGCGAGTTCTCGCACAGAAATTCTCCGCCTCGCTAGGAGGCTTTCCTGAAACGCCAGCCCTGTCCCCGCTTGCAGGGTGCCGAGATACAGCAAAAGTGTTTGCAGTGGGAATCTTTCGGGGAAAAGCTTTCTCTGCAGTACTTGCTTGTTAGCCTGCCGTGCGATGCTCATTCCTTTTCAGTAGTCACCAAATGGGCCTTCTTGGGTTTTTTTTTAACTCTCCTAGACAGCAGACTTTTGCCCTTCCTTGTCTCCTTTCTTTCTCCACTTTTTATGGAGTTTTYCCTCTTGTTTCAGCCAGCAGGCATAGATGGGCACATGCTGAGCCTTAAGCCCTGGTCTCAAAAGAGGGGTCTSCAGGACGCAGGGAACAGAAGGGACCTTCAGGGGGAAAGGCACTGGGAGGTTTGAGCACCATGAGGTTTGTGCTTTTTGGAGCAATAAGTTCCACCTCAAGGTCTTATAGTTGGGGTATCCTCAGGTGTCTCTTCCTTATGGATCCTCTTATGTCTGCGAGTGCTGAGCATGCTCTTGAATCGTTTATTTTTTGGCTGAGCTGGTCAAGGATTCTCCACCACTTAGACAGCTTTTGTTCATTGGATTTTTAGGGTGTAAAAGTCTCAGACCGTCTTTGTCCAACCTGGCTGGTCTCAGAATCAGCCTCTTCAGAAGCCACTTATGAGAAGGGAGGAGGACTGGAACCTGATGGTTTTATTAGATTGTTTTTAAATTAGCTTTGTTTCTGTGGGAAAGCAAGGTAACAAGTACACATCCAGTGAGTTTTCCAGCACCTAAGGAGATGACTTACAGTACTTATGCATTTGGTTTCTTCTGACATGCCTGTGGGTCTCRTGATCTGCTCTGACAGTCTTCTAGGAAATGCTGATAATGAGCAATGTTTGCTTTTCCCAACATGCTTGTTTGYTTTCTACCTAATCCCCCACTTTACAGCAAGGACAAGATCTCACRTGGGGTCCTATCTGCACTATCTGAACAGAAACAATTACACTTCCAGCTTTAATTAACAGTGAGCTTGACTTTCCAAAACCAGAGAATGAATTTTCCTTAGCTGTAGCTGCACAGCTTTCTCTGACTTGGAGAGCCCCCAGCCTCTTTCAGGGTTCCAACAGATATCATTATGGGATCAGATTCTCCTCTGACCCAGGGAGTCCCTGCTCTTGCTGTGCTGCCTCACATCCACWGGCTTTATGGCCAGGTGGGGCTCAAGGACTGCTGCCTTTGCCAGCATCCCCAGCTGCGTGTGCTTGAGTTTTGGTAGTGATGCTCCCTGGCCCCTGTGCTGCCTGTGCAATCCATAAATGGCCCTTGATGACCTCCATCGCTGTCCTTGGGCCCTGACAAGGTCTCATCCTTGTGAGTGGCTGTGGATTAGCAGATGAGAAGTAATGTAGGAAGAGAGAAGTCACCTGGGAAGTAATAGTCATAAAGRAAAACAGTTATCCCCTCACTTGAGGGCAGTTTAGAGGAAGGTGAGAGCAACGGAAATTTTCTTCCTTTTGTATCATTATGAGAGAAACAGGGAAAACAGAGTCTCTGGTCTGCCTAAGCATCCAAAGGGACAAGTGGAGGTTGTGGGAGAAGAGGTAGAATTTTTTTCCTTCCCTATTTAAGTGGTTTCTTGTCCATGTGTACTGTCTTGAGTCTAATAAGCTGTGAGTTCAGCCTGCAGACTCTCCATAATTTAGGACACAGAGACTGTCCTAAACCCAGACATCCTCCTTCTTTTTTTATGAAAACCTTTTGTTTATGCCTGTCATAYCAGTAAAAATTAGCTAAAAATGCCCAGTGAGCTCAGGGAAGTGAGACAAACAAAGGCAGACAACTGAACAGACAGRCACACAAGCATTAGCTCACCTGCAYAAAGCATAGYTGTTTGAGTCCCTTTTCTGTAGAAAAAATCTGATTTTTCAGGGAGTGGAAGATGGACTAAAACACCCTGAGAGCCTTGGGGATGTGAAGGACTGTGCAAATGGGATGCTCAGTTTTTATTGTCCAATTTCCATCACTGTTCTAGAGAAGGAGAAATGCCACAAATGATGCCTGGAATCTTCAGCCAACATCTACCTCCAGCTTCTCCTCTGCAATTATCTTTCATATGGAAGAAGATTTTTTTCTGCTCTCCATCTCTAAGTGCTGCTTCCTACTTCTTCTCCTTTTTCCATAAACATGAAATCATTATTTGAAAAGAGGGAAAGAGGGAGGGATTAATTAAGAAGCTTGTATTCCASTTTGAGGCTTTCACTGGTAAAAACTGCTTGAGCTGCGCTTTCAGGGGTTTGTAATATGAACAAAATMTCTGGATAAGGAGATGGGCTGTAATTAATTTCTCTCTTCAGGACGATTACAGATATAAATAGTAAAACAAAGACAGACAAATATCAGCAGAGGTGTCCACGTTGCATGTACTTCATTGTAATGTGGCTCAATAGCAGATTATTTTCTCCTCAAGGTCAGTGATTCACAGCATGAGAAGGATATGGAGCAGGATTTCTAGGATTTCTAGCCTTTGCTAACACATACCTGATAATCACTTTCAGCCACTTTTCCAAGTGGAAAAGAAACCTAGCATGGAAAAGAAACCAAGTATAGAAAAGAAACTTTCTSTTCTCATCCTGTCCCTGCACTATCCTGTCCTCTGGAGAGCTGGCAGCAGAAACCAGTTAATGCRACAGTATTGTGGGAAGCAGGAAGGCTTAGCAAGCGGATGAAAGGGGAGGATTGGCAGAAGCCTCTAGCTGCTTTTCAGCATCTCAGGTTTCATGGGAAAAGAAAAAAAAAGTGCCCTGCTGCCAGGGCTCTGCAGCAAATTTTGAAAGAACTGGCCTAGTGTTGCAGCACTGAAGAAGTTTGCAGATGAATGGCATCAGTTTGTTTTGGTTTGTTTCCTCACAGCCATTGCTTTGACACTCTCAGTGGCTTCGACATGAAATGTTTTGTTGCTGGCCAAGGAAGTCTGAGGAGAAAAAGAAGGCTGGGCTCACAAGGGTCCATGTGTTCTTCTCAGGCAAAGCAGTGGCCCAGRCAATGTTTTGTGCTGTAAGACAGCAGCAGGTAGGGCTGGGGGAGACTGTGTCCTTGCCTTCATGTCCCTTGAGGATGGGGAGATGGAATGTTCTGGAGGAGGGGCCCTTCTGGATGCCAAACAAAATGTATGCCAGTCCAAAATGAAGGGAAATTRCTGACACAGGGTAACAGCCAGCTCTTTCCTAGAGCTCTTCATTAGCAGCCATCAAAGTTCCTGCAAAGCAGCTCAGCAGCATCACTGACTGTTTTATACAGAGGGACAAAGAGCCATGAGAGCACAGAACAATGCACTCACAATTTCTGCTAGCAACAGATATTGTTTTCCATGACCCGTCTTGAGCCCTACTCCAAAACTACAGCTCATTTTAAGGACAAAAAAGCCCCAATATGAGCAGCTTCCAGAACAAGTCGATGCTACAGAAATGAAAACTGCTTCTGTTTTTCTCTTCAGGCTTGTCAACAGCAATATCCCGCTCTGTRTGTGTGTTAGGAGTAGAAATGAGGGAATAACTCACTTTGAAAGCTTTCTACTGAGGTTTGTGTAAAGATTTTATCAACTTGTTCTTGCACTGACAATMTGCCTAAAATAAAGGACTTTGCTTTGAAAACTGGGAGTCCAGTATCTGCTTTTAAATAAGCAGAAAGCAAGCAATAGGCAGGGACTGGCTGAATAATGCAACAGGTCCCCTTTTAGAGGACAACAGGAAGGATCAAGCTGATGAGGGGTCAGAAATCRCTGTTTGTCAGGTGAAGAAAAATGTAGGAGATATTGAAAGGTCCAGAGAAGGTCAGTGAAGATAGAAGTGTCATTGAATTTACAGATGATGAGAAATTGCAGGGACTCTTTAGCCCGAAATGATGACTAGTTGGAGGGAGTCTTGTCTGAGACACTCACAATGATTAAAGATGGAAAGTGAAATTGATTGCCCCTTCCTTTCTTTCCTTTTTTTTATTTAATCTCTGTCCTGCAACATGGGAACAAGGGGTCATTCACTGAAATTAAAGGGCAGCAGCTTTAAGAGCTGAAAATATTTTTTTTCAAAAAGTGCTGCATGTAGTTTATCCATGGAATAGAATCTCTCCCTGAGTTCATGGACGCAAAGGCTGTGGATGGATTTAAAAAAGGCTGAACTAATTTCACAACCCTTCATGACATTTGTGGCTACCTGAGGCAAGGCAAAAARGGCAGGTATTGGATCACATACGTCGGGGTGAAACCTAAAAAMTCCTGCTCCTGAGGCAAGAAGGACATGTCTTTATCAGGGCACTGCAGGCAGCTGCAGTGAGCTTAAACATGGTCGCCCCTGCACAGCACTGTTTTATGAGGGGTTTTTACCTCCCTCTGGAAGTTCTTGAAGGGAACATGAGCCTCAACTCAGCTTCTCTCCTTCCCAGGATGTGATCTTAACAAAGACTTACCTTCTCAGCTGCTGTAAGCCATGGATTAGTGCACYCAATGCCTCAGTTCCACCGGTGTCAGCCTCACGCTGCAGGAGGCTGCAGATGCAGGGTAACAGCAATTCTGCAGCCAGGGAATCAGCCAGGGTGGGAGAGCCACTGGAGGGTGGGAAGGATCACAAGGCAAGGCTGGGAGGGAGGTTAATGATGTACAGGCTGCTTGGAGAAGCGCCTGTGAGAATCAGACATTACTGTCAGACTTACAAGATGAGCTTTCTGTCAATGAAAGAACAAAACATCGCCCTTGAGCGCTCTCCAGTGCAACTGAGATCTCGGTTCAGAGGTRAAGGATCACCTCTCATACTCATTTGGCCTTGCCTTTCCGTAAGGCAAGGCAACACGACCATCATGTTTTGTACTTTGGAAAGAGATGGTTTCRTTAGTCATTGGCCATGAAACTCCATTTACTTGGGAAAAGAGGGAAGAAAGTACAGATTTGGCTGCAAACTTCTGTGACATGGGTCCCAGGGTGATTCTGCCAAGGATGAAAGGGCTCTACACCTGAGCCCTACAGGTAAAATTACAGCCTTCTAAAATTGCTATTTATTCTTTACACAGAGGAAATAATGGGCTGGGGGTTAACTTTTGGGGGCTGGGATACAGTTTTATTTGCCATGCTGTTYTCACGGGAAGATGGTGATGGAACATACATGTTTGTTTGAAAGATAGCTGCCCTCTGGCAAAACACTGATTAGGATTTACTAGCATTTATTCATGGATGTGCTCACATCCCTGTGTCTGGGGGAGCTATCAGACATTTCCAGTCTTAAGGGAAGCACAGGGCTCATAATGCCCTTTCCCAAAATTTCCTGAAGCAGGGATTCCATGTCAGTGCCCCTTGGCTCTTTTCATGCCAATGATTTTCCTCTTTTTTTCCCCTAACAGGAGCCATGACTAATAGCTGAGGTTCTTCATTGCTCTGCTGCGCTATCAGATATAAGTTTTCCCACTTCACGAGTTAAAGTAGGATAATGTCATCCTATTTACAGTGCTGTCAGCTCACTAAAATATTGCATGATGCCCTTCCAGTGAGGACTGTGGCCAGGCAAAGCCATTATCTGTGTGGTTTCCCGCAGAGTTTTGGGGTAAAATCCACCTTCAGCTGCACACTCTTCACATTCTGATCTTATCAGGATAGCTTCCTGATTAGTTCCATTAAAAGAAGGCTCTCTTATTCTCTTCCCTGTCACTTCATCCTTCACCTGTATCCTGTAGGAGAGGATGGCCAGCTGGAGAGGATGCTTTAACTAATGGTGGACTGTTTCTCAAACTGACATAGAAGAGCAGACTTCTTGTGAATTTTTTCCAAATCCCCAGACGGTGTTCTCCACTGAGATTGCTGTTGATCAGGTGTAGCTCTTTTCCATCTGGGCTACAAACCGACACGTATACACAGAGGAAGGATTATTAATAATGCAGCAGTGACTGTGATGAACCATGATAGGTGGTGACAGAAAGTGGGAGATGAATACATTCAAATCAGCAYGCTTGGCAGGTATATGAAATATTATTGTGTTAGAGAGAAGACCTTTAGCACTGTAATGCAGATACCTCAGGCAAGAGATCCAGACTGAGACTGTCAGTCAAATTTGATTTTTCTTGGGTTCCTCTCACCCATCACTATGGTGTAGGAACTCCTTTTATCAAGCAATATCAGTGGTGTCTGTCACAGTTGGTTCTTTCCTCTTCCCTCCTTTTTTGGTTCCAAAGAGGAAAAAGAGAGCAAAATTAAAACAGGCAAATAGAGAGGAGGAGTATGGGTGCATCTGTGGGACCTGTGTTACAAAATAGACTGCATGGCACTGCAGGCCATTTAATAGCTCTAGCCAGTGCTAAAGCAATTATCAGATATGAAAGTCAGGGAGAAAGATATTCCACTGCAAAGAGGATCACCCTCATGTATGCAAATGTGATTACTTTTTGAGATCATGAAGAGAAAACRTGAGGTGAAGTTTTCCAAACATTTCGCTGATCAGGCTTATGCCTTTCTTGATCCTTTAGATGGGAAAAGATGAAAATATTTCTAAATTTGAACCAAAAGCAAAATGTCCTGGTGGTCTTTTTGTCTGTTCCTTCTTCCAGGGAACGGTCCTACTTTTTCAGCCTTAAGAAATCAAGGCTGAAAAGAGTGGTGTGGTTGACAGGTCCCTTGGCAGTGTGTGAATGTTGAGCTCTTGAATGAAGGTGACATTTATAGATGATCCATGTGCAGTTAAACATGTTTGCACATAACGCTCATCAAATAATTCTGAATAATGAGTGCAGGTGCAAAAGTCTTGATGTGTTTGCAGGCGTTTCATGATCAGAAGTACAAGTTTAAAATTTGCCATCTGAAGTTGCTCCTGACAGAATAATCAATGTGCTCTGTCGTGCCCTGTGGTTGCACCCTCTGTTCTGTGCCTGAATTACAGATAGAGGAGATGCTCTTAGCCCTCCCCATCTGAAYGTTTTGACAAGCCAGTTTTCTCAGTCTGCAAAGTAAGAAATCCCAAAATCACTGAAAGGTAGGTTGGGTCTGAGGAATTAAAAACGAAAACCAAAACTGGCTCGGATTCAGAGGAGACTGGAGGTAACCAAGGTTTTATGAAATGAGTCCTTTTGCCTCATTGGTAGTCAATCTCATCAGCCCTTGAATTCTCATTACCTGATTTTACAGACAGCATTTGTACACCACCCAGCTCTGTTCTGAGGAGAGATGGCTTGGCCCAGGCTGGCTTGGTGTGAACCAGTGAACTGTGCTGGTTCATATCCCCAAAGGCCACATCCAGATGTGTATGAAGCAGAGGAACCAGTGACCTGGGTGAAGCTGGCACTGCTCCTCATCACAAGCTGAGCTACATGGACAGAGCACAGCAAATCCTCTGGCATCTGTAAGCCTCTGTGCTTGGGGTCTGTGCTTGGCTGACTCTTCAGTCACAGGAAGAAACACTCACATCCTGTGTAGAAGCAGATTGGACTCTGTGGCCAAGAGTTAGGCAGGGCAGTCCCTTGCCTCCAAGAGACTTTATTCTTTAAAAATAATTCAGACTGTTTTATATTACCTGTGGCATGGACGTGTTCGATTTTCCTGATCCTAGAAAATCATGTCAAAAACTTTCTACAGCCAAGGGTTGACAGACAGTGTGTGCTTCCTGGAGCCAAGCCTGAGAGAATTGTTAGGAGAGATTTGCAGGCAGGGATTGACAAAGCCTGGCCAGAAATCCTATTTCTCCATGGTGAGAGGGGACTGTGACTTTGAGAAAAGCTAGCYGGGTCTTTGAATTTGTCCTCCCCCTCACACATACCTTTCTCTGATGGGCAGTGTGTTTTGTCCTAAGTTAAGAGCACCAGGTGTGTATTGCAGGAGGAACTGTCTGGTTGCTTGTATAATTAATGCATTTCAGTGGTGGGGGAGCTGGGATGTTTTCATTTGACTTGGCTGCACACTGGCCTACAAATGGGCATAAAATACTGCTGGAGACTGGGATAACTGGGCAAACTGGTCTCCAAAAGTTGCAGCCTGCAGGGTCCAACCAGTCCAAAGACAGGGAACACTCACTTCTGGACAGATGATTAAAAAGMACTAGTATTTGTTCAAACACAGCGATAAAATCCTAAAGTATTTACATAGGTGCTTTGTTGTTTTGTAATAAGTAATTCTGCAGGACCAAACACTGTAAACATGTACATTTCTAGTCAAATCTGCTTATAACCTTAACTGTTGACGAAATCTGACACCAAGTGGATGTAGCTGCTCCTAGACTTTTCAGAGAAGTTGACAGCAGCAGGGAGTCTCACTGAAGCTCGTGACTGAGCAGGAGGGATCATGACCTGATTATACTGTAATCCATTGTAATAGATGATAAAGCTGTTGTTTAGATACTGCATTGGTAATATTTAGATACTGTATTAGCAATAAATCTGATCATAATCTTCCACATAATCACTGTGTCCTACTTCTCATGCACAGCTGAGAGCTTTCTCTCCCCTCCCMTGCCACAGGGACTGATCTGAATGAGACGTGAGGATGGGCCTTCAGYGGTTTAATCCATTTCCCATCACAGCTGTGGATTTGGATTACCTGCAGCTCATGCACTGGCATGCCTCTGTCATGGCACAGATCCTACATTTGAGCTGCGCTTGAATTGTTGGTGAGTCTTGACTCAAGAACCACGGGCTGGTGGTTCCTGATTAAAGGTCAGAGGCAYAGACATGGGCATCAATGTCTTTGGATCACTCTTGTGCCTGTGCCAGTGCTGGTCAGTAACTATACTAGATGGTCTAGAGTAGCTGCATCTCTGATGGACAGGATGAGGCTCCCTAAGAGGRCATAATCTCTTCCCTGGAAT
Organism: Malurus melanocephalus; assembly: GCF_030028575.1. Lineage (NCBI taxonomy): Eukaryota > Metazoa > Chordata > Aves > Passeriformes > Maluridae > Malurus > Malurus melanocephalus. Next base: position 2,852,697 of record NW_026623248.1, on the reverse strand, counting down.
GAATCTGTTCTATTTAAAAAGAGAGGACAGCGATCTTTCGGGCTGTTGGCTTGGCATATTGCAGGGGTCCTGTATGCAAATGTAATTATACATATGAAAATCCCCTGAGAAAAATCCAAATAATTCTTACATTTCCACAGGCACCATAGTGTTGGAGGTGGTCAGCCTACTGGCCATTGCATTTCAATTATTTTATGTTCATTTGGTGCCACTGAAGTGAAGTTATTTTCGCTGATTACTGCCAAGATCTGACAGATATGTTTTTCCTTTTTGTTTTCTCTTTTTCAAAATTGTTTTTAGTGCTGGTGAGCAGTGCCAAAATTACAGCTCTGCAGCCTGTGGTGTTTTATTCAGCCAGGGAACTAATTCTAGCACAGTATGAGCAAGGCATGCTGTGCTCAGGAATGGATGCACYGAGGAAGCAGGAATCAGTTGCACCTCCTCTTTTAGCTGTGTGGTGCATACTCCCTGTGTTGGGGATGGAGTGGCAGCTTTGTGAATTTTCACAGCCCTGTATCAGCTACATGAGGCACATTTTGACTTTCCTGGGAAAAGGCATCATTTTTGGACTAGAGAGTGTAGGTGGAAGGGGATCCTTCCACTCGCACAGTGATCAGACACTTATTTTGTGCGTGACTGTGGTAACAGGGGATGCATACAGGGAGCAGAGGAGTGAGGAGAGTCTTTTTTCTTCTCTMACAGGCAGCATTTAATTGAGTTCTCTGTATCCATGTAGCATATCTCCAGGGGGTAAGATCATGGAAATGGTGCAGCCCAGTTAGCAAAGACTTGTACTTGCCTGCATTAGGKCTACTTTTTTCACCCCAGGCACATTTAAGTTGGAAAAACCCTTATCATTGAGTCCAATTATTAACCTAACACTTCCAAGCCCACCACTAAACCACACCCTGATTGCTTGGATGGAAATTGTTGGTGCTGATGTCTCCTTGGTGCACTCCCACAGACCAGGGGATTGAGCCCCCTTGTACCCCTACTTTGGCTGGCAAATACCAGGTTGCACAAACCACAAAGCAAAAGTAGGATAACAATGGTCTCTAGCCACGTGCCATGGATTTGGGCACAGTGACACATGGAACTGGGCTGTGGTCCCATCCATGACATGAAAGCTGGACTGGGCTTCTTGGTATGTTTAAAGCACAACCAAGCAATGTTCTAGGTGCAGGGTCTTCAGGACAGGCCAAATGTTTCCATGATGAAAAAGGGATGAGCTCCCAATGCTTTTGTATATTGCTTTCCATTGCCATGAAGCTGCTGAACTCATACCAATTAGCAAAAAGGGCCAGTTACCTGTCACCAGGAATGCCAAACATCCTTGCTGCTCGCATCTCACTCCCTCCTCCCTGCCCYGCCTCCTCTCTTCCTGGAGTCCTAAGACAAAAAAGAGAAGAAAGGTGGATACAGGGAGAAACAAGTGGCAGTTGTGCTTGAAGCTATGCTTCTCCTGTGACATTTTGTTATCATAATTATTACTTCAGGTGTCTTTGGAGGATAATCAACAGTTGTCTCTCCATGGATTTGCTTAGTAAAACTATGTCAAATGCACAAGAGAATCCATTTATTGCTTCTGTGTTCAGGAAGCTGAAATTACTGTTTAAATAACCTCTCAGTTCAAGTGAGGGTAAATCAGTGCTGACCATGGAGAGCAACCAGTGCAGATTTTACTTTTGCGACACAAAGCAGCACGCCATCACAATTCATCCGATCTTCTCATCTTGCCAAATGAAAATGGAGGTGAGTTATCTGTCTTTTTCCAGCTGGTATCCATAAGATGTGGACAGGAGCTGCATTATTACAGTAGTTTAAAGGATTTTTTTCTCTTCAGTTGCCTGCTTGTACATTAAAAGGGAATAGAGAAAAACATGATGCTGTCCTTTTTAATGTGTTTATGTATATTATCTCTTGCTTAAGGTTTCCTCCAATGAGTAATCTGAAATCTTATTAAGCATCTGCTTTCTCTGTTAAATGATCRCATGATTATGGACTGAATATTGCTTTCTGCCTTGTCTGAGCTATCTTCCTAAGTCTAGGGTGGGGGGTTATACAGTAAGAAATGAGACCAAGTCCTTGTCTTCTCAGTTTTCATTGTAGTACATTCAACATATGTGAAGAGCGGTTTTGTCCACCTACTGCATTGSTTTGCTCTAACCCTGACAGAAGCAGTTCAAATAAATGATTGCTTGTATTGCATCTTTATGTCCAACAGAGTGCTAGTGCCTATCAAATTTTGACAGAATCTGGCAGAAATTGGTCTGTGATGCTGTATTTTCTGAATGGCACTTTTCTACAGTAATGTTCATTTGAGATTTATCTTCTTATACTCTTTGAGTCCCTGGATTTTTGAGCCATTTGTCCAGCCATGCAATTTGACAAGTATTTAGCCATGAGTTTCCCCATTAAAGATGGAACTGTCAAGAAAGACTTTTCTCCWTTTCTGGAAATTTAATGAGTAGCAGTGGATTATGACATTCTTGTGTTGGACTTCCACCTTGGTTATTTTGTCAGTTTGATTCCTATAGCAGATCCAGAAGGACAGTGAAGAGCAAGTGTAGACAAGATGCCTACATGTTTTGGGGTTATTCTAGCACCCTGGTATTGTCTGTGAATAAATCTCACTTCTAGCTGTTYGCTTTAGCTTCATAAGGTTTCCAGACCCTCCAGAGTCCTTGAATTTGTTAATGGGATGATGAGTCAAGGAAGCTTATCATCTTCCAAACAAGGATCTTTTCTAGAAGAGGCATTTTAATTCTACTGCATAATGGTGCAAGAAGTAGAGGGTGACRTTTATGGTCTATCATGTGCTTGAGTGACATTAGTGGATCTTAATGATGTCTTCTCTGACTTTAAATTCAGTTTCCCTTTTATTTTTAATTGAAGTTGTGTTGCAACGATTTTAGCACTCAAGCAAGGTTTACAACATGTGGGATATGATGTGGTGGGGAGGGCTTTGGGAAAAGCTCTGGAAAAGCTGTTAAATTTAAATCAGCAAAAATTCCTCAGTGTGATCCGGGCACTTAGAGCTCACTTGTTTGTGACCAAAGGTGGGGTCACAGAGAGGGTTYCCACTGAATATCTTCTGGAACACACTATCTCTGGTCACCACTGCTGAGACAGCAGAGCTATAGGCATAGAAAAATTCAAAGGACAGAGAGTTTTCAACCACCTTCAATTCAACTGAAAGAGAAAAATCAGTCTCCGTGGATACCATCTTACATACTTAGACTCTCCCATGCATTTTAAATTAGTAAAACCTGTCTCCAGGCTGTTGGATGATCTTAATTAAACTAAATTAATTATTTATTCAAATAAAATAAGACATGCCAAGTCTCTCCAGGGAGGCTGTAAGGATAGTAATGCCTCTTATTAGCAAAACATGTCAATTCCTCACACAAACTGGGTCCATTTYACTTGCATGGAATGCTGTTTTCTGAAATTCTTCAGGACTCAAAATAACGAATTTTTATTTGCATAAGGTAGGACCCCTCCACCCCTCTCTTGCCATTACCCTCTGCCTATTTTGTGTTGTGGAGCGGCAAATACAGACAGACACTTCCTTTCCTAAGAAGCTTCTGGCAGACTTCACACAAACTTTTAGGACCATTTATACAGAGTGAAGCCTAGCAATGCCAAGATATTTCTTTTCCATGACACACTGTGAGTGATTCTTGTATAAAATTGCCAAAGCACTTGACAAAGTCATAATCACTAACTAATGATCCATAAGGTAATTGCTGTAATTAGCAGCATTATTGATATTACCTTACTAGARTAATTGGACTCGCTTAACCTTTGTTTGTAGCAAGAGAAATTGGGATATTGATGCTGACAAGGACTGGCATCAAGTGGACAATAAACAGTCTGCACAGCAGTTATTTGCTAACATGCCTGAAGCCTGGTCTCTGCTGCTCACCATGGCTATGTGGTTGGCTTGGAGCTGCAGGAATTTGGAGAGAGAAAAAAAGAAAAAGGCAAAAATAAGCAAAAGGGAAAAAAAAGGAAAAAAGGGAAAAGGGAAAAAAAGGAAAAAAAGAAAAAGACAAAAATCTCTCAGCAGTGGAGAGTCCCTTTTGGCACCTGAGTCAGCTCTGACCTGTCAAGGCTATACCTTGACTGAAAGGTTAGATGTGCTCTAAGTCCCATGAGCTGTGGATTAAACCTAACATGTCCATATTCTTCAAACGAAGGGTGTGTTGGTTTTGCTTGGCCCAGTTTTTGGCAGTGGGTGGGCCAAAAACATGAATCCTCTGAGAAACTTCTGGAGGCTTCCACCATGTCCAGCAGAGC
>NW_026623248.1:2836489-2847325 GCF_030028575.1 Malurus melanocephalus | reverse complement strand
TTTGTTAGTAATAAATTCACTTCATAACTTAAGTAGAGCCTGTTTTGTCCATCAAGTGTTTCCTCCCTGTTCCTTTTCTCAACTCATGAACCCTTTTGTTAATTTTTTTTTCCGTTGCTCTTCTCTGCCCAGTGGTGGTGGGGGAGARCGAGTGAGCAGGTGTTGTGGGTGCTTGGCTTTCAGCCAGCATTCTAAACCACGACAAAGGGCCAGCTKGAGGTATCCGCTGGTGGGCAAAGCTGGAGTGTGCTTGGCCCMCTGCACGGAGGTGAGTGGGGTGATGCATCCCTGCGGTGCTCTGGACCTAGAGAGGTTCATCTGCAGAGGACGATGGGGTGCTCCTTGTGCTGTGCCATCTTCAGTGTCCTGCCAAAGCTGGAGAGCCCCGGTGAGATGTGCTTGTTTTCCCCCAGCATGGAACCGAACTGAGACAAAGCAGCCATCAGATGGCARCAGCTCTGGCTGCTGGGAGGCTGGGCTGGATCCAGAGTGTGCAAAAGGCTGGCTCAGGCTGTACTGGGAGAGCAGCATCCAGAAAGAGGAGTTTGCTCAGACAGGTTGGCTCCAGCGAAGGGTTGAAATGACAGATGACCAATGATGGTCATATGGCACAAGGTGCCAGCTACTTTGAGCTGAAGTCCTGAATTAAAGTCTTTGGGGAAATCARTATCTTTCTCTTTTTAATGATTGTGATATATTATATTGTTCTCCCCCTGTTTGTTTTAATAGGAAGCATCCACCAAACCTATCCATCTGTGCACAGGCTGTTCTCTCTGAAGGCTGCTGATGAGGATGAGCACCTCCTCTGTTCCCACTGCCCATCTCAGGCAGATTGAGTAATTATGGTGTTCCTCTTGGCTTTGTACCTGTACAATTTATGGCAATAATAATAATAGTAATGATGATAATAATAAAGTCTGGAGAAAGAAACCATGGAGCTCTTGCTTTCTAGTCTGAGCCTCATTTTGAAGGAAGCAATGGGGACAATGACAGACGTGTGGAGGGTTTTCTGGTGGAGAGCTGCCTTTCATCTTAGCAAAGCCATCCCTCCCAGCAGGTCACCCCGGGACATGGGAAGGAGCCTCTCTGGCTGCATGGCTGCATCCACTCTGGCAGAGCCTCACAGGGCTGGGTGAGGGCCAGCCTGATGGCTCTGTCTTCCTTGTTGGGCCAGCTACCTTGGTGCCATTCCAAAGTTATCTCCTAATTAACCTTGACATAAGCTTTAGCTCTCCAAAAGTCTGCTGGACCTCTGAAAAATTCAATTTTTTCTCTGATGAGATGCATTCCTGTGAGTTTCAGCTTGTCAGGGCCAACAAACAATCTCAGTCCCTTAAGTGTGCAGGTGGATGCTTAACCAYCCTTGTCCCCTTCATCATAAGTAAAATCTGCCATGTGCCAAAAAAATTAATTTGCTGATCTTTATAAAGTCTATTTATGCAAAAAAAAAACCTACAAAGGGGAAATTAGATTGAAAGCTGACTCCAGACACCACTTAGTAAGAATTATTTCATGCCAGTATATGTTAAATTCGATATCTATTCCACTCATGCCGTGTAGTTTATTAAAATGAACAGCATCTCAAATAAGCATTTCTGCCTTCAGTTACCTCAGCTGAGTCTTGATGGATCTATTATGGCTGAAGGTTACAAATTTCTGTCAACTGCAAGAGAGCTCATAGCCATTTGATGGTGAAAAAAAAGGGGGAAAGTTGAAGGCATAAAGTGCCTCAGCCTAAAAATAGCAGTAGGAACTAACCAGCAGGAGACCCACTTCAGAGCAATATATGGGCTGTCTGTGGTCCTTCTGGTGACAGAGCCTGACTGCCACATCACAGCTAACAGATGGTTCACTGTGACCATTATCCACTGACAGGGAGGCATTTTTCCAGGGCTATCTCAGGAGGTCCTGGAGCTGAGGTGCTCTCAGCCACCTTCAGAAACAACCTAGGTCATGAGGGTTTGGTTTTGTTCAAGCCAACAGAGGAGATTCCCCCMCAAAACCCAACCACACCTTTTTGTTACCAGCCCTGTACCAGCTCTGCCCCTGGATGCCCCTGTCAGCACCTCTCCACCCTGACAGCATCTCTGCCTCGGTCTGCTCCTCCCCTCCCAAAATGAAGCTGTCCCCACTTCTCATCCTAACTTCCATGCTCCTGTCCAGCGCCAGGCACCTGTGCACCCAGCATTTTTTTGTCACACCATTTGGCTGCTTAAAATGTCTCTATCCCAGAGACAATTCMGTGTACAACGGACTCCCAAGAGGCACATGTTGTAAAATTCTGCAGGAGTCCAGAGGGTCCAAGACAGCAAATGATAAAGAGCTAGGTGTGTTGACTGATTGAAATGAGGGATCTTGACTTCTCTGCACACATTATACCTTTTCTAAATTTCTTGCCTCCAACTCAGATGTTTTGATATATTTAGCTTGATAACTAGCTGCATTTCCAGTAGCCTTGCAAAAGCATTTTGAGCTAAATGAATATGGAAAATCCCACCAGAAAAATATGATGTAGTCTTGTGTTACACATAGGCATTTATGCTTTTGGGGTGAAAAAGTGTAAAACACGTATGTGCCTGSTGGTTTTGGAGTGCTGCCCGAGTGCTAGTTACATGTGTGAGCTAAGAACTTTGATTAACTTGTAGAGAGGGGAAAAATGAGGGTGATGGAGGAAGAGACTTGCTACAAAGTCAGCAGAAGGCCCACGGCAGAGCAGAGATTGAAAACATGGACACTGATGTGTGTTAAGCCTGATAACTGAGAGCTCTCAGCAGTGCTATATTCCTGCACTGACTCACATCATTAGAGATCTTGCACCCACCCTTTCTGGTGCGTGCTGAACCCCTGACTCCAGAAAATCAAGTGCTTCTCCATGGGTAATAAAAACAAATGTTCTCCAAACCATTAGGCAGCATTGGAAAAGCAGAGAAGGGATGGCTCTGGGGTATTCTGTTACAGCTGGGCAATGGTAGCTGACATCTGCTGGGCTGGTCAGCTGCAGCCAGGGATGTGCCATGTGCTGGAACACACCTCTGTGAATTGAATCACTGAGGCAACTGGAGCTTTAGCCCCATAAATTAGGACTTCCACAAAACATTGAATAAGGACATAAATCAGTGGGTCACTCCAGCACCAGAGATGTCTTTAAAATGAATCCATTTTCACCAGGGTTAAATCTTCCCAATCAGAGGCGYCCCTTTGGAGCCTGGTGTTGTCATACAAGACTAATTGACAAACCTCTGTGCTATAATATTATCCCTGTCACCCCAGTGAAATGCAACAGTAACACTGGGTTCTATAAATCAGCCAGATCCTAAAAAGTAGAGTTAAATGAGCATCGCATTATAAACCACAAAGCACATTCATCATGCGGCTACAAACCATAAATATGACAAGTACATCCATCAATTCAGCACCTTTCTTTCAGGTCTGTGTACACGGACGTTAGCGATTTAATGGCTCCAGAATGCTTTCCCTTCCTAAACACACTGTGGAGCCTGGCCCTTCATTTGCTGCAGTTACCAGAAATGGAACTCGACCACCTGCACTCATGTTACTGTGCTGGGAGCTCCTGCAAGGAGAAAATCCACCTCTTTGGAAGGTGCACCAGAAATGGCCCCCTTGGAAAGCGTTACTTGTGCTACTCCACTGCTGGTGCTTTGACTGTGCAAACTGCAACAGAAGGATGTCAGTCTGCTGTAGACATGGAGCTACACAAACCAGACAATGGTCCAATGGAAAAGGGATAAACAGATCTAGAGATAAGCTTTCAATGATTTGCTGTCAGACTCTAAAGATTTATTGAGTGRGTGCTCTGGGCCTCCTATAATACCATGTTTTCATTAAAAGAGCTTGGTGGATGGGCTAGGGAATTATTAAATCTGCAGCTGAGGGTGAGCTGAAAAGGGCTCTATGCACGTCTGGAAGGCAGTATTTGAAATGCCTTATGGGAAAAGTGACCCTGAAAAGCAGTATATGGTTTAAGGGGGAACACCACCAGCTGGAAGGCTGATGGGTCCTGGTTTGGATGTGCTGTCATCACATTTCAAGAGAGTTCTGAGCCAATTGGTGATATACAAACAGAGAGTATAGATGGTGGAAAGCATGTAGGGGTAGGAAAGAGTGAAAGAACTCGGCTTATCTGAGAGATAACTGAAAGCAGAGATGACATTGGTTTTGAAAAACACAAAAAGACACAGTACAGAGAACTGAATACTTCTTTTTCCTGCCTTTTGGTGAGGGTAAGGAATAATGGCTTTACCCTGTACAAAGCAACATTAAGGTTTGGCATGAGGATWAAACTTCCTGACAGCAATGGCAGAAAAAGAAGAGGAGAAAGTTGCCTGGAAAGGCAGTGACATCTCCATTGTGGGAGGCTTTTAAGAGCTGCCTCGGCAAACAGCAGATGGTGCCTTAAGKAAACGAGGTGGACAAGATGTTGTTTGAGGCCTTCCATCCCTGTTTTTCATAATTCTGCATTTGGCTAGCACCAGGACTGTTAATCCTGTTTGTCCTACAAAATGTAGGATGTAACAATCCATGCTCTGCCTGCCCAAGTTGCCATGTGCAGTTAGATCTTGGAGGAAGCAGACCTAGCAGTTTCCCACTTGCATCTTTCCTCCCTCCTGCTAAAGAATGGGTCCAGACAAGTTGTTGGATCTTCCTTCATTTCTCTTGATCTTTTGTGGTGAACAGCAGTGGAGCCCAGCTACTCTGAGGAGAACAGATGGGCTTCAGAAGCAGCACATGTGCAAAACCTCATGGAGGCATTGCCACCAGAGTGCAGTGCATCCCCAGAAACAGCTTTTAAAAGTCAAATCCCAGGCACTGATTTTGGGTAGAGCAGCTGACAGCAGAAAGASTGACTGTAAAGTATCTAATCCTCCAAGGAGAGTAAAGCTAACAAACACTATACTATGCCCAGTGTACAAGGATCCTGCTACAGCTAGATCCTCAGGGAAGAGATTGGTGGTTTGGGGTGCATGGAAGTATCACTAGGAGAGTTTYGGGAGAAAATTTCAGGACTTCATATCTCTTCCGTGCTGGCTGTGGTTGTGAGGCTCTGTGCCTGATGCTGTGAGGCTGACTGTGTTCTTCCAGATGATCAGGTCTGAGACCCCATGGCACTGGTGCAGAACAGCATCTTCATGGGCCTGGCTGGGAAGGGGGGAAGAGTGGGTCAGTCCTGTCTGTCTAGATCCCACACCCTGCAGCAAATGGGACATTTCAGCAGGTCTTTTTCCACCTCACCCATAAAATACCTTTTGTAGTCACCAGAGAATTTGTCAGCCTGAAAAAAAARMCAACCCCAAACAAAAGGCAGCAGCTTTCTTTTCCTTCCTCCCTCCCCTTCCCCCCTAACTGCCACCATAGACAGATGACTGGAGAAGAATAAGAGCAGGGCAAGTGTCTGTGCTGCTCCTTCTAATAAACATCACTTGTTAAATAATTTARGTCAAGTCAATACAAAGAAACCACAGCAACTGAATTAACTGGGGGCTGAGAAAGCTGTAGTTTTATTCTGTTTTGTTCAGTGTTGCACCTGAAGCCCAGGTAAATTAGTTAGGGCTTTCCCAGGCAGTAATCCCTGTCCAGGCTGTGAGCAGTGCTGCAGATCAGCAGCTGGTGACCATGTGAAGTGGAGCTGATTCCAGGGACTGACACAACCTCACCCTCAGCAGAGACAGTTTGGGTCGGTCTGGAACCTGTGAGAAGGGGGCTATGAGTACATTTTTTGACCTGATGGACATGCTCACATGTCCCATTAGCCTCACTGAAAACTTCTAACTATGAAAGCACTTCTGGTGCATGAGTTTGACTTGCATGAATGCAGCTTTATAGCAGGTTAACTGATGTGAAGACTCTAAACTACCCAGACATTCAGGGGTAGTGGACTTGCCTAATTAGATCTTTGTCTCTTTTGAAAACAAGTCAYGCCAAAGATATACTCAGCAAACACCCTGGATGCTGAAAAAATAAAATAGATTTCTCTCCATGCTTAAACCCAGCCTTTCATGGCAGTTCATTGTGGTGCACTTATTGATACTGTATTTTTTCCAGTTGCCTCSGTACACAATTTCTCATGACTAAGCTGCTAGCAAGCTACAGAGGAAAACACAGATGGTAAAAGTTGATATTCAAGTAGTTTTAATAGGCTGAATTTGGGCAGCTGGAACCATGCACAGCAAATTCTGCTGCTTGAACTCCACTCCCGCAACATTTCCAGTCTGTGATGTACGGCACTGAGGTGCAAAAGCTCCTACAAGTTCCATGTATGGTTTATAATAGTGGAGAGGGATGGGAAATTTAACATGGAAAGATATAGATGGAGTGGCTACAAGGATTTGGGAAAATAAGAGAGAGTGTTGTGCAGTTGCTGGTTTTTCCTGTGACCAGGAGAAGCATGTTGCATCAGGCAGTACCTAAAGAGGGAGAAAGAGACTAAATCCTTCTCCGAGGGTTTGTATCAGGCTTAATCTGAAAACTTCRTCTCAAAAAAAATCTGAACACAAGAAAATTTAACCTCTGGAGCCAGACTTTATGGCTAGCACACAGCTCTTGGGTAAATAATGACACCAAAGCATATTATTTTTCCTTTTAAATAAGGTCAAAATAATTACAGAGGCCTGCCTTTTAGAAAAAAAATAATTGACCAAGCTTAGCATATCTTAATTAGATTCCCTCTTCCCAAAGGAAAAAAAATTAAATGAGGTGGTATACTTCTTAATTCACCATGCCAGAAAAGACTATTTTTGAAGGTTAGAACTGTTATAGACATGTCACTTTTTAACATAACAGAGCCTGGCTTAACATGTTTTGACAGGATATCATAACCTGGTGTGGCATGTTAAGAAAAAGTCATCATTTTGAACGGGGCTTTAGATCAAATAATATTGACATAGAAAAAGTACTGGGGAAAGAAAAGAAACCCTTACAAGTGGATTGTAGGAATGAGATGTAGCTATTTGTCAGGTGGTGTAATCTGATGGTCCCAAAGGTCAGTGATGTGTTTTTTGGTAGAGTTGAAACTCCTGTCAGTATTCAGCCATTGCTGTTCCTGAAGTGTGACAGTTGAGGATGCTTGAATAATTAAMCTAGATAAAATCTGGCCACTTTGGAAAGTCCACTCAAAGATTTCTTTACTTTGCTGTTGCTGCAACAGGTGTTTCACAGCAACTTATAAGACGGACAGGTTTTTGGATAGCCACGAAGCTGTGGAATTAACAGTGATGCCAGAGGTCTCACCTGGTTTCAGCCATGCAAAGACAGTGCATGTGGTGAGTACTTGGTGGTTGATTGAGCTTTSTGGTGATATGTCAACTAGGCAAGGTCCTGTAGCTTCAGCTGGGCTGGAAACACTTTTACAATCTTTGTTGTACCCTTGAGGAAAATACCAGCATGAGTTCTTTGGTCTTCTATGGTCCAAATCTTTGAGCTGCTGGGAGGATCYTGTGAAATAGGCTATCCCCAGTTTACAGTTGGGATGTCTCAGGCAGCAGGCGAGCCATGTGCCGTGGGCAAGGCTCTCTGGGAAGCTGCTGGTGGGATTYGGAGGCGAGGAGATGTCCTCACATTCCACGCCATGCAGATAAAGGCCTGTTAGTCATTAACTGGAGCTTATYGCAGCAGATGGCACCGCTCCATCTTCTTCACCAGGAGCCTGCTGCAAAGCCAGCGGTGACATTGAAAAGGCTCCGACTGGCGCGATGGGCTCTTGGCCGGTCCTCTGTGCTCTCCACCAAACCTTTGCATTTTCTYGCAGTTTATGGTTTCCTCTCTCTTYGCTTGCCCCCATAGAGGGCTTGGCTGAATACAGCAATAAGGAAGCAAGGAGGGTCAAGTTTATAAGTGACTGTGGGATGTTTGGTTTCCATGGCTGCCAGCAATTACTGTGCAGACTCAGATGAGTGGAGATTACAGCCCAGGGCTGCTATTTTGTGTGTTGGCAAGACACAATAACAAATGACAAACTTAATTCACTGCTGCAGCAGGGAGGAGGCATCTCATTCTGTGAACCTGGGGCTTATCTTACAGGAGAAGCAGCTCTAAGTGGATTTCTCCCTTTTTTTTTTTTTTCTGGCTGTACTGATGCCAGCTAATGCATATTCTTCAGTCAGTGGCATCATTTCACCTCAGAGATCTTAAGTCCATTAGTCAGCCACCCTTTCTATTTCTGGACTTTAGAAATGTTAAGCAAATGAAAAAAATTAGCCCCCAGAGTGGGTTTAGAGGTCAGCCTTATTTCTAATTTCTTTTTTCTCCCAAGGATCTGATGAGCTGTTTTTTTTTTTTTTATTTTTTTAAATATAAAATAAATAGTTGCTTGGCCAAGATGCAAGGTGGCAGCTTGCATTCCACAGGGGCTGGGAGCTCACCTCTCTTGGGAGCATTTCCACTGCTGCCTACCCTCAATACAAATGCCAGGGACTTTATTTATAAGACTACCAGTCCACACTATGGAGCCATTTATTACTGTTAGAAATCAATTAGTAGTGCACAGCCATCTGTGCTAGCTCAACTTGGTATCATGGCTTAAACCACAGTACAGGGTGTGCACTTAGGCAGTACATGGTGCACATTGGTATTCCCAGCAGRAAGGCCTTGTGAGAGCGTCTCCAGCTATTTTGGGCATTTCTTGGTGCCTCTGAGACAAAGGGAGCCATTGGGGTCAAAAGACAGCCTTTGCAGTGTGCTCAATAATAAAATGTGTAGAGCTGTATAGGGAGCTGGCACTGAGGCAGTGCTTTTCAGCTGCTATCTTAGTTGTTGTTGCAATGTCCTGACAAGCAGACAAGTAATGCTCCTTACAGGTACAGGAGATAAATGCTGTGAGTAGTTCTTCATCAAGGACCAGCTCCAGAGCAGGTATTACTCAGCAAGTGGCTACCCCACCAAAATCAATGGTACTTTTGCTATTGATGCCTTCCTCTCTGTTGGATGCCAAAAGATGATGATTAAATCACCCCCACAGCCATTGCCCTGGTAAACTGACTATTTTGGCTCTTGGAGTCATGCCTAGAAAGGCAGGTTTGCAAATACTGAAAACATTGTCCTGCATCTTCTCTGGAGTATTCCCACCTCACCAAACTGTTTCTTTCAGCTGAGCAGTCTGAGTCCCTGGTGTGGTTGCACCAGTTGCAAAGAAAAGGTGAAATGATCTCCCTATAGCCTCAGAGGTGGCCCTAATCAGGTCCTTTACCAGACTTTTGTTGACAGTATTACACTGGATATTTGTGCTTGACTAATTGGGGTTCACAACGCATTTTTGAAGATATTCCTGTCTGTCCTCTGTCCTGTAGGTATCACCTGCATTTTCTGTTCTTAGACATGCTTACATCATATATGATGAACTGAAGCACTATATAGTTCTACTTGTTCCTCCAAGATCACCACAAAATTACAAAGTTTTTTTTGTATCAGTGATGTCTCCTCACAATTTTGTACCCTTCCAATCTTAGTATGACAGATTTTAGTTACAGATGTTGGCAGATCACAGGTATGAAAGTAAAATACCCTCGTACCACCACCTGCCTCACCTTGTGGGACCCAATCCATAAGACAACTGCCATGGTGACAGCTTTCTGGTTTTCATCATATTTTCAGAGTCATCATTCACTTTAATCCATTTACTACACATTGGCTTTGTATTGTTCTAGGATTTAAATCCAGCTAGTGTGTGGGACCAAGTTGAATACTTTGGAAAATCTTATTTTTTTTTCTATCAGCACCACTGACTTCATCAAGTAAACTTGTAATCATGGCAAAGAAAGATATTAAGTTCATTTGACAGGGTCTGTTTTCCATAAACCCCTGCTGATGGGCATGAATTATATTTCCCCTATTAGCTGCTCCATTATTTTACCTGGGATCGATGTCAGYTTGACAGGCCTGTAATTACCTGGGTCGTCTCCTTTACCCTTTTAAAATATTAGCTCAACACAAGATTTCTGTCAGTCCTGTGGAAATTCCCTGATGCTCCAGAAGTTACGGAAAATTAATGTTTGTAGTACAGAGAGCTGTAGTCAAAGCAGCACAGAGCAGGACAAGGCTAGCTTCTCCCACTCCCTGCCACCTGCCATCCCCCAAAGGTGTCCTCCGGCCTCCCTGGTGTCATTAAACACAGTCAGGAATGTTGGACTTTGACTACTTGCCCTGAATTCTTGAGCACGGGACCCCGTCTCCTCCCAGCACCACTACACGATGCCTTTCTTCTGCTCCATAGCATGGTCCTGTTTTTCACAGTGTGGGCTTTTGGGACCAGTGCTGGGGTGTCTGGCAGAGCCATGCCCCTGGGGAGTGCATCCCAGCTGTGAGTGGCAAAAGTGGAGGAGTTCCTCACTGTGATGGCTGGGCTGTGGGACACTGGAGGTGAATTGAATGCTGAGTCTCCTGGCAGAAAAAATGGGGGTGACCTTTTCTTGGCAGGGAGCTTTGTGGTCTGTACATGAGAGGAGGTAAACATGAATACAATCTTTGTCTTCTTTTTTCTTTCTGTTGTCCCTTCTTTCCCCTGCCTTCTCCACAATCTCCTCTGCTTCTGCCTGCTTCTTAACCCTTGCTTTTGTCTGAGTTTTCGCTGCTGTTATCACACCCAGGCAGGGTCTGGCTAAACAAATGAATATGCATATAGGCACAGGAATCCACAGCCTGTTGGACCACATGATGAGTGCTATGCCTTTCATGCTCTGGAGCTGTTCTCATGTGTGTAGGCTGCAATTTTAGCAAATGTCAAGGGCCCCTGGTTGAGACACAGACATCTTTTAATATATAACTAAAATCTGGC
Organism: Malurus melanocephalus; assembly: GCF_030028575.1. Lineage (NCBI taxonomy): Eukaryota > Metazoa > Chordata > Aves > Passeriformes > Maluridae > Malurus > Malurus melanocephalus. The sequence goes on along the minus strand of NW_026623248.1, from coordinate 2,836,542 downwards.
ATGAATAGCTATAATGTCTTGAGAGAGACCAATGTGATTTTTATTTATGCCTC
>NW_026623248.1:2801479-2835845 GCF_030028575.1 Malurus melanocephalus | reverse complement strand
TGCCCGCAGCCCCAGCCTGCCCTCAGCCGTGTGTCCAGCAGTGCCCGCAGCCCCAGCCTGCCCTCAGCCGTGTGTCCGGCACTGTCCGCAGCCCCAGCCTGCCCACAGCAGCCGCAGCGATCCCACAGTGTGCCCGTAGCCACGGCACCGTGTTCTCTGTCGACGGGAGGGACACGCAGCCGCTGCTGTTTGGAAATCGCGCCCAGCCCGCCTCGGGAGCTGCGCAGGCTCCTCGCGGTTCGCAGCACACGCTCCTTGTGCCGAGCTGACACCCACGGGGTGCCCGGGGTACAGCGGTAACAATCTGTCTGCTGTTCTGTCTCTCTCYGTTTCTCTTTTTCCCTCTTTGTTCCCTTCTCTATCCCCCTTGGTAGGAAGTGGGAGGAACACTTACCCTTCTTTATTAATAAACAGTTCTCAGATACAATATTGCCGTGTTTGCACTTTATTTTTTGTYCAAGAAATCTATTAAAAGATCCTCCCGAATCCCTCTTTTCAAGCRGGACAAGACATGTCTATGAGGAGGCAAGCAGACTGATGTACAGGGAAGAGTTCGTAATTAATAATATCMATAACATCATAGAGCAAATACCCAAGCTCCTGCTCTCTCCATTTATGTGAGCACAAAGATCAGTCAGCCCATACACAAAGAGCAAGGAGGACAGAGCTGGAACCCACTTTGGGTTATTTTATTAGTGTGTGTGGTTATCAGGGAAAGCTTAGCACTGGGGATCCTGTTACACACCACTGCTTCCTAGTCATTACTCCAAACTTATGAGAGGAGCGCATTTCCCTCCTGGGGGACTCCAGATAATTGTTGATTTGGAGAGTGAAGATGAATGGCAATGCTGAACGATACGTGCACACACACACAAAATGTCAGACTTCACTCCCCATGTTTTAATGTAGATGCTTCAAGAAGAGACCGAGTCATTGATTTCTCTCTCCAGGATGAGSCCTAAAGAATAGATAGTCACTGACACACAATTTGTTTCTCTGTCTTTCTGATGGTGAATAAATGAAGTGGCACTGAAAGTAGTGCTGAAGCCGCTCACTGACCATAAAGCATCCCTCTAGTACATGGTGCACTGCAGAGGAGGGGTATTGTGGCATTAACTCTTACTTGCTCACAGGAGAACCAGCCTGAGCTGAAATCGGAGTCACTTTATAACTTAACTCCCAGTCTGAGCTGAGGGTACTGGTATTTGATGAACACATTGAAAAGGCAGGAAAGTCTTAAAACTTGRCACACCTGACACACCTGTCCTTATTAGAATTGCTTGGAGAGGAAGGAATCACTTGTAAAGTTCAATCTAAAACTTATTGGACTTATTTGGAGCTCTCCATGTAGACCAGGCTMCAGGAAAAGTTTCCGTGGGTGCAGAGATGGGTGAAAAGTCTGAAATACTTAATCCATGCAAACTCTGGAAGCATGGCGAGTGAGTTGTAGCTCAGTTCGTAGCTCATTGTGTAGCTCAGTCACTTTATAGAGGTCACATGGGACAAGAAATTTTATTTCCCTTCTGTACTGAGCAATGAACACCTGAGTCCAATCTGTCATGGCAGCTCAGCTGATGAGTAGAAATTTAATTTCTGGTGGCCACTCCACCAGAGACGTACTGCAGATATACTGTTTCTCCCACCACTGTTTTAAAGGAGAAGGAATCAGGACAAGTGAGAAAAAGAGGGGAAGAAGTGTTTGTTGGTTCCCACAATCCTTGTGGGCAGTGGGCTACTGGCTCATCAAAGGCTCTTCACTGAGAGAGAAAGCAGGCTTTTTCCTTCTCAGATTAGATGAGCACTGTTTAGTCCAAAGAAAATGATCKGATTTTAAGAATTTCAGAGAAGTTATCCATTTCCTCCAATGGCATTGCTCCATTCCCTGTATTTAACCTTCACTTACAGGCATCAAAGCAGCAATGGCCTTTCTCTGTCACTTGCACATCCCAGCATGTCCAGGGACTACTTTGGCCCTCAATGAAAGGGAAATCAGCTCTAAGTACTCTCCAGGCAGGTCCTGGGAAGCTCGTATGTTGCCAAGGCTACACAGCTACTGGTGTCCAAAACAGCCTAAGTGTGTCTGGTAGGCAGTGGTCCTTGGAGCACAGACATCCCCAGATGGATAGGGRCCATCAGGTTAACTCCTCTTGGAGCAATATTCACATATACTGCAGTATCTGCATGCAGGACTGTGTGTAACCCTAACTGTGCCAGTGGTTCTTGTAAAATGCACGGGCAAGGTCCAGTCCTCCATTTCTCAGGGCTAGASAGGCCATTCAACACTTTCAGAATGTGTTCAAAATATGAAGTCCAGCAAGGTACTCACTTCTACAACTATGGCTGACCATGGAGTCCTGCCTGTTGAGGTCTGCAGAGCCCTGGCATTTCTTGCAGCCACAATGGGAGAGCAGGTGTGATTCCTGCCGGTCCATCACAGCCAGTGCCTCTTTAGCCACCCAGTAATGACAGGAAAAGGAGAGAGGAAACTTCTCTCACTGCCTTTATGCAAAGAGCAAAGACTGAAAATCTGTGAAAAATCATTTGACAGCTTGTCTTTAATTACAGAGCATCAGCTCTGTGCATTGACCTGGACTAAACAGAGTGGTCACTCTGGGGTACAAAATGTCCYCTGTTCTCTGTGCTGTTTGTCCAGGAGCTGGAAGGAATGCCGTAAGTCGTCAGAAAATACCATGTTCTCACAGACCCAGAGGTGCCTTAATTTCCATAATAATATTGTTTTCTTTTTAATTATTAATAGTCTTCCTAGATGAATATAGTCTTTAAAAATGTATTAAGAGGAGCTGTTCTGCCCTGAAAGAAAGAATAATAGTAAAACTTTGTCTTGTAGCTGMCTGAAGGTTTTATTCCACAGTGAGATGTTTGCAGGAAAAAGAATAATCGAACAAGTAAGGCATTAGATAGAAACTTCACTGCTGTCCTTGACCCTGCTATGGGTGTCCACTGTCACCTCTGCTCCCTCTCTGCATACCTGTGGTGCAGAACAAGATGTGTTTTTCTGGTGTGTGCTTTCCTGCCCTCAGAGGAGGCAGTGGTCCAGGGGATTGRTGTCACGTGGGGAATTAAACTCCTCTTGAAATCTGTACAGTAATGTAAAGGAACACTGATGCTGGTTAAAAGAGGGTCTGGGAAACAGATGGAATGCATTTGGGAGGTGGGCATTTCTAGATATTTTGTAGGTGATGWTGGCTGTTGTGAGTCTCTAAGATAATATTCCAGTGCAGTCATAAAAATAAAACTAAGCCCCAAAGGTAAAAAGCCAATGTCTCTCAGCWGTAGTCTCAGACCTGTTCATGCATGCTTTGAGACAGAGGATTCCTGATGGCAGCCCTCTCCCTTAATATCCTCTACAAATCCTGTAATGCCAAGATCCATGTGAGGCATCAGAGAGCCAGCACAAAAATTACCCCAAAGGGAATTCTGTGCTGATATTATTATTTATACCAGCCAGTAACATGGCTTGCACACTCCCCACAGAATAATGTCTGCACGGTTCAGGTAGACAGAGCAMGGCAAATAGCTTAAGCAATTTATCCCAAAGAGCACATGGGCCGGGAGCAGAGCGGGAGCGGTGCTCCGATGGAGCTGTGTGTGTGCTTGCCTCTTTGCCGGCTGATCAGCAGTGCAGTTTGTCCCCTTAAGGAGAGCAGAATCCCCCGCTAGGATTGTTTAAACTTTGCAAAACTCATCTATTCCAAATGACTACCCAAAGTAATCATTTACATGCAACCGAGTATTGTCTCAGAAGTAATTTACTAGTGATTACTTCTATAATGTGCGTGCTACTCGTAGCAGCTGCACAGCATTACATGATGATCAGCCCTGTGCTTCAGAAGGGAAAGCTGAGTGGCTCGACACAACCCAGCCCCTCTCACCAGCGAGAAATAATCTGATTATTCCGTAAGATTATTTTTTTTTCCTCTGCAGAAAGTTCTGATCACCTGTTACTCCCAAGGACATCCCTCATCCCAGCATGTGTGGAGCAGGCCACTAGGTGGAAGTGTTGGTTTAGCAAGCTGAGATGACAAGCTAACAGGAGAAAGTCCTGGGTGTCCTAGCTTGCTTTCCCTTTAGGAACATCTGCACTAGCAGCCCAGCTTCAGACTTGGTGAACGACACCACTGGAGACGGTGCGCCATCGTTTTGATGGTGCATTGCTTTATGACTTGAAAAAAGTCATAAACTGTTAAAAAAATAAAAAAGGAGAAATTACAACTTAAATTGAGGTGGCTAAACACTAGATTGAAGCAGCCCCATAATAAGGAATCCAGTTCTGCAGTGCTCCTGCTGAGCTCAGCAGTTGTGAAAAATACAACTGTTCTTTTAAGTRCCTTAAAAATATAAAAGTAAGCAGCCCAGCCCCCTTGATTTTAGGGACCAGCCTGTGGCAATCCTGGCCTGCGGTGTTCTCCTGGTATCTCCTTTGCCCTATTTTGCTGCAAGCTCAGAATTCTGGGGAAAATAACCTTTTGTCCTGATCGGGAAGTTTGGCTGGAGAAGAGCTGGCGCAACGATCGGAAGAGCTGCAGAGATGTGGTGCCCCCCTGACCCCCAACCTTCCTGAGATAAAGGGGGTGACCTGGAGGTGAACCCCACTTTGGTGGTGCAAGGGAGACTGATCTCAATGGGGATCCTGAGCCTGCCCATCCCGTGTGAGTGWCAGTGTCACACCAGAGGGGGGACTCACAGGCGCTGTGGCAGCTTGGCTGCTGCCCCCTCAGATGCTGGAGCACTGCTAAACCTGTGTGCCATGAAGATTTCTTCCTCCAGGATGATTGAGAACAGTAGAGGCTTCTTGCCTCCCTTAAAGTGTGAAGGAGGGGGCAGTGGGAGTTCCTTCACCGGCAAAGGGGGCAGATTCACCAGGAGAGGGAGATGTTCCTGCATGGGAAGCTGTTGCTTTACTCTGTGTTTACTCTTCCAGCAGTTGCCCCTCAATTAAAGGGCTCCAGCAGCAATAAATACTTTGGTGTGCTGTCTCCCCATGAGTTTCTCACACACAGGGKCTCCCAGGGTTGCTCCCTGCCTGTGCCCTGTGCTGGCTGTGTGGCACTCACCATACCCACAGCTTCTCCCATCGCCTCTCTGTGCCTGAGCGTGGTGAGCTCATGCCTAAAGAGGGCATAAGTGGATCTCAGAAGGATGGGGGATCTCAGAAGGATGGGGGATTAGTTTGGAGGATATGGAACGTCTCAGCGTACACAGGTGTGGACACGGCAGAGTGACAGCTCTGTAAATCCTCCTGTGCAACCCACTAAGGTGGAGGACTGGATGCTGAGAGTTAAACAATGGGCTTCTGGCAAGGGGATATCATTGCACGCTTGAGAGAAGATGGGGATGATGAAAATAAATGAATGCCCTTAATAGCACTCGGAACTGTGAGGAAGAACTGGGTTAAGGGACAAGCTTTGCAGTCTTGATTATATGAACCTAAGGACTCATGCATGTAGCAATTAGGTTACACTGTGCATACAGGGACAACCTTACTGCTTTTATTGCCTCAAGGGCTGTTGTCTTTTGAGTGGGTCTTTCAAGAAAGCTTTTTAGGGGACTGAGCTGGCCCTGTCACTGGAATGTCCCACCTCCCAGGCACTGAAGCTAAGCCCAGAGGCCRGGGCAGCCAGTTTTAGGAGATTGCAGCCTCTGGACTTCTTCTCAGAGCTGATGTACTGTGCTATTGCATACAACAGAGAGGTGAAGGGCTGGAATGCAGATAGCCAGCTAACAGTGACACTGCCAGGTAGTATTTTGGATTAGTSCTTTTTATTTTTTTCTACATGCTGCTATAAGTCAAAGCAAACCTTAAGTTTAAATGCTAGGAGACACTTGTTAGTACATATTAATACTATTAATACTATTTCCAAAAATTTATTTTTCCCCATGCTCTTTGCATTTTTACAGTATACTCCTCAGTGAATCTTACCACACATTCATTACTTCTTCGGGGCCAGACATTGCAGCCAGTGCTGAAGGCTGCATGGAAGAAGTGCCTGTTTCTCCACACCATCTTCTGTGCTTCTTCACAGAACATCTGTTGAAGCACAAAAGTGTCAGGTGCCAGATCTGTCACCTCCCTTACATGTTGTAAGGTGTTGCCACTGGGGCTGTCGTGGTCTGGTTTACGATGGCAGAGCAAAACACCCCTTGTTTTTCCCACTCTGTGTCAGAGTCCCCAAGGAAGAGGGYTGCTGGTGCACCAGAACTGGTGGCCTGCAATACTTCCCCAGTGCTGGTTTTATCTCACGTGGTGCTGTAGTCACCAGAAGAGTGATAGCTGCCACCAGCAGCTGCTGTAAAAAGGGGACAGTCTAGGAATAAAAGGGCCCTGTAGTGCTCCTGTAGTGGCTTCATCACTCATCTCTGAGGGCGCTTGTGGATGAAACTTTGTCTCAARAGGAAGGTCCTGCCAAAGGTGCATGTGGCCCAGCCACTGATTTATTCCAGCTGAAGATACATCCCAAATGAATATTTTTATTGTGTTTTTTCTGCTCCCCCAAAGCAAATTCCCTTGTTTTCTGAAACAGCAAGATTAATACTTAGTGCTTGCTAACCACTTTACATGTTCAATGTGCTATACAAATATTAACTAATGAATCTCATCATGACATAATTAAATCTTATTTTACAGTGATTGAATGTTATCTTACACTTTATACAATACTGTAATTACAAAGATAGGGGGAAAAAAGCCAAATAGATCTAAGAACGAGAACGATTGAYAGTTTTATGGTTCCTTTTTCTCCCCCTTCCTTATATCCAATATGATTGGAGAATCCAGCAGAGTTTTCAGGAGGCCAGGACTTGTGAGCAAATTAATTCATAATATGAGCAGATCCCAAACTCTGTGATGGTGTCCCAAAAGCTATCTGTATAACCAGACAACAGCTCTGCCATGCACCAAGTGYCCAGGGCTCCCAGGAGAGCAAGGGGATCTGGGCGCTGAGGGGCAGTGTGACTTGCACAGCCAGAGCTTCTAGAGACCCACAGGTCTGTGCTGGCAGCTGTTTTGTGATGGACAAAAAGGTACATCAGCAGACCTGGCATGTGGTAGGCAATGAGTGGCACAAAGGTGAAATAAGGACACGCAGGCTCTTGTAGGAAGGCAACAGGACTGATTCAGTCTGTGACAGGAATGTTGAGAGGAAAAGCTCTAGAGGGAGGATGAGGAGGATGCTGAGTGTGATCAAACGGGAATAGAAGCAGCAAAGTGGTGAGGAAGTGACCAAAAAATCTGCCCATGCAAAACCCAGTCTGTTTTCACTGAGAAACAGGTGACAAGTAGCAAACAGGGGAAGCAAGCAGACAAGCCCTCAATGGYTTTCTGCTTCATGGGGGCCCAGCCCTCCTCTACAGGGTGTGCTGAGCTATGRTGAGTGGCCAGCCTTCATCCCTGGGCATTCCAGGCATGGCTGATGAAGGCAGYAGGAGACAGTGCCCGTTGGATCTGTTCCAAAAGCAAAAGAGGTCTGGATGCATCTGAGTTACCTCCAGAGAAACAGAGTGGGAGTAACTTGAAAAGGAGCCCTGATGCTGGGAGCAGACCAAACYCCATTCAGGGCTTGGGTATCCCCATGTGCCATGGCTTTGGTTTGGTTTCCTGCTGTGCTGGCGAAGACAGTGGCAATTTGTGTCAATATTCCCAGGAGGTGTCCAAAGGGGTGAAGGTGCTTGCAGTGCTACCCAAGATGCTGAATCAAGATTTCTCTCTCTCTATCTAGGAACAAAATCCATTAAATGCTTGGCATTTTTGCATGCCTGTTCTTCAGTGGATTAGTGCTGGCAAACCTTTTGTTATCCTGTTATCCCTGTCAGGAGGGATAAAAAACCAATTTTTTTAAACCATAAATATCCGAGTTATTACTRTTAATATCCGAGTTGGCTTTTGTGTGACCTGATAGCCAAGTGCAAACCTCTCACACCTTGGAGCACTGGAATTGCTTCCATTGCTTTATAGGAGGTGGTGTGGTGATCAGGGGCGGTTGATGCCTCTCACCAAATGGCCACGACAAAGGTGTCAGCAGAGAGGAAACTGCTGAGGCTTCCAGGGAAAGCAGCTGCAGTTGGTGCCTCTGCCCCCCATTTTTCTTCTCTTAATCTGGGTCTGTGATGGGGTCCTGCTGCTGGAGTAAGAGGATTGCCTAGTAGGGACTGTCACCATTACCCATGGTGGCCTCACTCTGCATGCTTCTGTGAGGTAGAGGCCAGCAGACAGCCTCCCACAATTAGGTGACCTTTTGTCCAGGAGACAGCTCAAACTGCCAGGTCAGGCGGTTTTTGAGCCCATCTGAACCACAGTTCCGTAGCTGTGAAAGCATTCCTCCCTTCTGAAGCAGGCTGCCAGTGCAGCTCTGGGYGCTGCTCCTGCAGCTTGCAGGGCTGGCTGGGATTGTCACATTACTGCTGGGCTGTGCTTCTRCCTCTGCTCCTGCCCTGTCAAGCATGTCATTGTCCCTGGCACACACTGGGCTGGGGAAATGCCATCAGGGATTTCTGCTCTGCTTCCCATGGACCTGTGGCTAGCCCAGGTATAGTGCAAACTCCATGGCAGGATATTTGCTGCAGGAGGGGCGATTTGGGCATGCTTGGGAGCACTTTGAGCACCTTTTCCATAGCTTGTTAGCCCTCTCACATGTGCCTCCAGGAGCTCTGCTGCTATCTTTGTGTCTTTATCTTCACACTAACACTATTGCACAGCATGACAGGGAGGGTGTCTGAGCTCTGCCATCCTCCTGCTGTATGTGGGGCTGTCCTTGCAGGCTGTGTGAGCAGTGAATCGGTGTGCAGCAGTGACCTGGGGGTGTCCTCCAGAGGTACTGTGGATGCAACTGGAGCACCAGATGTGTGARTAGTCCATGGCACAAGCAGAAAGCATGCAAGTCATGGACGTGCTGCATTTAAAACGATTTGAGTCCATCCCTAATGCCGCAGCACAAACACAGCCTTTCATGCTAATCTCTTGTCAGGAGGTGAGTTTGTGCTGTGCTGAGATAATGAGGAGGCAGAGATTGCACGGGGAAAARATGCCACCCGAGTCTTTAGGTACAGGGATGGAGAGGGGAAGGCTGTCCTCTCTCTCACCTGGGCTTTCTCCCTGGGTCCCCCTTCCCTCCCCAACAAGAGCTTTGCATGATTATGAAGCTGTGACAGCAGACAAAATCGCTGACTGAGGGAGAGAAGCATAGTGGGCAGCCACATTTTATCACAGCTAATCCCTTGTAGATTTTCCCCAGTGAGATTCCGTGGCTGTTAAAAGAGCATTTACAGTTGCCATGGGCTGTTTGTGGGGTGCAGAGCAGGGATCAGTTTGGGTGAAACCAACATTGTTTCCCCACTAGGGACCATTCTGTAAAGCCTAAGAAAGGACAGAGTAGTAGCTCCAGCACGGATTATATGCAACCCCTGTGTTAACCTGTATGTCCCACAGAGATGATAAATAAATACAGCAATAAATAACCAAGCACATCAGTGCATAAACACGCTGCCTTCGCTCTCCCCAGGTCCCATTTCCGTGGAGCAAGCATTGTGTATTCCACACCAAGCTAATCATGGGGAGGAAATTTGCTGCAGACTGAAATCTCATCAAAGCAAACAAAAGCAATCTCAATGAATTGCAGCAACCCAAGTGTCTACTTTAATCACTCACTCATGTGTTTCCTTTAGTAGAATAAAAGAAAACACAACACATGTAAACTTGATCGCTCTTAAATGAACAGTTTAATCCTGGCATGGCTCTTGCTTGTCTGCARAAGGAAGGGGATTGACTTCACAAGCAGGCTTCCAAATGCAGCAGCACTGCTCTGTGTGTTGCATGGTAAGGGTAAAAAGTTAATAAGAAAGGGAATGTAGTGATGATGGGTAAAAATCTGGTGTCAGGGAAATTTAAAAATGTCTTATTGTAGGTAGGATTGACTGAACTCGTGCTTTGGAAATCAGGAGTATGTCACCGGGTGCCACGCTGGATGGCACTTTCGCAGGTCTTGGGTAATGCTGAGGGATCACCAGCCTTTTCCTTCTGGAAGTAATAATTAACACTGTTATAGAGAGAGATATTTAGAAACAACAGAAGCTGCTGGCCAAGACAGCCTGCTGGATATGGGTTAGCTCCTCAGGCCAAAGGCAGGTTGCATCAAAAGAACACCTTTAGGCTAGCTAGACTTTGATACCTGCTCTTTTTACCACTGGGGTAAATTGGAGGATTTCTACTTACACAGAACTCTTTTCCTTATGGAACTTTGGTTGTTTTTCATGCACTTATGGTGGTGGTGTACTTCAGCTCATTTGAAGAATAAATGCACAAATCCATTCCATCGCCCTCTCCTTTTCTTGCAGCAAAAATCCAAACCACCTTCATTTTAAGCAAGTAGAAGTTGGACTTTTTCTTTCAACAGTGTGTAATTGACTCATACATTATTTCATTTGCTATTTCGTCCCACTTAACCATCATTCCTCACTTTCCACAACCCTGAAAATTATTTGGTTTGATTCAGGATTGTGTTAATAGATTTACCCCAGGACATTGGCATTGACTCTAGTGGCATAATGCCTGATTTACGTCCTGTGTGAGATCAGAACCAAGCATGCCACCTCTAATCCTAAATCATTTTCTCACTTTCATATTGTAATATTGATCTGTCCATTTCAGAGCAGTCCAGGCATTCATCTTGTTATCAGATTCTCACAGGAGCACAAGGCTATGTTCAGTCAATGATTTCTCAATAGATGTTCTATTTTTAAGTAAAAAAAAAAAACCTCACCCAAAAGCAGATAAACAAAAAGAGTTAATCCTTAGACTTGACTACAAACCAAAGCTAAGTTAATAAACTGTAAAATGGAGCGGAGCAACAGGGCTCGTTTTCCCTATATCCATGTTGGTTTTAATTAGTGATTTACCCTGGGATAAAGCCCCTGAACTCAGCAGAGCTTGCTGCTAAATAAGATGTTACTGAGCTATAAAGAGGCCTGCCTTCCCACCACGAGGCTCTTGGTGCAGATGGGCACACGTATCCCTTGGCTGCTYGTATGAGGGAATGAGGAATGTGGATTTAGGGAGAGCAAGTGGTGTGCTGGCCTGTCCAAAGGAATACTCTTTATTTTAACCTGAAGCTCTAAGGATTCCACTAGCCTCAAAGAATATTTTTCCAGGTTTAAGCAATTTGAGCACCCTAAAAACCTTTTCCAGGTAGCTGAAGCATCCCAGTTGGTGTTGAGGGCTCTGTTATAGGCAGCTGGCTGGAAGGAGTAAGCCAAACAGGGCAAGCACAGGCACTTGACACAAAACATCTCAAGGTTTGCCACTTCAAGGGGATTGAGATTTTTCCTCCCCCTCATGCTTGGCATCACTTCTGCTGTTGGACAATTAACATTAAAACATGGGAATGCAACACCCCTCACCCAACCATATCATGATTGATGCCCAGTAATGCCCAGTACACAGCAGGTTTAATGTCGTGGTTGCCTCTCTCTCATCCTCGCTTCTGGATTTTCTTGTGTGTTTGATCATGCAGTATTTCATCTTAGCTGCACTCCATTACATTTTCTAAATGTTAATCCTTGCAGGTCTAGCAGTCCTCATAGCAGGTGGTGAATTGGCTTGTTTATTGCTAAACCTTTGGGAGAAGGTGGAATAATCATTGAAGATATTTATGATGAAATGTGGTTTTAGCAGGCTGGCTACTTAYACAGTCGTGAAACAGTGCCCAGAAACACTCTTGGATTTTGGCTTTTTTTGGGTGTCCTATTGGAGATTCTCAGGCACACTGCTGCTCGTTTGCCTATGGGATTTCTGGATGTGGTTTGGGAATTGTGTGGTTTCCCAGCCCACTCCCCAGTGGCAGTTTGCACACAGCTCCTTCCTCTGAGTGTGGGCAGAGCCTCAGGCAGCCACAGGCTGCTCCGTGAATTTGGTGTAAGGAGTGTGTCCAGAGAAGGGCAGTGAAACTGGCCAAGGGTTTTGAGCACAGGYCACATGAGGAGCAGCTGAKGGAGAGGGGTTGGTTCYGCCTGGAGAAGAGRAGGCTCAGGGRGTCCCTATCACACTCTACAATTACCTGAAAGGAGGCTGTAGTGAAGTGAGGGTCGATCTTTTCTCCCAGCTGATAAAGTGACAGGACAAGAGGAAATGGCCTCAAGTGGCACCAGGCAAAGTTTAAATCAGGTGTTAGGAAATTCTTCAGGGGAGAAATGCACCAGACACACCACATCATGTGTGATCCATCAGCTCTGAGGCTGTTACAAGAGTGTTAAATAAATCTTAACTCTGTTGAGAGGATGTTGTAGCACATCAAGAAACCGGTGCTTAGTTCTTCTTGGCCACTCCATGCCTGCTCCTCCCAAACTGGTCCGGCTCCACCCATGCCACTCTTGAGATGTGAAACCTCATGACAACATGCTGGCAGGCAGCACCTACAAAGCTGAGAGAAGCAGAAAGCTAACCCTGGCCTACCAGCCCTATGCAGATCTCCCAGAATAAACAAACATGCAGGTCCCCAGGTATTCATCATGCCTTTTTTTCCCACAAAGTCTGCTAGAGCAGTAGAGACACAGATACAGAAAGAAAATCAGTTTTTATAAACAACTTGAAAGAATTGATCACATTTAGGTGGTCTAAATTTCATCAAAGTTCCCATGCTGCTCATAGGGAAGGGTTAAGACTTTTAAGAAACTGTTTTGGGGGCTTGAATAAGGTGTGAAGTGAGACCACACTCAGACCCAGCCACCATGAAGGACCAACTACCAAGAAATATGTACCATTTAACTCACACGCCTATGGCCAAGTGCTCCCATAAAATTATCTCAGCCACCAATTCACACCCTGTCCCAGAACTCTCAGCTCTACCCCAAGCTCTCAGATGACCTCTGAGATGGCCAAGGCAGACACAGCAAGTCATTTAGCAAGTCACAACCCCTTCTCAAGCTAAGGAGCGAAATGAGCAGAGGTCCTTGTTGCATCGGCCCCCTTGTGCTGACATGCACGGCTGGTCAGGGCAGCRCGCAAACCTCAGAGCCAAAACCTGCCCAGAAACACAGGGACTGTCATTTCCATTGCTTCAGTGTGAACGAGACTAATTTCATGCTGCATTACCTTTTAACATGCTGCAGATGTAATTTTAAATACCTGTGCCATTCGCTTTGCACACGTGCTGGATGGAAAGTGGGTTATTTCACTGACAGCTTTGAGAGCGCTGTGGTTACAGCACTGCTCCCATCTGAGTAGCACCTAGTAAATGGGGCACAATATAAAATCAAAAGCCTTGGCAATCCCTTTTCATTAGTGGGAGTAAATGCTTGGCACTGCATCAATCTTCTGCTCCCTCTCCTCTTCCTCTAGGAGTGCCAAGTCATTTTAAAGACACATTAAATTGCCAGAAGACTCCCAAAGAAAGCCAGTCAGCTCGCTGCTCGTTTGGATAAAGTTAATTACAGCGAAGATTAAAATCTGCGGTTCTTGATTGGTGTTGTTGAGACTTACAGAATCCCATTGTCCTGAGGGAACTGCCTGCCAGCTCTCCTCCCTCCCTCCCTCTTCTGTGCATGTGCTTTTTCTTTGTTGTTCTTAATGGTGTTGTCACCTTCACTGAGGTGGATCTGACYAGGGGCTGAGCTGCTGAGGGTTTCATGTGCTGCTGCCTTGCCCTGCTGATGGACAGAGGTGTGCAGCTGCCCAGCCTTCACCACYATCAGCGTTGTCTCAGCTGCTGCCTGGAGTTAGGACAGGGATTTTCCAAGCAGAGAATGTCCAGGGACTGATGGTGGTGCATGGCAGTGGAAGGAAGCCACCAGTGGCAGCCTCCACAGGCATCCACTGTCACTTACGAGGTCCCCCTGAATAGGTGGCTCCTGGCCAGGCCCACGACCACGCTGGAAGTGCAATGTGGCTACTGCCTTACTGACAAGTTCTTCTTGTCTTTTTTGTTTAATGTGGTACCTAATACCKGCATTTCCCTATCCAAGGTTTTCATTCATAAAAACAAAATCAACTGTAAATGGTTAATAAGAAGGATTTGTGATGCCAGAGAATGCTGAGGTCTGTCACAGGGGCTGGCTCTGTGTATTCTCTCACTGTTTCTTTTGCACCTATCCCAGGTGGAATTGAGGGAAAATGCTTGGAGGAAAGGAGAGAGAAGGTTGCTCTGTGCTGACATGGTGTCCTTAGCCCTTTCCTGAAGTGCTGAGGCCAACRTGATGAGCCCCAGGGTGCTTTTGGAGATGACTGGTGTGAGAGGTGTCAGAAAGGTGAAAGCAAAACAGTGCTGCAGAGACACATGGAAGGCCTGGCATGTGTGTCTGATGCTGCACCCTAGCAGAATCCAGATAAGCCTCAGAAATTAAATTTCCTCTGTTTTAGAGGAATAATATCTCAATGCCTTTGTAAAAGATCACAAAAACATGGCTGTTATCTAGTGGAGAATATAAGAACACRGTCACAGATGTATTTTGGCTTAGTTGGGCCAAAAAGGGTTAAATACTCATTTTCATTGAGCAGCAAGAATCATTACTTTTTAGAAAATACATAAAACATTCAAAATTTTGGACCAGAATTTTCTGAAAAATTAATAACTGGGTATGTCCCTTAAACCAGGGTAGCCTGTCTTGGGACCGTATGGGATTTGGCATTCCACCTATGGAGTATAGGATGGTGGGTCAGATGAAGGCAATGTGGATCAGTGTGCTGGCACAYATGTAACACATCTGGTGGTTTTACACATTCTGGGAAAGTTATTTAAAATTATATTCTTGACTTAATGCATCCATTGCCCTGCAGTGCCAGTCTTCYGATTTAAGGATATTGCATGGAGGTCCTGTGTTCAGATTAGCTGCCTGCAAGCTCTTAATTTTCACATTTTCCTCAGCTGTATTTAAACTCTAACTCTTTTTGAGGTAACTCCGTGCCATGAGGACAAAGTCTGTGCCTGTGTACATGAGTGGTGCTGCTCAGGGCCCACGCAATAAGATGGCAAGAAGGAGAAAACAATACTAAATGCAGAATCGATTTCACACTGCCTAAAGCCATACTTGTTCTTTGATGGGTAAGAATACATCAGGGGATACAGAATATTTGTTTGGCATGTGTCTCCAACTAGCAGATAAAGGAAGAGCTGCTCAGAATCACTGTGTTGTAGGTTTTCAAAGGGAAGAGCGATGTCTGAAAGTGCAAGAAGAGAGAGCAACACAAGATTTCTTTAAAGAGAACTTAAAGAAACCAGCATAAAAGCAAGTACTTAGACTAAAAGCAGTTTTCTCTGCAACTGCTTTGCTGTTTTCTCCTTGAAATTCCATTCAGACACTTAAAAACCGCTGCTGATATTTTGCAGGACATCTCCGCTCCCTTTGTCACCCACCCTGGCTCTCCCTTGTGYATTAGAACATGTAAAAATTAAACTGACACCACAAAAATAGCACCTTGAGCAGCTTCCAGGCCCTTGAGGTGCTGTATCCTGACATAGCAACTTTAAGCTGTGTGTACTGGAGGGAGGCAGTGATGAAAGGCCACTGGAATAGGGGGTGACTGCTGACTCAGAAGTTATTTTGTGCTTGCAGGGACAGAGGTGGCAGCCAGAAATGCTACACAAGCTTGCTGAGCGGCCAACTAGAGCTTGCCTTGAGGAGCATTGTTTTTGCTGTGTCTGTCTGTCCTTACTCCTGCTATCTGACTTCTAGCACCTAATTCTCCAGAGACTGCTGCACTYCTTTCTCTGACTGAAAGACCTCCTGGAGTAAAGCCATTTAATGAGGCTCTGTCCCAGCTGCTTTTCTCCTTTGAGGGTTCATGCCCTGAGCAGACAAAAACAAAGCAGTTACCCAGCTCACCAAACCCTTCTGAGAGACAGCACATCCACTACTGCCAGCATCCTAGGTGACACATTTTCTTGCTCCTGCTTAGCTGCAGATGACCCATTATCTGCCCACAGGAGGAATTTAGACTGTCCCTCATCTTCTGCAGGTAGGATAACCCACACAGGCAGCAACGTGTTGGGCTTTTGGTAAGCCTGGAGTCAAGAGGGTCCTGCGTACCTACATATTCCACTTCATTTCAGGTGTGGCCTTAGTGTCTTAGAAATCATCCTGGGCTTATAAAATCAGGTCTGAAAAGGAGCTGTTGCCTAGTCAATGAAACTGGCTTCTGAATGGGAGCTCTTCACTCTGTGCTTCCTCTTTCCCTGTGCAAGAAGTGAAGATGATAATAAAATGTGAACATCAAACCTTGCTTTGTGGAGTTCTTTGATCCACAGATCKAAGGTTATATAAATGCAAAGTGCTATCATTATTTATAAGAACACGCAGTCTACAGCTCCTTGCAATCTGTGTGGTGGAAATAAACAGGAAGGCACAAATTTAGCATGATGGCTGCTGGATCTAATAAGATGCAAAGACAGGCTGACAAGACGTGAGCTTGTTTGAACACATGATGTTGTTTTACTGGTAATTGACAAATTATGAAAAAATGAATGAAAAAAGAGTCTGATGTGCTGCACTCACAGGTGATGAAAACTGGTCTGACCCATCAGTGCAGAAGTCTCTGGGAGTTTGCATCAGTTTATTTTCCCTCATTATCAAAGCCTTTCTTCCAAAGCAATGTAGGTTTTAGAAGTTGACTGCTTYCCTTTCAGATATAAATTAATGTGGTTAAAATGACTTCCTTAAACCAGTGCTCACTTAAAGTGCTGGGTATTATGTGCAGTTGTGATGGGAATGCATTTAACTAATAGCAAGCTGACAGCTTCAGAAACTGAAATCCAGGAGTTGTGCTTAAGAGGAACAGGTGGGAAGACAGATGCTCCTCTTCTGCTGGAAATGAAAGAGCAAATTCCTGAGCTTCTGCCTGGCTTTAGGGAGCAGCTCTCCCTCTGTCTGTCTGGTGCTGTGGGATCCCTCTTTTCCCTGTTTTGACCACTTTTATTTCCAGTGAGTAGGCACAGCACAGGAAGGGAAMTAGAAGCTCTCTGGTGAAGCAGCTCAGCTCTTCCCTGGGGASGTGCCAAGCTGGGGGAGGAGGGGAGCTCACCAAAGGCTTGCTCACATTGTGGTTCCCCAGGGACTCAGATGCTGATGAGCTTTCCTGTACCTAGGGATGGGTAATTCAGTGCAGACACTGCAGGGTAAAGGCTGTGGGTCCCCTCCCTGATTCTGCTTTGGACACGGTGAGATCCCTATCAGGCAGCTGGGATGTTGCTCGCAGTGTTCTGCAGCCCATCCTCTCTCTCAGCTCACCACTCCCATCAGGATAACACAGACTCGAATCCCCTGACTCAGGGAGGCACCAGCTGAGGGCTCCCTCTCCTTGCAGCGCTCTTCCTAAACTACAAATCAAATCAAAACATGGCTTGACCAGCGCTGCTGGGGCATAGGGACCTGCCTGGGCTGGGCTTGGAGCTGCGGAGTGGGTTTTGGTGGCTGCTGGGGGTTGACCCGGTTATGGGGCTGCTTCACAGCACGATCACACCAAACCCATTTGGACTGGCATCTCCTGGAGAGATGAGGTGAAACAGAGGCAGGCACACTCAAAGCATGGAAGTATTTTGGCATTTGGTTCCAGTCCCCCACAGAGCCCACACAGGGATTTGAGGCAGCAGGTCAAAGCACAGGATCTTAGTTTTCATAACACATCTTTGTTTAGCATCAGGAGACAAGTGAGGGGCCTGGGGTGAGAGAGACTGCTCAGGCTTGCTGATTGCGCGGGCAGGCAATGGCTGTCTTATTTTAAAATCTTTTTCCCTCATGCTGTGCAAAACCCTGCTGCCTGCAGACTTTTCTGAGCAGCTGCATTACTCCCTCCAGCGCAGGGATTTACTTGTGCTGAGCTCAGCAGGGCCAGGCTGCCAGCAATGCTCACCACCACCTTACCGAGGGCTGTGGAGCTCAGCCTGGGAGGAAGGGATGCCTTTGCCTGCCTCCTCCAGCCCTCCAAATGGAGGTGCAGGAATGAGTTTTCATTGAGTTTTCATTGAGTTTGCTGGGATCTCACAGGTGTGGGAAAGAGTAGGAAGTTCAGCAACATTTGTAATTTTGCCTGCTGTTATAAGCACTGAGATAGGGAATGTGTCCAGGGGTAGACTGAACATCAGGTTTGCTCGAGGAATGACAGAGATACAGAATGAGSTATTTTCCAGAAGCTGAGGAGTATTTGGCTTCAGGGTGTTCAAAGGACTCCTGACCAGTCCCACATTATATTCTAYGGCCAGTCATAAAGAGCATATGAAGTGTCATGCTTGGTGAATACTTTTGGACCATGCTTGAGCTGGATGGATACTACAGGTTTTGTGGAGTGATGATCTTGCCTTCCGTGAAAGTATATGATCTGGATTTTGTGTTAGGCTCTGGAGGAATAAATCAGTCATATATCCAAGGCAGAGACACTTTGCCTAGAGCTTTGATGCACTTTGGACSTATCTTATGTGGAAAAACCTTGACTGATCTTTTGATGCTCATTCTTTCRCTCTCCCTCTGTGTCTCCCGTTCAGTGAATAAGTACTAATACTTTTCCTGAGTATGGAACTAGCTGCCAGTATTCCTCAGTGTTTCCCATATATGCTTTGCACTGTACACATGCTATATTTCCYGTGAAGGTGTTCTTGTTTCTTAAAGCCCTTTGTACAGGCAGATAGATACTATAATTTCAGTAAAATACGAGCTCTTACTTCTCATGGCCTTCCAAAGTCATTGTTCTGGTTAATTTCTCTGCTTCCCTCAACAGGGAAGGTGCCAACCTTGCTTGGRCTGGGAAAGGACATTGCCAGCTACAGCAGCCTGGAGATGTCTCTGTGTACAACTGGGATCTGCCAAAAGGTCCTCCCTCATCCAGAATTGGATATCTCCAGTGACAGAAAGCAGAGCAGGGGCCTGGGTGCCAGCTATGGCTGAGGGGTAACCTGGGCTCTACCTATTACATGTTGGCCCCAGTATCCATAATGCCCTGTTTTCAGCTCAGTATTCTCAATCGTGTATTTTTTCAAAAGGAGAGAGGATATATAACTCGATGGGCAAAATCACAAATGCTGTTCTGTGAGAGCTGTGATGTGACCAGAAAGCATGCACAGAGTGAGCATCCCAACCTTCTCCTGCTGTTATGTTTTTGTTTTCTGTTCAGCTGGACTGAAATCTGGGAGCGCTGTCAAGCAGTGGAGGGCAGAAGTGTCACGGGAGTTCCTTCCACACTCCACTGGGCAGCAGCACCAGGAGAAGCACCTGTGCAGAGTAATATCAGCATGCTTTTGCCTTGTTGCTCTTGCCAACAAGCAGCAAGTTGAAATGAGCAATATCTGCATTCTGAATTGCTTCTCGTTGCCAGTAAGCAGGTCCAGAAAGAGAGGGGACTGGGAAAAAGTGCAATATATCTCCTTGTCCTCTGGAATATACAACTGAATATGCAGCAGGGTAAGCGAACCGATGGATCAACTTTTGTATTGTTGTTCTTACATCTGGGCAAACTACTTTATCATATGCTGAGGGCATGTTTGTAGACACAAAGCATCAGTTCTAACACCTTGCACTGGAGCTGGCTAACACAGAATTCTACATGATGCTCTTCCAGAAACATGTTCTGGGAAATTTCCCCTGGAGTCCAGGAGTGTCAATAAACCATTTCTGCAGTGAGATGACAATGGAAAGCTGCTAGTATTGGCACAGTCAGAAGASAGATGCATTTTACTGCTGCAACATTATGTAACTGCCTTTGGCATGCAGGATGAATCTCAGCTCTGGTGAAGTCACTGTCTTCACAGGAAATGTCCACAGTGTCAGTTCAGAGAAGGAATGACCCTCTTCCTTTGTTGGGAGGTGGCACCTTAGTTTATAGGTAGTCAGGGGCAGGAAAGCATGGCAGCCTGCCTGCACCTGATGGGGATGATAGCAGCACATCTCTGTTAGTCAGGACCTGTGGTTGCCCTGTCTGGCTTTGTAGCCACCTCTAGTGGACATTCTCAGTCTGGGTTATGCTCAGTCTGCTGCTACTAATGAAAGCCTCTGGGTCACGAAGCGGTGCCACTTCCCTCTCCACCCCCAGATCCCTTTTTGTTGACTGCATCCTTCAAATGTTTCTCAGTTATCTGCTAATCTCCCCACAGTCACTGCTGAGCCAAGCTAAACATACATKCTTTTATTTTTCTCTTGTAAGTCAACTCTTCCAACCCTTTAATCATGTTTTACTGCTCTCCTCTGAACTCTGTTCACTTTGGGCATGTTTCTGTCTGGTGGATGGTGAAAGCAGAGTATAACCCTGCAGTCTGGGTGTTGCCTGGCTGGAAAGGGCTATTACYTCCTGCAGCACTTGAGGGATGTGAAGAAAGGGACCTACTGCAGCAGGAGCTGTAAACTGCTGGTTGTCAGCTCTTTTGCAAACCAGGTGGCTGCCTTCATCCTCCTGGGCTAGCCAGTGCTCTTGGGCCAAGAGGTGTCCTCTGTCCAGCTGAGACAGATTTCCTYGAACAAAGCAAAACTGCCTTTCCCACTGCTGCTGCACAAGGATTTCATCAGAGTGTGTCCCAGCAGTGGGGCTCAGCCCAGTCATACTGCTGGCACCAGCAAAGGGGGCTGCAGGAGGAGAGGATGAGCCTGCTTTTTATAGCAGCACCTCCTTGCCTTTGCAACAGCCACAGCCTGGCTGTGGAGACAAGGTTCCTCCCACTTTTTGTCATTGCCATAACTCATGGCCTGCTTGCATATGAATTTATTATCTGTCACTGCCGAGCCTCCTTCAGTTTTATGAGTTTCCCCCCCCACCCTTTGCATATCTGTTGCAGATCACTTATTTTTCCCCCTTCCACATTTCCCTTGCAATATTCAAATATCCAAGGGGGAACTGATTTCTTTTTCATTCCAGAAGGCAACCTCTCCAGATCTGTTGGTCTTCCTTCTCTCTCCCACCTCTCTGCTTCTTGCAACAGCTGTCACTTCAGGACCTAAAGGGCACAAACACAAAGAAGTAAGGGAGAATGACCAGGGCAGCAGTGAAGAATGAGGGGCCAGAAAAATGAAGCTTGGCACAATGAGCCCAACCCTGGCTCCTGAGCTACCATCACAGTTGGTGAAGTGGCTGCAAGGATGTCACTTGCTGTGGGGTACCTCAACTGTAGCTTGTCCACTTCAGCTCTGTGAAATGTTTTCCTTCATAAAAATAAACATTTCTTGTTAAAGGCAATTACAAGAGGACATAGAAGGTCTGCAAGGTGAGGTCTATGACTGCACAGTTTGAACCATATCTGTGGGGAAATCCAGCACAAGAGCTGGAGATGCTGGGCAGCTGTGGGAAAGTTTAGTTTTCTGACTGAATGCATCTGTCCCTGGTGTTTTGACAGCTTTCAGAATTAGGTGGTGCTTACAAATATCCATGTCTGTTAATGYAAAATCTTTATGGATRGCTGTATCTGAAGGAAATATTCCCRGCAGGTTATGGTTGCAAATGATTGCTGATTTGTGAAACTCATGCCCCCGATAAAAAGCGGTGAGTAGGTGGGGCTGTATCAAGTCATTCTCCCTGGAAATTTGAAGCAACTCATTTTGTAATCCAAATGTTTGTCCCTGAGCCTCCTGCTAAGTTTCCAAACTTGCATTCCATCTGCATTCCAGCTAACACCAGCAAACCCCCTCCTGYGCCTCCGTGCCCAAGGTCTCCCAGCCAACCCAAAAAATCTCATACCTGCTACCTTGAGAGGGTTTTGTTTGTGCTGCYGGGCCGGTGACACCACACCTGAGACACAGCTGGTGCAGTCATTCAACCCCAGCTGGCACCATGCAGCAATTCACTCACCCCTTCCCAGGCAAGGAGGAGAATCGGAAAAAAAAGGTAAACATAGTGAGTTGAGATAACTGTTTAATAATTGGGGGAAAAAATAATACTACTAATAAATCCTAATAATACCAATAATAATTGTAAATAAAAGGAGCGAGAGAGAGGAATAAAACCCAAGAGAAATGAGTGATGCACAGCCCAATTGCTCACCATGTGCTGACWGATGCCTAGACCGTCCCTGAAGAGTGATCAGTCTCTTCTGGCCAACTCACCCCTGTTTATGTASTGAGCAGGATGTTYTGTGSTATGGAATAGCCCTTTGGCCAGTTCAGGTCAGCTGTCCTGGCCACGSTCCCTCCCCAGCTCCTTCTGCAGCTCCTCACTGACATATCACAGGACACTGAAAAGTCTTTTACTCAGAGTAAGCACTACTGAGCAACAACTAGAACATGAGTGTGTAATCAACATTATTCTCATACTAAATCCAAAACTCAAGCCTAAATCCACACTCAAGCAATTACTGGAAAGAAATGAACTCTATCCCAGCTGAAACCGGGGCACTGTCCTCTGCACAGGGGACAGTGCCACCACCTGTGCAACCAGGATGATTCCAAGCYAGTGTCATGGTCAACAGGCTGACAAACAAGAGATGAACAGTGCCCAAAACCCAGTGGTATAGCAGGAAAAGCAGCAAGAGCTGCTCATTGAGTGTCATGGCAGTCATCASACATCACACACAGGACTGAGTTTCATAGACCAGTACTGCAGTAAGGTGAGGGAGTTAATCCTGGAACTGGTGGCCTCTTGCACCTCTCAGTACCTTGATGGGCCCTCTCTGGCAATGTAAATGCCCACGTGCAACAGGCATGCACATGTGCAAAATTACACAAATGCAAAATTATAAGTTCATTCGTGAGGCATTACATGAGTCATCAGTTTACTGTGGAAAACAGAGATCTCTGCTCCTTGCATTTCCATGATACAGCAAAGAGGAGTCGGCAACAACTGGGTGACTTCATATTCTTCTGTGGCCTCAAGGATTCGTGTCACATGAAGCTGCTTGCCTCAAGGAGTGACAGAGTGTAGGGCAAGCTTTGTGGGGAGATGGCTYTGGGCCACAAAGCCTGTACAGGACAACACGTTGCAGCTTCTGGTGCTCCAAGTTTTCTGTGCTTTTTCATAACGGCAAAATGAGACTAAGATTTAATCAAAGCAGTCATTAGTGCTTTTTTATAAAGAGTCGAGATGGATCTACATTTTATGTTTTGTGGTATACACTAATTATTTGCTACTTATTTGCAATTCTGCCTTCAGATATGTTTGCTGTTTTCCCAGGTGYTCTTCAAAGACAGCATCAAAGACRGAACCCCACCATCGAAGCAGCAGCACATCCTTAAAATGGCCCTGAGGATTCTCCCATTTCTCTGATAATGCTGTTGCTTACTAGATCATGTTCTGTACACACAGTCCTATTAGCAGAACAGGACTTAATTTGTTTCTCTTGGCAGCAAATCAGAGCTACCAGAGTTCCAGGGTTCGTGCTGASTTACTGCTGAGTTCCTTGCTCTGCCTGTAACAGAGCACACGGTTGCTACTAAATTTCCAGACAAAAATGAAAAAAAAAAAGGTGAAATTAGGGGAAAAAACTAAGAGAAAAGGAAATGTAGCCTGTATATCCTGCATGACAGTTCAGATCACTGTGTCTGGAAAAAGCAAACCTACCTGTTACAAAAAAGTGTAATCCCCTGTGAAATGGGGTGCATATGTCTGTGGCTTTGAATTGCTGGGTTTGTTTAAGAGATTTCTCTTTAGCAGCAGTGCTTTGGTAACAGGTTAGGCATGTCYATTTCTAAACTGGAGCTGTCTTGGGAAGACCGAATGGAATAATTGATTTTTTTATCAGACACAATAATTGAGGAATAATGGAAAAGGAAAGCTCAGAGGAAGAAGGCCCTGGGAAYTGTGGTAATACAAAGTAGAGGAATCCCTTGGGGACAGATCATGGCAACTGAAGTGGAAGAAATATATAGGCTTTTCTGTCCTTCTGGCCTCTTGTAATAGCAAAATGAAGAGGAGACCAGGGAGTATGAAGGGAAGAATAAAGCCAACTTCTCTCTTTCACTCCACTTCCAGTTTAACCCCCTGCTGTCTTGTGCAATTGAAAATAAAATGGGATGTCCTGCCTTTCTTCCTCTTATTGATGGATTGGGAAACTAATGGTCCTGAAAAAACAGTGGTTCAGCTGGTTCAAGGCTGATGGGAAAGTGTCAGGCCTGGTGAGTCTGGGTTTGGGTTTGGAAGATGCCCCTTGCAGAATGTCTAACGAGAAGAAGATAATGCTCCCTTTTGATCTGAAAAACATTTGAAGAAATTGTGGGTGGTCTGCATCAAGCAAAAACTCCACAAACTTAGATAAATAGCTAAAACATCRGGAAAACTTGGCAAAAGCAACTGTCATTTCCCCATAACTCTGCTGCTTACAAAACCCTTTTAGTGATTTATGGCACCTTACAATGTCCGAGGTCACAAAGATGCATTGCCTTCCCTTGGAAAAACCTGTTATACCCAGGGGCATACTATCATTTTCTGGTGAAGTTTTCTGAGACTTTCTAAATTAATTTATTTCTTCATCCCTTCTTATGTTTCTCTTCCTTCCAGGAATTTTGCTGTACCTCTTTTATATCTGCCTACTCATGAGCAATTATCCTACTTTTAGTCACCGCTTAGTGAAYGGGTACAAACTCTGCTCTTTCCACCTGTTCTTGTAATTAGATGTCTCTRTTTTGGTAATCAATATATATTGCTCTGTCAATAGCTTTTGAGTATTGAAATGCCCAGAGCAGAGAACAACAGTTTGGATGTGACATCCATAGAGAAAGAAGAGCATGGCAAGCTGCTGCATAATCTTTACAGTGCTTCTGTGCACAAACAAGGGGCTTGCATTGTCTTGCCAGAGTCATATGCAATTTGCCCTCTATTACAGCCCTTAGTGCTCCAGTGTTGCCGCTGTCTTTCCCGTTAAGCACCTGCAGTTTGCGTTATTTTCCTTTTCCTTCCCTGAACTCATATAATTTTTTTTCCCCAAGCTTAATGTTGGGCAATTTCTTGCTATTGTTCCCATTTCTCTGGCTCCCAGTTAGTCATTTCTCCTCCCTGGCTGCCTTTGGAAGCAGACTCTCACATCCTCTCTACTTTTTCCTCCCAGCTATTCCACATCTTAAACGAAGATATTAATAAAATCCGAGTAAACAATGGAACAATAAGAGTCCTGCTTCAACATCCCTCCTGATGCTCCTCTTACTGGCCACACACCACCAGGCATGGCTTGCAGGCAATGTTTGTGCTTTGTTACATCCACATCTACACATTCATGGATTTGTTTTGCCACTGTASGAACTCACAAGCTGCTCTACAAAATCCCCTCTTTACCGGTGTGTGCAGAACTGCATCTGGTGCATTTCCTTTTCCCATCATAATAACTTTAGCTAGTGTGTCAGGAAAGCAAGCAGCGTGCCCTGATGTGCCCAATCATTTCCCATCGCTGCTCACCCACAGTGCTCCCRTATTCCTCGCTTGGCAGCCCACTGGCTTTGCTTGTGCACCTCAGCTCTGCTTTACATTTATCTCCAAAACCTTTCCCAGTTCCCCAAATGCCAATATACATCCTTAACCTGTGGTGTATGCAGCCCTTTGCTGTTCCTTTCCAAGCTCACTGCAGTTTATAGAACCAGAGCCTCAGCTGCTATAAATTGTTATAGCTCTGCAGAAATCAATTGAGCTATGTGATTTGTTCACCAGCTGGACATCTGGCTGGGATTTTATGAAAGACCATTTGCCTGGACTGCAAATAGGGCATTAAAGGTCCCTAGGGCCGAGTGAGCTTAGGGAATGAAGGAGAAAAAAGGATTAAAAACAAAGATACTGTGGAATAAGCTAGCTCCAGTAGCCAAACGACCTGGGAAACAGCCAGAAGAGAGAGAGAAGACTGTCTGCATGGATGTATGTGCTCTGAAAATGCCATTAATTGTACTCCCTGCAGAGATCTCTCAGCGCCTTATTTTGATGGTCCAYGTAGTCCTTAGACAAGTTCTTTTCCTTGGTATTGGGTCACGTCCCATTCTCTTGTATTTCAGCAGTAGCTCTCCTCAGGTAGCAGATTCTTACTGTACAAGGTGCTGTGCGTGCACAAAAGGACCAAAAATTTACCTTAGAAACCTGCACACCACCTGCCACCAGTGGATACAGGCTGTGAGCAGAATACTGCTATCAAAAAAGAGCCCAGACAACTTGATAGGCTGGGAGCCTGGTCCTTAAATGCTGGGGAAGTTGACTCTGTGGGCCCCTCCTTCCTCTGCCTTCTTCCCTCCCTTTCTCAGGTCCCATCTTTTCACATTKCCCCTTTTCTTTTGGTGAATTTCCTCTTGAAAACAACAAATCCGCTGGGCTGTGTTGCTTAAATGTAAATGACAGTAATACCATGATGCCTTTTGTCTGTGGTTAATATTGCRTGTCCTCCTTCGAACAGGAAAATGGGAAGCAGGGAAACACACCAAAGGGAGAAGGCTTTGAGAAGGTGTCAGGGCTGCCCAGTTCATAACCTGGCTGCTGTTTGTGAAATCTCATGGCCACTCTCCTGGAGAGCCGGAAATCACTCAGGCTGAGCCACAATAACTCACTGCACACCTTCCCTCTGCTCAAGACAAGGTGTCCTTGCTGAGCCCTTGCAGGCGGAGGGCTGAGCAGAGGTCAGYGGCCTCTGGCTTGTCACCAGCCCCGTGTGCCAGCAGGCAGCTGYTGGTGACCCTGAGCAGAAAARCTGCCCAGGAAAGGRGCCTTTGCTGCTCACCTCTAAGAARCAGTTTGTACTTGAGACAGAGAAARGCTGAGGCTTCTAGCAATCATTAGGAAAACACTGCGGCTTATGAGCTGTTGGGCTGTTGGTCATTTGGGCAGTCCCCAAGCAGCATTTGTGTGGATAGGAGGGTGATAAATGTGCCTTACACAACATGTGTAAATGGCAACTAATTTTTCTTTTTTTCTCCTTTATTTTTTTCTTTCTCCTGAGTGCAAAAGGCCTATAAAACAATTAGAGCTTAAAATTGGACTCCTGGCAGAGAAGGAGAGAGGGAGTTTATGCCTTGTTAAGTGTAATCAGTCTGGTGATAAGGGGACAATTTCAGCTGTGTGAGATATAATTACATCATAAACTCCACATTACAAACAGGGCAAGCAGAGGTGAAAAGGTAAAGAGGGAATCAACTGCGATGCCCTTTGAGGGACGTGGCAGAGGAGACATTTCTGGACTCCATTTCCCAGAGAAACTTCTCCAGCTGGAATGGGAGCTGTGAGCACRCAGGAAGGGCATGCTGGCACCTCGGGGCTGTGCCTGCCCTCACTCTGCTGGGCAGCTGGACGGGGTGCCTTGCCATGGCCACACCTGGGCTTTCACATCTGCCAGCTGGACTGGAATCTTACTTTGGACAAGTTAAATATTAATCATGTTTCAGAAAACAGACAAACATTTCTTTGTGGCCTGAAGCTGGAGGAGACTGTCTGTGCCTTCACTGCCAGCTGAATTTAGGATGACAGCCAGCTACGAAGAAAAAGGAGGCAGAAATAACCCTCCCAGGTGGTGCTGGCACACCTAAGGCTGAGGACAGAGCCTGTTTGCACAGGTGGGAGCTGCAGCACAGCTCAGCACCAAGCTGGAGAGAACATGGTGCCCCAAGAGGTGTGGGAATTCTGCTCTGCTGCCCAGARGTTCTAGACCTCAAACAGGACCCTCAAGGGGTCTCATCAAAGGAGTGTTGGTGTAGAGCACAGCACCAGCTTGTTCCTTTTCCTGAGCTGCCTGTGGCAGCAGTGGGAAAGGGTGTCCTCCCTCCACACAGGAAATCACATCAGGCACAGGGAAGAGACCCGACTCTGGCTGGCCCCATCTGGGGACCTATCTCAGAAATGCTTCTTAGAGCACAAGTGGCTGCTTGRGTCTACCCAGGAAAAATGAGAAACAAAAATCTGGTTTCACATTTGCTACTTAAGGTAAATACTTCTAGAGGTGATGTTTTTTGAAATGAGGAAAGTTGAGTAATAAAAGAGAAGGAACACATCGAGGGGATGTGGGTTTGTTTGGAAACAYTTTTAGGAAATGCAAGATTTCTCAGCTCAGGGACTTGAATTATTGACAAAAGATTAAAATAACGTTGGGAAGTACTTCTTTCATAGTCTTCTGTCTCAAAAATAGCCGACCATTTTAAAAACAGTTGTTTCAGTAATTCAGGTCCCCATTTCTGGTTTTGCTCCTAAAGATCTGCTTTATAGACTAGAGAATTGTGCCTGGGTTTGGGATCAAGAGTTCTAGTTTTTCTTGTCACTGACATGCTTCATGGTATTAGATAAATCACTTTCTGTGACATACTTCCCCATCTGTAAAATGAGGTTGATAATCATACTTGCTTACTTCACAAAAGTGTTAGAAGAATGAATTATCACTGTTTTTATAGCCATTTATATCTCTCTTTGGGGCAAAGAGTGCTTTTTTTTTCTGTACTCATGCAACAGCACAGGAGTCCTTCTCTGTAATGGATGTTCATAGGTTCTATTATGATATAGAAAGATAAAAATTAAATATAGCTTTTGACAGTGCAGCAAACAKGGTTTGCAAGTATGACAAATACAGTGGGTTATATGAACAGGGCAGGGGCTCCTTTTTGTTTTTTGGTGCTGAAGGAATGATCAATTAAGTATAACGATAGCATCCTGAAATACAGCCCTACCTCAAAGTGAGTGTAACCCTTCTGTGSCTACCATTCTTCTGTAAAGGACAGAAAAAATGACTAATGTTTACAGAGCCCTATGAACAAATTAATATTACTTAGAGCACTTAGAGACTTTGGCCAAGATCAAGTTGCATTAAGAGCTTTACAAGCCCAAAGTCRGAGACAGTTCTAACTCGAAAGAGCTTGAGATCAAAAGAGACACAGCATGAACTTGAGAGGAGCCATGTCCAGAGATGCAGAAATCCATATGTCCAAGAACACACAACAGGTCCCTGCCAGAGGTGGAGATTCCCAGGCTGAGGTTGTTTGAAGTCACTCATGTCACTGCCTGCCTGTTTCTAGGACTCTGCTGTTCCTGGACTGCAGCTCAGCTTTATTCACACAGGCTTGGTGCTCTTACTAGGAACAGACACAGCCATGCAGACTGACTAATCTGGACACTTGGTGACCATGCAGACCACTGAGGAAGGAGGTCATTGAGGAAGTTTGAACTGGCTTTTGGAGTGGGACTATCACCAGCAGCAGTCAATGCAGCCTTGGGTAGTGCCTGATGCTGTTGTCACGGAAGAGACTTCCTTGCATCAATCAGATCCGAGTCATAAATAAGGAGCTCAGCACTCCCTGACATATTACATTTAAAAGGACTAATTAGTCCCTTGTGCTGTCTACAGGGAAAGACTTAAGATGCAAGTGGCTTAACAGTTTCACAGGATGGCAATGAAGAAGCCTGGATTAAACCCTGCTGTGAATCATTACTGCCACAGYTGTAGCATCACACAGACTGCTCACAAATAACTGTGTGAAGTCAGGCTGACAGCATTAGGCATCTTCTTGAGGCATTCCCTTCATGACTGACTCAGTCCTTCCCATTCATGCATGGCTTTTTGGACAGGCACAGAGGGGGTAAGCAAGGGTCCTAGTTTATGGACAGAGAATTACAGCTCTGGCTGTGCTTTGGGACAGAAGTGGTACCCAGCTCCTGACGGTGCCAGGAGCCGAACTCCCACAGGACTGCTGCTCTTGTGTCTAGGCCACTTTGTCACCTTCCTTTGGCTCTGGGGAAGATAGTTTTTGTCATTTTTCTGAAATGGCAGGGCTGTAATTTCCGGGAGTTTTAGGGACCCTTRTTATTATGGCTTTCCAAAGGCTTTGAGGAAGGTTCACACATTGGAGGACAAGCCCTCTGCCCTCCCTGCCAAAGCTACCAGGGATGGTAAAGGTGGGGGTATGGAGTGAGCAGCTGGGGTTGTGAGCAGAAATGAACCAGACAGGACAGCCTGAATGCAATCACCTCTGAACTGTGAGAGGTGCACATCATGAGATCTGTAGGACACTCTGTGGTATTTGTCTGATAGGTTTCCTGCAGTAGTGCCTGATGCTGGGGTGGGCTGCAGCTGCCARATGAGGAGAAGCAGGTGCTGCAGGACCAGGCAGGTTCTCCAGTCATGCTACCCATGTACAAAGTATGCCTGTCTGGAGAAAATTTATAGGAAAACAGTTTTGTTTGCATGCCTGCAAAAAAAAAAATATCCAAAACCCAATGGAAATGCACTGTATTTTTATTCCCTATAGTCCTTGCCCAGCCTGGAGCCATCTCAGCTTGGCAATGTGGTGATGTCCCTGGGAGAGGACTGGACACCCCTCCTGCTTGTGCTCCCTGTGCTGTCCTTTCCTGCAGGGGGGAAAAAAACAAAGAAATCTGTTTATACAGCAAAGAAATCTGACATCAACTGGAAAAGAGCCCAAAAAAGTTGAAACTTGCCATCTGGGAGAACGGATGAGAGAAATTACAGCAGGCAGTCCTGACACYGCTATTTCTTGCCAGGAGACGAGAGCCTGCATATCTCAGATAACTTCCAGGAGGAAGAAAGCACMATCAGAGCTCAGGGCAGAGGAGCAGAGGGCTGGGAGATAAACATCCCACCCTTCTGCTGGCCCTTGAGGGAAAACCCATGTCCTTGCCACCCAGACTGGCCAGTCTGACCAGCTTGGCTCTCCATGCTTTCCAAACTTCTGGGCACTGAGTGGGGAGCTCTGCCTTCCCACCCTGCTGTATTTTCAGATGAAATCCCTGTCTGCAGGTGGCAATGCCTCCAGGAACAGGGCTGAATCTGGCCATGTTGCCATGGCTTTGCTCCCTGTGCTGCTGTGGTGAGGTTTGATCAATCCCAGATGGACAAGCAGCCTGCCAGTCAGCTTTTCCCACTTTCTAAGGACTTAGTTACATCATCTGAGCTTCCTTGGTGGTCACCTGACACGTGTGCCCAGGCTTTTTCATCCTTGGCAAAGGAAATAGTTGACATATTGCTTTGACTGTAACTGATAAAAGGAGTCTGCCTCCAGGCTGAAGCAAAACTCCATGAAATCCTTAAAAAAACTCCCAGCAGTGTCAGAAAAGTGACAAGAGACTAAAGCAAGGGCTTAATAATGGAGTGACTCCTCCAATCAATTGGTGTGAGTTAATTAATTAATTGCTGCAGTTGCAATGACATTCCCTCTGGCTGAGTAATCGGGGAAATCAGCCACCTGAGGCTCTTAGGGAGTTAATTGCCTTAAACTTTGTTAAAGCAGAGTGATAATACCATTTAAAAAATGCTATCAATGCACATTTCTTGTCTTTTGGGATCTTCCAAACCCATTCTTCATTTTGCAGAGCAAAACCTTTAGAGTYTTACTTGGAACAACTGAGTAATGGAGACAGATGAGGTGGAGAAACARGGAGCACAACTGTGAAATACAAGTTCTGTATCATCTGAAACAGGACCCACGCTGGCGAATTTGAAATACCCTGAATCACTCTCCAAACTTTCAGTGCCCATCCAGACTCCTGTCCTTTCTTARGTGTTTTTTTATCCAGCAGGGAGTGGAGTTTCCCTGCTCTCTTGGACTCACTCCTCTCTTTCAAGCCTTGTATGAAAACCCTTTTCTTTCGTTCAACCTGATTTTATCTCAAAGAAGTGTTGGCAGAAATAAGAAAACTATTCTGGGAAAAGCAGAAACGCTGCTCCCTCCCATTTCACAGCTGCCTATTTCCCAGGCTGAAGCTGAGCTCCTCCTGAGGGAGTCCTTTGAGACCTTTACAGGACAGTTGTTCTTCTGTCAGTGGAAGTTGGTATTTTTGGCTGGAGCCCCACAGAYATCTTTTTAAGGAGGCAAAGTAGAGGCTTTTGAAAGGCGTCAAGCTGTCCTGAGGCAAAACTAGCCCTGTCCCAGCAGCAGAAAGATCCCTGTCAGAAGTGGGAAGGCCTGTGGTGTTTCTGGCTCTCAGGCTGTCAGTCTCTGCCCTCTCCCTGCTCATTCTTCTGTGGCTCCAATGCAGTGTGCTCCAGGCAGCTGCCTTTGCTTTCCTCTGGAAAGGGCTCCCCTCTGGACCCTACAAGGTTCTGGCTCCCTGACAAGKGATGGAGCAAGAGGAAAAAAATGCTCTCTCCAGCACTCTGAGTTCTCCCTMGCCAGAGAGAAAACTTCACCTTTTCTTGATACTTCTCATTGGAAACAACACACAGAAAGTGAGCTGGAATAAAGAAACCAAAAGGAAATAACTTTGTCTCTCCAAAGTTCATCATGTGAGAGACAGTGAGTGCATATGGAAGAAGCAGGCATCGAGAACCTGATGATATCAATTCCCATACTTTTTATCCCAGTTGTTTACRATGCTTATTTCTTTGTTTTCCTCATAAAGCCCTTTGAGTCCTGCTATTATAGGGWTTGTCAAAAAATGAAAAGAGRGCACAGCCCTTYAAAACACRGAGAAAAGYTTGAAGSTGTTAGCCCTACAGCCTCAGAAAAKGKACTCATGTTAYAAAGGATACTTTGAAGCATTCCAGAGATTTTATAGGGCCATACTAATAATTTTCTTATTGCTTGAGGCTGGCAAAACTGGTATTTCCTTCCTTTTCCAGAACGAAGCATTCCTGGTCTCCAAGGGCCTTTTGGGGGAGGTGGCCGGGGGTTGGGTGTCTCAGATCTCCCCGCTGCAGCCCTGTCACAGGCTCCCGGTGAGGGATGCCRCGGCTCTCAGATGCAAACCGCCGTTTTCTCCTGTCTATCTTATCTATCAGTCACTTCATGTGTGAGCTCATATACACATATTATTAAATAGAAATACAAACCCCAGGCACACGTTTTTATCCTTAAGTAATAAAACCTAATGGAAGAATTTACAGTCGTGGGTCGTAAAGCAATAATAGCTGTAAAATCATTTAGCAGGGTTCAAACACAGGTGAAAGGAGAAGTTCAGAAGTTCAGCATCTAAATATGTTTCCTGGCAGTTTCCTGTGACAAACAGCAAATCCCCTATTGACATGGTACCAGTAAGAAAAGAGCAGAATTGCTCTCAGCAGCTCCACTCGTATATTCGAGTTCATGGCTTGTTCAGGTTTATTACTTCTGAAGCGCATTTTCTACGGGTCAGGTTATTCACKGGGTGGTAGTGAGGGGTGGCTGGAAAGGTCACTGCAGAGACAACAGGAATCCAAATTTCTGTACGGTGCCACTTCAGCTCCATGAAAGAACTTTTTATTTGAAGGATGATACACATGAAATACCACAGATGGAGAGCTCTGGCGTTACCTGCGGGGAAATTCCTGCTACAAGCAAGCCTGAGCTCTATTTTTATTGGTACCCAGCACTCCACCAAAAAGACCTGGATGCAATTATCATTAAAATACTTACATGGATATTGCTTATATTGCAGTTTCTGCTCTTTCTAGCAAGCAGCACTTCCTAGCAACTGCTGCTTCCTTACTACATGAAGCCATTCTAAGCTGGGCAACAGCTTTGCCAAATGTCTTTGCCATGCCAAAGCATAAACACACACGCTCAGTTCTCAGGGGATTGAGCCTGTTTTCTTGTGCCTCTGTTGTTTATTGGTGTAAGAATAAAAGCTTCTAAACCTAGACCTCAGGAGTCACACAAAACACATCACATACCCAGCTTTAAACTCCAGGTCCTGCCTGCCATGTGGTGCCGGCCCAAGGCACGGAGACAKGAATGAGGTAGGAACCCCAAAGCTGTTGTTAGTTCTGCTTCTGCTGCTGCATTAATTAACATCCCACCTGAACTTTGCCCTAATGATGGGGGCAGATCAGTTATAAGGTTGCTCACTGGATAAGAAGATAACTTTGCCCTATGCTTCATTTCGTAATTATGTTTTTAAGAACAAATTATTAGAAGGTGTGAGATGTACTAAACGGAGTGTACCTTCTCCAATAAAAACGAACTCAATTTCTTCTGCAACCTAGCAGAAAGGTGATAGCTATGCTGTGTGCAACACAAGAACTTTAGCATTTCGCGGTCTTTGGCACTTTTTAACTTAATTAACCTTGGCAATCTGAACTACTTCCAAAGAATCAAGGCTGTACTCTCAAACGAGCCCCTGTTGCTGGCCTATCTGAAGAAATATCACTACTTCCTCAAGACCAATCAAACCTCATATTTTTCCTGGGAATTGAAGAGATTCCCTGTCATAATGATGTGCATAAAACCTATCTAAATGTCCTGTGCTCTTGTTGAAACAGGCTGCCATTTTGGTGCTGTGATATTTCCATGCTCTGGGGTGCCTGAAGTCCTGAAGAAAGCAGCAAAACAGCTAATCCCCCAACAAAGAGCAAATTAGTCCTTCTGTGCATACAGGGGCATCATCCTTTCCTGTGTTGTCCTTAGCCSTAACGCATGGGGAATAAAAAAGCTGCCCAGAGAAAATTTCTGATGGGCTACCAGGAAATTTAGGGGACACTGTGGTAAGAAGGGACTTAGAAAAGTACTAAAACCTATCACTGGCCAAAGGAGCATGGCATCCCTATTTTGCTTGGTTTTTCATGTTGCCAGGCTCTTCTTTTAGGTT
>NW_026623248.1:2770378-2801453 GCF_030028575.1 Malurus melanocephalus | reverse complement strand
TCCAAGATCCCCCAGATAGTCCTGGGAGATGTTAGAAAAGTTGGAGAATCTATTCTGGTGGAAGTTAACATATTAGCAGATTTACTTTTTCTATTGCTTTGCTTCCTCTTTCTTTTCTCCTTCTTTCTTATGCTCTGTGCTGTTTCTTTCTTCCTTTAGTCTGAATTCCTGGCGTGTGATTTGTTTTCCACTGCTTCTTCCTCAAGGACAGGTCACAGAAAGCAAGCACAGGGTCACTGGCTGGAAAAAAAGGGCATCTGTGGATTGCCCCCATGCTGACCTCTTCTGAGAGTTAATGCAGTCTTGCCTGCAGAGAAATGGTGCTGGGCACAGAGCAGGCTGGAAAGGCCAGTTCTCTGGAAGGCAGAGAAAGTCAGAGTTTGGCTGCCTGGAGGGGCTTTGCCCTTCTTTGTACTGCCCTCTCTTAAAGGCCAGCACTCCTGGCTGCAACACCTTCAAACCTTGTTTGAAGAGGATTGTCAGCTGAGGGACATGTAGACCAAGAATCATTGCCTGCCTGAGATGGGTGATCGGTGGGTTTGGCTTCTGGTGCAGCAGGGTAAATCCAGAGAGGACAGTTTAGTGGGAAAACAGCCCAGGCCCAGTTTYTAGGGTTCAAGTCAACTGAACTGCTGGTACTGGCAGAGCTGTGGTCTAGCAAAGCAATAGAGACACTGGCCCTGCATTGGTCAGGGATCTGGGAAACTCCAAAATTACTTGCTTCCTGACATTAACTATCTACCTGTGGTTTTGCCATCTTTTTCTCATACATATCTTTACCCTCCTTCAGTAAAGTTCTGCAGCTGTCTACAAAGTTTGTCAGCACAGTCAAATGTCCTGAGACTGGACCCTGGGAGAAGAAGACAAGCAAAAACATCTATAATTTGCATCCCCCTGGGATCTCCAGGTAGCCTCATTTCCCCAAATGAGCAGCTCACTACTGCAGGAGACAACTGGGACAAAACAGCTCCTCCAGCTTCATAAGCAGCCAAGAAATGCCGCATGCACGACGGCTCATGCACTCAGGGCAAATGTTTATAGTACAAATTTAGCATCGACTGAAGCAGATTAACAATTGGTTGCAGAATTTTGTCCACATCCCTGTTGTGCCCCAGGACATCATGAGTCAGTGAGCAAGCTGTTGACAGCACAAGAGATCAGACCTTATCAGCCCAGCAGTAGCTTGTAGGCTGTGGGCATCAGAACCTGCAGGTGGAGATCAGTGATGAAAACTGGGGCTACTGATGTTGTTAGGGCTTGCTGGGGCTTTAATTCCTATCCTGACAGCTGTCAGATAAGAGGGACAATACACTGGCAAGGGGGGAAATAAGAAAACATTATGGTTCAGAGAGCATATATCAAATCCCCTTCTCTACAGGGCTCTTTGTGGTGCATTTGCAATGGGTCAGTTTAGCCTACAAAAATCAGCTCCCCCTGCAATCAGGAATGACTCTGAGTGAGGGGGTTTAGAGCAATTGAAATGGAGCCCATGTCTTTGCCTTATCTGTAGAAAGAGCCTGACCTTAGCCTAACACATGAGGTCAAGTTCCAGCCACAGCACCTCCAGGAGGCCTGGTATCCCACTACATTAAAAATATCAGAGAGATGAATGCAAATAACACCACACTGATAGCAAACACTAAGGATGTACGATACAGTGCTGCTTCTAAGGGAATTGAAAAAAYACCCTTTATTAAGGAAGGCAAGAAAACTTTTTTTTACTGTGTAGACAAGAAGCAGAAGTTAGAAACATTGGTTAGCTGTTCACACGATATTGCTTGATTTGGAAAAGGTGGTAATGTGTCTCACTTATCCCTAAAATGGCCCAGCAGTGGGTTCCATTGTGGCACTTGAGGGTTAAATCTTCTAATGTGCCACATTATTTTCTTTTCTTTAGCTCCATGCTCTGTTTTTGCACCACCAAAACCTAGACTCGTTTATGACCTCCCTCAAACAATGCCTTGGGACTCCAGAGCTCTCAGGAACCACAGTATAACACAAATGAGCTAAGCTGGTTGGGAGGCTAATTGCTGCTAAAAAACTTGATTGTCTCATGCAGACAGCAGGAAGGTCTCTCTGCTCCCATTTCACGTGTACAGTGCAGAACGGGGGTCATGCAGCTGGTGGCTGATTAAAAAAAGTAAATGCAAAGGCTTCTGGCCTGCCCAGCCAGTCAGATACCTGTTTCCAGGTAAGGGGCTTTCTTGAGCTTTTGAATAGGCTGGGTCTTCTCACAGGATGTGGGACGTGCTTTCCTTCAGGAAGAGGACATTGTTGCCAAGTACTCCCTCCAGATTGGCCATGGTCCCCCGCCTCTGTGCAAATCCACAGTATTTATATTTTGCAACCTTWATTTCCTGATCCCCTGGCACTGCTGAGGAGCTTTAAGCACTTGGAGTGTGTGGTAGTGCAGGTCACTACTAAATTGCACTTTCTGATTTGCACTCGCTGGGCCAGCTGGGCTGAGGGGGAGCTGGGATTCTCCTGAGCTGGTTCCAGGCAGTAAAACCTATGCTCAGAGCAATTTGATGAAATGAGCTTTCTATTCCTCATTTTCTCACTAATGGGCAGAGCAGGGYAGTGCTGTCAGCTACAGGAGCAGACACCTCCTGGGGAAGAAGAGAGACAAGGAGCTGTCCAGTTCTATTCATTCTTCCATTACAGGGAAATGGCACRAAGTGGCAGGAGTGAAGCCAGGCTYGAGGTARGATCAGAGCTTGYGTGTGGTACTGCTCAGGGAAAGTAAAAGCAAAGAATGTGGGATGTGTGTCACACCCAGTGTTGTTCCTGGCAATGCTCATTGTGTGTGACCTTGCACCAAACTTCCTTGGTGACTGCCAGTCSCCTCCAAACATTTTGTCTTCCCAGAGGAGGTATTTAGGAACAGCATCTGTCAAAAGGTGGGATGACTCTGGGTCAGACTGTGTTTGGCATGTGTTTCTTGGTAKGTGGAGAGACACAGATGTGTTGCATGTAATTTCTGCTTCGGYTGAGGGGCAAATATCAAACTGAATRGCCTTTCACATGTCAGGATGTAGGCAACACCTGGTAAAATATTTCTTTTGCAAAGGAAAATTCCATCACTCAGAAGACCATGGCTTTGTTTTACATCTCCATTACATTTTTGACTGGCATGTGAGCATTGCCATTAAGGTCGGCAATGCAACCGTTACTCAGATAAAGYGATCAGTATTTTTAGTGGAATTTTGCTGCAAAGAAAAAAAAAAAGTACTGTAAAAAGAAAGATAAATCTTTAGTCTTTATTAGGATAAATGGGGCAAGTCTTAGATTAAACTCTGCTACCGAARCAGCATTGATTGTGGGTGGGAGTTGCAGAGCTCAGCAGTAGGAAGGCAGCCGTGATGCCTTTGGTTAATGAACACATTCCTGCTGTCATCAGCCCAGGCTCTGCCTTTGCACTGCCCAGCTAATAAGGGAGAGCAGGGTTGCTTTGAGGTTTTTAATATAGTTTCTACCTGATGTGTTGCTTCCATCTGAGTATGGCTTTGACCATCAGGTATTTTTCCAGACTCAGGAGAAAACTCAGGGGCTTTTGAAGCCATTCCTGCTTGGGAAAAAGAAGCCACTAGCAGAGACTTGTGCAGGGGCTTGCATGCCCACAGGGTGATGGAATTCTGCTCATTGTGAAGCTGCAAGAAGCAGTAAGATAAATCATCTTCATCACAGAACCAGTGGAGAACATTTCCTTCCCCCCCTTAGATTTCCAGAT
The DNA here is from genome assembly GCF_030028575.1 of Malurus melanocephalus. Taxonomy (NCBI): domain Eukaryota; kingdom Metazoa; phylum Chordata; class Aves; order Passeriformes; family Maluridae; genus Malurus; species Malurus melanocephalus. The sequence goes on along the minus strand of NW_026623248.1, from coordinate 2,797,723 downwards.
GACCCAGGTGTAACAAYGAAAAAAATAAACCCTTGAAAGCACTTGTAGCTGTTTCAGCATTGAGATTTAATACACTGGAAATATATGGGAAGCATCTGTCAATGTGTCAGCATTTTAAAACGAGGAGAGTGAAAAAAACCAAAAATAGCTAACAAAGAAACTCCCAAGTGGACAAAATGAAGTTTGTCTGAGAAAGACTATCCAGAAAGGATATTGCTTTGATTTCACTTGGATTTCTCAAGCTTTGTTGTCCCCTCATCCTATGCTAACTTCTCAGTAGTCCCAGGAGACTCTGCCTGGAATGTCAAGAGTTAATTTACAGCAGGGAAATTCTGTGAGTCTTTGCAGGACACCATAAAGCACCTCAGTGTGTTTCAGATATTTCSATTATTGCCCAGAGAAGTTGTGGATGCTCCATTCCTGGAAGCATTTAAGGCCAGATTGGATGGGGCTCTGAGGARTCTGGTCTAGTGGAAGGAGTCCCTGCACATGGGATTGGAACTGGGTGATYTTTAAGGTCCCTTCCAACCCAAACCATTCYATGATGCTGTGATTCTTTGATTATTTTCCTAGGGGAGGCAGCTCTCTGTGGAGAAAGCTGAGTGGGAGCAGAGGGTGGCAGTCCATGTCCAACATGCCGTACATCTAAGCGGAGTCCAGTTGTTTGCCAAAGCTGTCCCCCATTTTCAGGGATCCATGTCCATATAGTGGTGCCAGAGTGAGATCACTGTGGAAGGAATTCAGAATGCAATTTGTGTAAAATTCTTCCAACTTTGTGTAGCTGGTAAATGCAGACTGCCCTTCTGTAGCAAAGAGGTGTTGAGGGGAAACTTCCCTAACATGTCCACCTCTCCCTCTCCTAGTCTGGAGCTTGATTCTCTGGTCAAAGGCTTCCTTGAACAGGATGATGATGCCCCATGAAAGTGGATACAAACGTATTAAGAAAAGAGATGAGATCCTTTGGCAATCACCCCAGGAAAAGGACTTAATTTCTGTTCAGAAGGTACATGATCTGGACACCCACAGAARGTTTTCTTCTTGTGTTGTGGTTCAGTAGCAAAACTCTTCATTGTCAATAGARACATTGTGAAGCCTGCCTGATCTTTCCCAGAGCTTTTTCAAGTCAGTCATTATTGGCATATATGTCTCAAAACTAGTGGCCTGTGCAGAGAGAGATTTTATTCATTCTAAGTGCAGGTGGGATGGGAGTAAGAAAGGATTTGTGTGAGACACAGACATTCACTGTACCCAGGGAGCCGCCTGTGGGATGCCGGGGGATTCTCCACCTGCTCCTTCCCACCAAGGGCAGGGTATTTTGCTGAGGTGACCCAAGCAGCTTGCAGGCTGAACCTGGCTGCAGTCTCACCATGTATTGCACTGCATTGCCCAAAACTCAGAGCACCTTGATTGTCACATCACATTTGCCGTGAGGTGGCTTTTGGCATGACTGGTGCCAGCTCTCTGTGCTGCATGAAAATTTTGACATGCCATTTGGCTACCTTGGAGCTGGAGGAACAGTTCCTGTCTCTGGGAGGTGTAATCAGATTTATTTAGCAGCTCAATATCTGCTTTTTATTTATTTTTTTTTTTTTTTACAGTGGGACCTTGTAGTGAGTTGAGTGAGTTAAAATCAGATTGTCAAGGTGGCTCTTCACTGCCAGCGAAACAGAAAAAAAATTCATCAAGAGTTTCTTGTCAACTGCTAGAAAATACTTTCCATCACCCCTAGGGAACTGTGCCTACTGGAGACTGTGAGTGATTTTGGAAGCAGCAGGCAGGGAAATCACTTATTTTATTAGCTATATTTTGCAGCCCAGTGTGTTTGCACAGTAAATAATATTTTACATAAAGTCACTGGCTGATGCTGTGCTTTTTATCACAGACTGCTATTTTTTACAGCTGCTCTTTTAAGTGTCAGCACTGAGCATTTGTTTGTGTCATCATCTGTGCTTTACATTGCTATGTTTGGTGATATAACTGTTCCAGAACTTTGTACCGTGACAGGGATGTCACAGTTATTTCGGAGAGATGGAACCACACTTTGAACATTTTTCACTCTTTCCATGGCCACATTTATGGTGTTTGTAAAATTCTATGCTATTTTATGGCATTTCTAAAATAACGTCATTTTATGGCAGTTGGGAAATGCTGTGATTTCAATGAAAAATGGACTACACTGGTTTCAGTGGGAGAATTTTCCAGTGCCATCGAGGGATAAAAAAAAACCAGCCAAACTTTCTGAGCATAACAGAAAACTCTTGAGGASAGCAGCAATTAAAGTGTTTTCTGCCTTTGGCATGTAAGTGATTATTCTTTCTGTGGTAAACAGTATTTGCTGTTTTGTATGATGTRTATGAGAAAAGAGTGCAGCAAGAAAACCTCTATAGGTAAGAACTTTAATAAAGCAGAACCTCAAGGAAATCATATATTTATAGTCACACCCATATGTGAAGGCATATTCACGTTCAAAGGCTGACAAGACCCTAACATTGGTATTGGTAAAATTTAGTTCTGTGCAAAGGACCAGAGAAGGGACTTTGGGGCTTGTCTCTGCTCAGTATCCTCCATGTTAATTTGTCCCTATTTGCAGGATGTTAATGCTCCTGTTTGTCAGAATTAAACAGGAGTGTCATTAAATAGYGCAGTCATTTTTATTCTACACAGCTGTGTAACCTTCAGTAGCTATGGGCAACTCCCCCACCTCACCTCCCCTCCTTGCAGGCTACACTCTTAGCCATAATTGAGGAAAAATCCAGAGAGGGGCTGGAGGTGAGGTTTGTTAGAGCTGYTAATTAGCTGATGCCATCACATCAGAATTACAATCAAAATCCTTGGAGGACTCCGGGGCCTCTTGTCTCTGGCTTGGAGACAGATGACGAATTTACCCTCAGAAAACAGGGGCAGATGATTAGTGCTGACACCCTCCAGTTCTGTCACTGAACTGTCTGGCACAGGGTGGTTGGTTTAAGGGTCTTGGCTGGAATTAAAGTTTTCTGTAAAGGTTGGTTTGTTTTTTTTTAAAAAAAAAAAAAAAATTGTTAAAAAGATTTCCAGACTAATTCAACTGAATGTGAAATTGGATGAGGGAAATTTCCTTTCCAGAGMTTCTCATTATGGGAGGAAGGGAAAAACAACAGCAGCTCTGCTGATGATAAAATTCAATTAAAGATGAACCACCATTGATTGYTGTGATTTCATTTGCGTTTATCTTTTAATTAAACTATCCTCATCTGATTCTTAATTTTTTAAGATTTTTTTCCCCTTCTTTCTTTACATGTAGTTCAGGAGCAGGTTGGTCTCTGACTCWGAATGAGTATATATAGTATTGCACCCCTTATTTCCCATGCTGGATGGTGAAGACAATCTTATTGTAGAGATATTTMTATTAYAATTTATATTACATTGRGGGCAGTATCTAGACCATGCCTGAWACWAGTTGGCATTGCAGAGCCATAGCTTTGTGGCCACATCTGGGCTTCCTGAATTAGGCAGACTCTGTGGAGAGATTTAGGCGTGCCTGAAGTTCAAAAGCCCCATCATTAAAAATAATCCTTCTCAGAGGTGGGAAGAGCCAGCTTGTGAGGGTATCTGCTACCACCAACACTGAAGGTGTGATCCCACTGCTGCAATTCCCAAGCCTTAGCTGGACCTAAGAGCTATTGATCACAGCTTCTGTTCACCAGGATGTGCAGCCTAATTTTTCTCTGCCTAGAGGAAGGTGGGACACACAGCTCTGGTTGGGATGAGCAAAGAGGGTGATCCCTTCTCAGGCTGGGCCATGGTGCAGGCAGGAATGCAAAGGCTGTGCRGTCAGGAGAGAAAACATCAAAGAGCCCAAGCAGGATCTACTGCTCTGCTGGGAGAAGCAGGGCTGGGGTTATCCTACTTGATCACATCCTCCCCATGGAAAATGGAGGCACAAGATTAATTTTGTTCCTGGTAAACATTTACACTAAAAAACAGTTATTTTATGACAGTGAGATAAAACATTTCCTGGGTTAGTGCTGGGTATGGCAATGGCAACAGATCCTGTAAGAGCTGAGAAGACTTGGCTTCCCAGAAGAGGAGGTTCTAATTTTCACAGCTCCTTCAACAATAACATTCCCTGTAACCTGAGTACAAATCTGACTTTATTAAAACAGCTTGTCTGAGGTAGCTCAGCTAACCACAGAAAACATAAGATACTACCACATGCTGTTGTTTTCATAAGGACAGCAGCTTTAATTTTGGAGAGCAATAAATTGCCTGGAATGATATAAAGTCCTGGAATGCTATGCAAATTCTGGTCTGCACTTGAGTAAACTCCTTGTGCAACATCAACAGGTCTCTGGCTGCAGTTGTCTCCAGTGAGTGTGTGCGTTAGAGGTGTTTTATTTTTTTTCCAGAAAACACCAATTCTAGTTCTGCCAAAGCAGATGGACATTTGTTATTAACAACAGGACTGACCCAGATTCCCACAGCCAGGCTCACCATCCTTCCTAGAGCCCAGTTACAGAGAGCTGAACAGCAGATTCTTACAAAGTAAAGATCAGAAGGCGGCGTTTCCCCCATAGCACCCTACATACTTTGTGAGTGATCATAGGAAATGATTTGTTTCATGTGTTTCACTATTAGGCTTGAGGAGATTGCTCCACCAACCTGATCCTGTGACTGAGGCAGTGGGGCAACCAGAAACCAAGGGAAGAGGGCCCTGGGGGCTTTCATGAGAGTCTGGGCCACATGTTGTTCATAGCAAGCCAAGAACTGAACTTGTGGGGAGAAGTTGTGCTGAGCCATCAGAATAAGCASTCCTAGGGAGCACAGACTCCATAAGGAATGTAACTGTTATAATCTAAAGAACACAGAACAAACCTGTGCAAACCAATACTTTTCAAAGACTAATACTTTGGTCAGATGACAGTAGTTGGTGAGAATGATGGCAAAGAGCAAAATTAACAGAAAAAACCACCTCTGATCCAGATTTCAAGCTCCTGCTCCAAGTGCTGTTTTCAGAAGGGTACCAAAATTTTGTCACCCTGAGTTAAAAAGTGCAATTTCCCCAGCCTTGGGAACTGAATTGCTTAGATTTAAGACGTTGGCCTGAGGCAGACAGGTAACACTGAGAAATGTCAAAATTTGAAAGCCAAAATTTGTTAAAATTCTGAGCATCTGAGAGCAGCCAGATTGCACTGCRGAGTGCTGTAAAATGCCATCAATAAAAGATTACGAACACCCGTGATAAAGGCTTAGATTTAAGATCCCTTGGTGGGGACCTGTAAGAAAGATAATCTTGGTRTTCATATGACAGACCCTGAGGACCAGGCACCTGTCTACTTGTCTTCAAGGAAAACAAAGGAAAAAGGCTCTTCTGAGTAGGTCCTTGCACCAGCAAGATTTCCAAGGCAGTGAGGTGGTGTTTCACCCTGCCAGGTGCCCCTAGAAAGAGTGAGCACCTATTCCTGCTTGGGAAATCCTGGCAGTATTGTATGGGACAGCTCTATGTTCAGAGCAGCAAAAAGAGATCAGGGAAGGAATAAAGCAAAAGCAGCAGGGGCATTGGTGCTGTTAATGGGTGTGGGACAGAAAAGCAAGGCTTCAGAGAGTGGAAGATTAGTGAAAGACAAGGCTGATGTTGCTGAGAGCCCTGCAAGTTTTGCTASCTTCAGTAGCCACAAGCATAGGAAAGGTCATCCTAGAGTCAAGAACGTGCTTTCTGCAGAGAAAGGAAGTGTTAAATTGGCGTTTCCTATTATTGAGGGACAAAGTGKCTCTTTTCTGCTATCAGAAGCATTGGAAAGCCTTAAAAGCTGACAAGGYCTGGGGTCTGTAAGGCTGTAAATAGCAGCATCTATATTTAATCAAAGATGATGAAGGATTCAGTGAATTTCTGTCCTGCAAGCTCAACATCAGCCATGTGACAAAGACGAGTAATGCAATGGCAAAGAACGTGACTATGAGAGTTTAGAAACGCAGAGAAATGGACAACCACTGCAGATTCCTGGCACGTGGCTGCTGCCTGGTACTCTTCAATTCTTGAACAGGCTGCAGATCCTTCAGTGGCCAATGTGCACTGCTCGTTATGACAGCTCCAGAAAGGGTCACAGCACCATGAGGGGACATCCTGTCCTTTAAATGCCCATAATATATACATGGCAACATAATATATACATCTAATAGCTATTGGAATAATGATTCATTTACTACTTTGAGACACAGATTTTATTTTGGTTTTGGTTTTTTTTTTGAGAGAATTGAAACCCAAATCTGTTTGAGTTTCCTTTTAAAGCATTTCATCTAAACCCACCTTGTGGCTTTGACACCAGGTTCATTTTTGATCAAACTCCAGAGTCCTTTCAGAAGTCCAGCYCTGAAGAGTGGAATGAAAGGCATTTCCCCCTCCCACCCTCTCCATTCTGCTGGGACTCAGGAGGTCAGGAGGTGAATTTTTATTGTTAGCTGCCTGAAAATAAAATCATTCTGTGCTGGTATCTTTGGATGGACACTGCAAATGATGGATTTCAGCAAGAGCATGTCCTGGAAGTGGAGTAAAGCAGTCCCAGGAACAGAGCAGGTTTGTGTCAGGATACAGGCAGGGAGGAAGTGTCACAAGAGTCTTTCTTGGAAGAGCCAAACACACCTGGTTGGATAAAAGCCCATCTGAATTAATTCACTGACCATTTAATTTTGAATTTATTTCAAATTAAGCCCTTATTTACACATTCCTTTGGGGTTAATCTCCCCAGATACTGGCTCGTTTGGTGATTCCTGAGCTAGAAGTGATAGTGTTTCCTCATACCGAAACCAAATCAAACAACACTGGGGAAAAATGTGAGGAGAGCAAGAAAACAGAAAYAGGCCCTTGGGTGAGACCCATTGTCCAGGCTAAGGGGAGACATGAGGGAACAGAGGAAGGACATTTTGCAATCAGTAAAGTCAGGTCAGAACGCAGAGCGGGAAAAGGATGTAGAGCTTGGTCAAAAAGCATGAAGAACCAGATGATTGGCTGCTTTACACCACAGCTTTTTTGACCCAAGGTCTAGTGTGTACCTGCATTTATTACAGAGCAGTCTTCACCCTCTGCATGCTCTCTTTTTAACTCTGATCAAAATAAATCGTAAGCACAGGAGAAAAAAAAAAAAAGAAAAAAAGAAAAACCTTTAAAAGTAAACAACCCCCCAAAAGCCCCAGCTCTCTTTTCTAGCCACTCGCACAAAACAACAGCAGCAACCATARCAGGAAAGCTTTCTGGAGATCCCTGGCTTCTCTTACTCCCTTTCTTTTACCAAAATGTCAGCATGAAAAATTGGAAATCAGGGCCATAAGCCAGGGGGAGATATTGTTCAGGTCACAGGGGGTTTTAGGGAAAATTAAAGGTTGAAACTGTCATACGAAAAATGCAAATTGAATGTCATGAGGTGCTGTGAGACTACAGGGGGATCTCCCCCAGCAGGGCTGTAAACCCTGTCATTTGAGTCACTTGAAATCAGGTGAGGAAGGCCGAGATGAAACTATTATTACATTTTATGCTCGTCTTGCAAATGTATGATGATCTTCGTTGGATGACTTATCCCTCAAGCAACTCTTTGTCAGGTTTAGATATGTTTGCCCAAAGCAATCCTRTATGTCTGAAGGACTGCAGAGTTGAGGATGTCCCAAAGATTGGTGCACCCAACCTGGCATTTTGTGGAAACATCAGAATATAAAACAATGTAAAAGTAACATCCTGAGCTTCTGACCTCTCTGTTCCAAAACAGGACTTCTAGAGGATTTCAGAGGCATGAAAGATCATATTCTGAGCAGGAGCTATGATGTGTAGGAACCCTGTCCGTGGCATTATTAAGCAGACGTGTGGAGTAAACAAGAACCCTGGAAAGCTGCTTGGTTTCTATTAAAAGTCTGATGAAATCAAAACATTCCATATCCTGGCCAATGAAAATGGTCACATTGTGATCATCCCAGAATCCTCCTCTAGGCTACAGAAATATTCATGCCAAACAAGCTGGAGGTGCTGACTTGGTCCCTAGACTATTGTGCAGAGTCATGCCCCCATAGCTTTGGATGATTATGGTGCCTATATTCCAGATAATCATTGCATAAAGACAGTTAACAGCCCAGAAACTGCACTAATGTGGGAACTGAACCTAATTAGAAACCTCAGTATTATCACCTACTTTAAAGTAACCCCTTAATTTGTTTGTGTGTGGCTAAAATTCAGACACTTAAAGTTGCATGAGGTGAACACCACAACTAATCAGTGTTGATTTTAATCAGTTTGGTGTTTAAGCTCTTAGCTGGGGCTGAAGTTTAACCCTGTGCCTGACATGACTGTCCTTCAGATGACTGATAAGGTGACAGAGATGAAGATGACAGTGTTCAGAGCCAAGCAGGTATGAGACAAAGATCTTGTGGAAGACCTGTGAGAGGAGGGACACAGGACACACATCTGCACTCCCACATGCACAGCACAACACCAGGTCACAATTTGCTTTGCTCTCATGACTCTGTCATGAATGGCCATCCTTACAAGTGGTATTTATGGGAGGGAAGCTACACTTTAACAGCTTTGCTCAGTGGCTTCACTATCAGTGGGCAGTTCCTGCTGTGGCTGTGAGACAGAAGATGTTGTAATCAGTCCTTTCCAACACTGCATTCCATGAAAGTCAGTGCAGACATCAGTGGAAGCAGGATTGGACCCTGAATACGCAAAGGAGAGAAAAGCACCATATGCTRGAAGGAGATGGGTATTATGTAAATAATAAGGACTGAGACATTTTGTAAGTGGGCAGGCCGATGTCATTATTTATCTTCAATTAAACTAAATGGTGGGGTCAAATCATCCTATTAGGCAGAGCAGATTAAACTCAGGCTGTCTCTTTTTGTTATTGTTTCTGGGGGAGTTTTGGAGCTTTCTTAATTTAGGTCAAAAAATGAGAAGCTTCCTCATAAGCATTTTAATTAACCAGCTGAAGAATTCTCTTGCCCCCAGAGACTTGTGGTACCAAATCCAGAGCTCAGACTGTCACATTTCAGCTCAGATTGTATTTGTGTCCCTTTATTCAAGTCAAAAACACAGACAGACATCAAACCCTGCTGCCCGCCCTCACTGAGTACTTGGGAAAAAAAGAAAAAGTATCTTAAAAGTTTGATTTTTGACCTAAACATGTTCTTTGCAATGCCCCAGTACATGAGGATGAATGTGTATGAGGAAAGTGACCCAAACTTGCAGAGAAAAGCMCTTTTGCCTGTACCTTAGGGCTACGCACACTTTATCCCAGGGATCTTTCCTGCCCCAAGGCATCAGTGCAATAGGGTCCTCCAAAGTCTGGCTGAGTAAAATCCCAGTCCTTTTGCAGGGCTGCACTGTCCCACTAGGGAGAGGCTCTCAGTTGAAGGGTTGGGATCCCACGGAGTGTGCGGCTCCTCAAGGAGATGAGGAGCTCCTTTCTGGTCCTTGGTGGCTTTTGCCCACGTTCCTCAGGCTGGGGCAGCTCCTGGCAGCAGTCCCACAATGTGGTGACCTCACAGCGCAGTCACCCCTCGTCACAGCGGGTTTGTTCCAGGAGAGGAATCACACACCTCTGTGGAGGACAAGGGGACAAAGGCATCCTCGAAGCCCCCGCTGCCCCGTGTCCTCCTCTATGTGAAGCTGGCACAGACACTGCTCCGTTCCAGCTTGTGGGGCGGCAGTGAGCTGTAGGAGGGGAGGACATTGAGGAGCAGGTATGGTTTGGGGAAGGGCAGCAGCTGCACGTGGTGGGGAGCGAAGGGGAGCGCGCTGGGCAGCCGGGCAGTCGGCAGCTGTCCTKGCAGCGGTGAGTAGAACCCCACAGCAGGAAAGGAAGCGGAGAACTTTCTTGGCATCAAGCTTGGAGCCTTTCAAGAATAAAAGCGTAGTCTCAGGTGAATCAGTGTGGACTTCTATTCAGATAAAATTTACAATCAACCTCATTTGTTTCACCAGGGCTCAGAAATGAAGAAGAAAAGTTTAGGAAAATAGATTTCCTAAAACCCCATTGGTTTGTTGTCACCCAGGRCACAAGGCAAAATACCCTTTTTTCTAGCCATGAAAAAACTCCTGTTAGGGGAAGAGCCTTTGTGCCAGTCTAAATAACATTAACAGTCCTGGACTGCTAAAGCATAGGTCAAGGGCAAAAAGTGCTGGTCAGCCTAACCAAGGGTRGACATTGTAAAAAGATGCTGTCTGTAAAGGAACATGACTTTGTGGCTGAAATGTTATTTCCGCCTTTTCAGGAAATTTCTGATGATAAAGACATTTTGAATCAAAGTATGATTTACAGAGAAGTGATTTAGAAGCAAAATGGGGAAGGATCACCCTCTACRAGAGACACCTCACAGCATATTTACCAAAAAGGTTTAATTCTATGAAGAGAAGTGTCATTTGATCAGATTTGCTGTGATTTCTTGTCATCAAATTGCATTTTTGAATTTTCCAGGGCTCCTTCTCTGTGATAGTCCCATGTGATTACTGGTAAAGTGATTACCTGGTGGAGGATAGCTGTCTCTCTCTTAGTGGCTTTATACAAAGTGTCCAATACTCACTGYGATGTCTGACTTGGAAGCAGGAATGAAATCAACTTCTGTCAAATGCTGAAGGCCACCAAAGTTGCCAAATTTTTCATGTTTCCTCCATTTTGCTCGCTGATTTTGGAACCAAATCTGTATAAAGGCAGGAAAGAAATTAACTGAATATGAAGGAGTAATTTCTCTCAACCAACTACTTTTCCTATTCTCTGAGCATCAGAAAATATTGACTTCTAGTTCAGCAGAACCAGGGGCCAAATCTAAAGCAAACCACTGGGTTTGACAGAGCAGTTTTCACACTTTGCATATCATGTGGGGTCTCTGAACTACCATGATAGCCTGTTTTCTATTGTGGCTCACAGAAGAAATAGGATCAGCCTGTTCAAGGAAAGAGTGTATAGCAGGTTTTCCAGGGCTCTCTGTGGAAGGCAGATCCTTCTGTGGTCAAAACTGTGCAGTGCTCAGTGCACACAGCATTCTGGTTTCCCCAGAAAGTGTGACATTTTTCACCTTATATCCAAGTAAACGGACTGAGAAAAGATCCACCTAGATGTTTGGCTGSGCTGCAATAAAGTGTGCCACCAGTGGAGACGTAGTAACAGGGTTCTACCTTTATTTAGCTGGTAGCATTTGGAAATTCATGTAAGGGACCTAAGTGAAAGACCCAAGGGGATGCTCAGCAATCTGAGTATGTTAACTGCCATCTCTTTTGCACTGCAAAACAGACAACTAATTTTCTCAGGAGAATTCCTTTCGTCTGTCAGCTGATTTGACCAGTCTGCCTTCTGACAGAGTCATACATGTATTTATTGTGCAGCTGCAGTTTTGCATCTTGCTGCATTGCTGTCAAAAGTTGAAGCCCTCTTCAACTGTAGTTTCTAGCTTGCTGAGGGACTTGCTGTTTGAATGTAAGCAAGTGGTTCACATGAACATGAAGTGTGAGCTATTGAAGTCAGGTGCTATTGGATGTAAGTACACATGTATTTTAAGCCAAATAATGAGCAGCTCAATTATTTCTGTGTGTTTCACCCAGGAAGTAATGGAATGTCAGGAGCCCTTTGCTATATTGCTGATAGTTAGCTGCTGTATTTGCTGATAGAAGTATCTGAGGTTACTGAAAGGACAGTTTTGTTTATCTGGGTTTACATGAKTGTGGAAACTGCTTAGTCTGTATGAACGTCTCCATTCCCTTTCTACCACACAGGAGTTATATATGGTGAAACAGCACCACTTAACACTCACGGAGTGATAGAGGGCAAAGGAGGCACTCAACATTCTGTCTCTGAAATGCTCCTTCTAAAACCAGCACGTGGGATAAAGTCCTTACTTCATGGACTTACTTTATTTAAAAGAAAAGCAAAGCTTTTAGCATTTCYCAGACCAAACTGCTCTTTTTTGCCCAACCAGCTCTCCAGCACCCTTACGTCTAAAATGATTTTTCAATGCTCACCATGAGTTCTTCTTATTGTGTTTTAAACCTATTCCTCATGCTCTGTCTACCACAGATATTGTACCTTTATCAACCAAATACACAGAATCATAGAACCACAGACTGCTCTTGGTTGGAATGCATCTTTTAAAGAAGATATAGTTCCAACCTCTCTGCWGTGGGCAGGGTCATCTTTCCCAGACCAGGTTGCTCAAAGCCCCATTCAACCTGACTGAACACTTCCAGTGATAAAACACCCACAGCATCTCTGAGTAATCTTTTCAGTGTCTTTTCAATCTCACCACAAAGAATTTCTTCCTTWTACAAAGTAAATGTATCTTCTTTCAGTTTAAAACTGTCACTAATAATCTCATAATAAAAAAAGATGAGTTTGGCAGTGGCTATTTTCATAAACCAGTGTTGATAAGCATTARATATATTATCTTTTCTTTAACTCTTCATGAACAGAGAGTCATAAAGTCTTTTTCTCTGTTTTGCCAAAAATCAATGTTTGACTGTCAGGCTMGTCATTGTCTGGTTGTCCTGTTTACCCTTTAAATACTGACAGAACTGGTTTAGAGTTCTCCAAAACCCCTGGAATGGAATGTCTCTCGTGCTCCAGAACTGGTTAAATATCAACACTGATGACACAAACTGCTTCTCAAGAAGCTTTTTAGGAACCACTGGAGGTAAGTTACTTTGATGTGTGGATTCAAAAMTATCTGTCTGTAGCAGCTGCTGTTCAACATTGTCCTTATGGAAAGTGTTACTGCCCTACCTGACACATTTCCAAGGACAGAGCAGAAATTATGACTGAACATGTTTGCCATCTATGCATTATCCTTGACAGTCCAACTGTTTCTATAAACTAACAGATCAATATAACTGATCACTTTGCATTTTGTTTTTTTGTTCTTAATCAACTTTTATTGAGTTCTTGATCCTTAATTTTTCTGACCAAAGCTTTRGCCTGCACCCTCCTGCTTTGCTTATTCATTTTTTTTTATAATTTCTTGTTTCTAATGTTTACTCATCCCGGATTCTTAAATTTTTTCTGTATAACACATGCAGTTATAAAATTTCATCTATCCACTTCAGCTGTTACACAGTAATCATAACTTTTTTCTTGATTGGAAGACAAGATTTTTCTTGTTATAGAAATAGTTATAGAGTTTCATTTGGTAACCCAATGCTTGTTCACTTACTTTTTCCCCAGTTAAATTACATTGTTGAGGTGATTTGACTTACATGAAGCTTTTAGCTTTGTCAAAACTATTATTTCAAAGTAGCAAGAGCACCTGCAAGTCCTCTGCATGTTATGTGATTYATGTATGATAAATGCAGTCAATAAAAATTATAACTTGTAGCTCGAACCTAAGTTACTGCTAATTTTTAGCTCTGGGGCTGACTTCCCTTTATCAGCCAGGATGAGGTCAAACACAGAATTTCCTGTGTCATGTGTAACACTGTCTGAATTGGGAATTTGCCATCTACACTTCATACATGAGGGACTTCTTCTTTTATTTGTATCTCACGCTGATGTTTCCCAGAGTAATTAATTTTGACTTTTCCCTATACAGATATTAAACAATTTTTTAAACAGAAAAATATCCTGATCTTTCATGTGATTCATTGCTCAAAACACTGCCTGGTAGCCCTTTTTGTGTTTTATGCCATCAGAAATGCATTGCTGGTGCACTGGTATTGCTAACAGGCATATTGTGGCTGTGCAGGTCTAATTCTCCCTGTCACCTAATGATGAAGCAATATCATCATGGCTAGCCAATAGTTCCAGGAATGTCATGGTTAATAAACTGCTCTGTGTTGAACTTTGATTGCTAGAGAGGGATATATGCAAAGAAGTGCAATGACTATATAGCATTGAGGCAAGAGSAGAAACTGCTTCATGCAAAAATTATCACAACAGTGCCTGGTAGGCAACACCAAATGCCAATAGAGAGTGGTATGTATATTTTATCGTGGCACATTTCATATGCAGTAAGCATTTGGGGTCAATTTTTGCACAGTCAGCAAGAYTGTATTACTACTGGGGGAAACTGGATTAGTTTCTGTGCGTTCAATTTACAGCCAGGGCATTTATAGCCTGTGATATCAAAATACAGAACACCATGAAGTACTTCCATTTTGGCAACTATTTTCACATTTTTTGAGACCCCGTGGAAGATGGATGTGGATGACAGTTTGTACTGGATGAATATTAGCCTATAAACGGTTGATAAATGATTAATAAATATTTTCATAAATGGCCGCTCTGTCGCTTCAGAGTCCAACAGGTTGCTCATAACCATCTGTAACTCCTATTTGCTATGCATTTAGTATGGTTGGAGCTCCTGTTAACCCTTGGATTAATTCCATTTGGTTAGTCACAGCTGGGTGACAAATACTTCTTTCCCTATTTGTAGAACAGTGGTACTGCCCTCATCTGTAGGGTAAGAGAGAGGTCACRTATTTCATTAGCATTGTCACCCAGGCATAAACTATTAAGAATGCACTCCAAATAATGAATGCATTGCAGTGAACACAACCTTTTGGAGACACTCTACCTGAACTCTGGCTTCTGGGAGGTTTATCTTGGCTGCCAGTTGATTGCGAATATGGACATCTGGATAGTGAGTCACTTGGAAAGTTTTTTCCAGTTCCTGGAGCTGCTCAGCCGTGAACGTTGTTCGGATTCTCCGTTTCCCTTTCCTCTCAGCTGTGAAAATGAGGAAAGATGTATTACCTTTTACAGGAAAAGGCTGCAGGACCACAAGAAGATTCAGAGATCCAGCAATTTCTGTAAATTGCTCTGCAATTGGGATGGCRTCTACAGTACCTTTTAGAAATTTACTTACTTATCATAGATGACTGGCCCCTGACCCAGCAGAGAATGTGAATGAACTCTTTTATCATTTAAAGAATGAGTCAAAAGTGTCCATTTGCAGTGCTAATTCCATGGATCCACTGCATGTCAACAGCTACAAACCCATAAGCATTTTAACCACTTAAGCCCTGCATTGAGTTGGTCATCAAAGTCCTTCCGTGCTGGATCAACCACTGACTCCTGACTGACTTCAGTTCGCTTCCCATGCCATTCCTTCAGCAGCAGGGATAGCCAGCAGTTTAACTTTGCAGGTACATAGAAAAATTACTTTTCTGATTGCACCATTGTGGTACAGGGGCTTTCTAAACAAGCTTAACCTAAAGGACTTAAGAACAGAGCCTTAAAGTCCACGGGGAAGTTTAGGTGCTGTGAATTCCTTAGGAGACTCATAGACTTCTCCACTGCTTCACCTGTGATGACACAAAGGACTTCCCTCAACACCGCTATAATGTTTTGAAAATGCCCTCCCACACCAGGGTATCTTATTTAGATCATGAACTCTGCAGAGCGCTTGGTGGAAGTTAGAGTGAGGTCTCTGTTGCTCTGAAATGATGTTGAAGGTCTTGCAAAGAGGAGAAAACAAGAAAACAGCAGCCTTGTCCCAAGGCTGGAGTCTTATGCACAAATGGAGTATCTTCCAGCTGACATTGAATGAGCAGCACAAAAAGTCATGCCCAAAGCCTTGTGAGTCACAGGGTTTTTTTCTACTGAGCTTGGAAAACTGCATCTGATAGGTGCATAAAAATTCTAATACTATTTTAGTGATTATGATGAGCTTGCTACTCAGTGACCTGAAGCAATTGTCAGTGAAACCATGTTGTTAGAGAAAATTGCTATTCTCAATGGCTGCTTTTGGTCTTCCATAGTCTCATGCCAACTAACAATTCATACTATGTAAGCAGAGGCATACTCTCTGTAATGGGAACGATTAACCASGCAAGGTTAGCTTAGCCCCTCAAAGAGACTTGGTACCCTTTTACCCCCTTTTAGTTCAACCATTGGCATACGCTCTGCCTTTGGAGGGCTAAAACACTGAAAATGTAACTAAACACCAATATAAACTGGGCTCTGTGCCAACCAGAAAATGACATTTTTCATTCCATAATCGAAACCTCATTGTGACTCTGTTGACACAGAAAATAAGGATTAAAATATTCTGATCGTCAGCTTGGTACAAAGGAGCCTGGGACACGACACCATTGAGAATATATCATCTTTTCTCAGCCTTTTGGGGACTTTGAAAGGAAACCAGTCATGCAAGAATAACTGAGGAGTGTCATTTATCATAAACACTGTCAATACTACCATGTCTCAGAAACAACCTAATAAAGTTGATGTCCAACACAGTTAAATCTGTATCATTAGACTTTTCACCAGCCTATCAAAGTACTCCTCATTAAACTGCAGCACTGGCTTCAGACTGAAGAGAAAAATGTTATTTTTGCTGGATCTTGCTGGTACTACTGGAGCAGGGATTTGAAGTGAGAAATATTTTTGTGTATTTATGCTGAAGGTAGGAGTAGGCACCTTCTCCTAAGAAGCCCTGATTGTGTCTACTTGAACCTTCTCAAAAGATGACTGCAATCCAGGGGGGATTGTTAGTGTTACATGCAGGAAAAGGCAATTATCAGTGCTGATAYTTATATTGATTGAGGAGGAATGTCAGGGCACTCCACCCCCTGTGGGTAAYACAGGGATCCCATTTCATAATGGTGTTTCTTGTTTGGAGGATTTTCACCTCACACCTGCTGTGGTTTACTGTAGTTTGTCCCACTGGTACCTGAGAAGTGTCCAGGACCAGAGAACGTGGCTGCAGAGAGAACAGGCACAGGAGTTTCTGGTGTTTCATACCAGCTTCTTTGGGGTGAAAATGATCCAGATAACTTGGTGATGGGCAAAAGAAACTCCCTATTAGTTCACTTTTCATCCTCCACATTTTTCCTCCAAGAAAGGTGAACTGTTTTACAGAYGAGACTCTTACATAACATGAGAGTCTAAACAGTGCTCAGAAGCCCAGACTTTTCACAGCTGAAACTCGTCAGATTGAACAAAATACAGTAACATTAGGTCAGTTGTGAGCCAGTAGAGACTGAAGGACAAACTTCAATTTTGACTAGAAATGAAATTAAGTTGCTAACAAAATAGATTCCTGTGAACTAGTGATGGTGTCTACCAGCAGAAAATCTAGAAAAGTGCATTTTTTTCTATGAGTAAGCAGTCGTTCTATTTTGAATTTTTAAAAAACTATTAAGAAATGCAAACAATCTGGGACTCCATGTTAACATTTTCTGGGACTCCATGTTAACATTTTCTCTGCAAGATGAAAACTTTTCTGACTGCAGCTTTGATAGTTCCCTTTGCCTTGGGACCTCAGCTTAGAGATCCCATAGCAAACAACAGCATTCAGAATTACAGTCTAATAAAGAATGTGGGTGGAAGATATAAAACTAGGAAGTGTTGGAAGTGTAACTTTGGCTTTTCAAACGTGGCTCCAGAGTCTCCGGGGAAATAAAAGTCTGTCTGAGTTTCCTGAGCTATTTTTTATGTAAAAGCTGGGGATATTCAAGTGTGCTTTTTTGCTCTGTGAAAGTCATTTGCAGGTTAGCTGACAGCTGAAACCAAGCCTGAAAATACCAGGCAGCTAAATATGTCAGCATTTTGAGATGCTTAGAGATACAGCTGTCTATACATTGCCTTACTGTTGACATTGGGAGGGCGAGATTCTCCCAGCTGATAAAGCAGTATAGCTCCTTTAAATTCACKGTCAGGCTCATTTGTCCTCTGCAGATCTGCTTTATTACGAGGTCAGGCTTGGAGCGAGTTGGAACATAGGAACTTGTACGAGTAGAGATTCTTCTTGAAAGTGCACAGTGGAAGGATGAGATCAATGACTACAAGCTGCAGCAGGGMAAATTCTGATTACATAACAGGTAAAAATGTTTTCATTGTGAGGGTAATCTGACATGGGCCAGGAGAGGCTGTGAAGTCTCAGCCCTTGCAGATACTCTACACTTGGCTGGAGAAAGGCCTAAGACACCTGATTTAAGCTGACCCTTCTTAGATTTGGGGTTGGACAAGGTGGTCTCCAGAGGTCTCTCACAACATATTTTATTATGTGATCTCTGACCTCCAAATATGCACACGAAGTAAAGCCACTCCATACTCATTACCTAAAAAATAATGGAGTTTAAGGCATTTAAGGCCTTAAGCTAAGCACAGCTTCAAAGCATCTGATTTGCAATTGCTTATGTACACAGTTTGAGCTTAGCATATTGCACCTTATTTCTACTGTCCAGTACCACATGGTTTCAAGATATTACAGGTATGGGCAAATCAATACAAGAGACAATGATTACTACTGCTTGTAAAAGATTTGTTAAGTAAAATCTGTAGAGCTGCAATAACACCATACTTGGGCCAGATTTCTTCAGGACTACCTTCTGTCACAGGCAAATAGTCTGGGATACACSTTGTACTGCTGTTTCTTAGCTGCATACCTGAACCAGCTAGAAAAATGCTGCCTCAGGGTGAACCCTGCAATTGCATCCCCTATTTGCACTTCCCCATCAGYAGTAGGACTGCATCAAGCCTAGCTGGTCTCATTGCACTGGGGCATTCGGGATGGAAAAGGAATTAAAAACCCAGCAGAAGGGCTGGAAGTCGGTGCTGGCACATTTGCCTTGAAGCAGGTAGTCTAGGTAAATGAAAACTGGAGGGATCAGTTTATCTTGCTGCAGTCTTTGCTGTCATTTCTGGACAGATACCCTCTCATAATATGCGACAGMCAGATCCAAAGATTCTGCTTCTTCTTTGACAAGGAGAAAGCAGTGACATAAGCAGGCAAGTTGCTCTAGATCTCAAGTTGATCTACAGATCCTCAGAAATACATTTTTCCTGTGTAAAAAAGTTGACTTGTATCATTTATTTCTCAGAAAGAAACTCAGGTTGTTGAAAAAGAGCCTAATTACATCTCGTTAAGTTCTGTTTTCTCCCTTTTTTCCTTTTTCAGAGAATTCCTCTCTCTCTTCCTTGTAATTCAGATATGTGGGCCTCCCAGACAGTTCCTTCTTGAGGCTTTTCTGAGTGTCACTCTCTTGTGGTGTTATTCTGCTCATGGCAGACAGCCCCATAGCAAAAACCTCAAGTTATTACAGAGCGCTGATGGCATCAGGATGAAACATGATTGTCTGTGAACAGAGATGTGCCCATGGCAGTCCCTCTCCTTGTTAAAGAGGTGGTTCACGGCTTTCAAACGAGCTTGTGCTGCAATATTTAGGCATGAGTATTCCAGTGTASCTAATCTTTATTAAAGTGGTTTTTCAGCCTTTGTTAAGAAGAGCTGGCATAGCCAGCGAGACTGATCCTAATTGGACAGGTACAATGTGCTCCAGATAGAGCCTCCTGCTAGTGAAATGGAGCATTTAGCATCCAGCTGCTGGCTGTTCAGGCATTGCCAAAGTTAATTCAGAGAAGCACAACTTGAACTTTTAAAGCCTTGACCCCCTYCCTTCAGTTCAAAACTCCTTGACAGAGAGTTGCTTCCACCCTGGCACTGAGTGCACTACCTAATCACCTGATAGCAACACTGAAATGCAGAGAGGTACAGACTTGAGGGGGTGTGAGCAGGAATACTAGAAATACCAGGCTGGAAGCCTGTTTAAGCAGGCTGTACGGTGGTGGTCAGGGGAGTTTCTAAGTCTTGCTTGTCAGAGGAGTTGGCAAGGAGCAGATGGGATATATGAAACCATTCATGCGGACASTTTGTTGTGGAGGATCGTGCTCACCATCAGCCTGAGCCCCTGGTGAATTTAACCTTTCCTGTCTGCCAGCAAARTGATGACGGTGTTTACAAATGCTGCTGCCTGAAACGGAGCTGTGCATAACTCTGGCACAGCCTGTGGCCAGCGGAATACCTGGAGGGTGAAGCAAACCATCAGGTCTGTACCCAGACTACAGAGCCTGCACCTTCATGAACTCCTTCAGGCCAATGTGGGGTTGGGGTAGATGCAGGTCAGAGAAATCTCAAGCTTGACACTTGACACATCCATTTCACTGAATGTTTAGCTGTAATTAAACCTCATCCTAAAAGCAGTGGCCAGCCTAAACCAGTAACAGTTCTTCCCAAACAAAACAGTTTCCCCACCACTCTCCCCACACTCYCTGGTCCAACACCATTGTGACAAACCAGCCATTTGCAACTGGGAGAAAGCTGAGCTTATTGCAGGTTTCACAGACAGCCTGCTTTCTCCTTCATTCCTGCTCTGTGGGGTTATTTGTACCTGCAAACATCTAGACACCAATCAGGAATGTTTATTTTCATCCCTGCTTCTGCTGTTTCCCCTTTAAGCATAAAGGAGTTGCTAACACAGTAGGTAAAAGACCTGCCCTCAATTTCAAAGAATAGTAATTAATGGTACCATATCCCAGGGATGTAATGAAAAGTTCCAGGACAATTTAGGAGAAGCCAATAAATGCCCATTAAGACCTTTGAAATAAACTTACTGTGATGTGCCCTAAGTTTTACAAGTGGTCACATTAYACAGATTTGACTAGCAGGAGCAAATTAACCTCTGGGCCCTGTGTAATGTACCCTTTGGATACAAACTTCCCAGGAAAGAAGGGGCTGCTTGAGGAAAGCCTTGAATGTTAACATTTGCTTCAGGTAAATAAAACTCCAAACCCAAAACCCCTGAAGAACAGCACAAAAGGAATTAATGACAGTCCCCAGCTGCTGACAGTTTTCCTTCATTCAGTGCTTACTTGTACCAGTGAGACTTCTGTGTGAACAGTTTAAAGGGTGAGAGTAAAGGATTCAGGTTTTGTGCCTTTCATTTAATATCCAGGGTGTCATTATAAACAGTCAGTCTTCAAAGAGGGAGGAAAAAAGAACCAGCCTTCAACAATACCTCAAGAAAACCCACCAAAACAAGGWCAGTGATCTGGGGCATTTCCAAGTGTATACAGAGGAGCATTGCACTTTAGAAACACAAGGCTGCAGGGACTATTCACACAGATAWATAGCTAATGGCAGCCAAATTATATATAGGCATTTTTTATTCTCCTGCTTTTTTTTTTTTTTTCTCATTTAAAATGGTTTCCTTCTGTTCTGCAGGACAATGGGATGCTTGTGCCCTTTCTCGCAGTCCCACTGGCATTCTCTGGGCAGCCAATATTTATCTGGGATTATGTTACACAGTGCTTCATTATCTCTTGGATGTTTCAAAAATGCATTAAGGTAAGTCAGCATATTGGGGAAAAGACTGTTCTGTGAGAGATAAACCATGCTGTTTCACAGGGATACATGGATTTGACAGTATTGTCCAGGAATGAAGAGTACAAGTGAATTTATGACTTCAGAGAAAACATAAACACTGAGCTAAAGATGTCTGCAACTGCCTTCAGTACCATCTGCCATCAGAGGGGACATGACTTACAYTGGAATTCCTCCAGAACTGAGATTATCTCTATACTTTCTGCTGTCTTTATGATAATTGCCRCCAAAATTCATCAATATGCTTTGGGATCGCAGATGCTATCATAACAATAAAACAGTTGGATTAATAAAAAGACCCCTGAGCTCCCAGTTAGCRATGTGCAGAGGATTTCTGCCACGGAAATATTTGGGYGAGGTTAACTAATTAGGGCAGCTTYCTCTACAGGAAATAATGAAGACATGAGCTGCAGGAAATAACATGAACCTCTGAACCACCTGTGGTTCAAAGTCTGAACCCCTCAGTTTCTGATGGAATTAGGAGCGAACTCCATTTATTGAAGCACCATCCATGCTGCCCTTGAGTTACTGCCCAGAGAAGAAATCCCACAAGAATGCACATCCACCAGTGTCTGAGGATGATGCTGTTGCTGGGAATGCACATCCACCAGTGTCTGAGGATGATGCTGTTGCTGGGAATGCACATCCACCAGTGTCTGAGGGTGATGCTGTTTGGCATCATCCACGTTTGGCATTATCCATGTGCGCTGCTGGGCACACACACACACGCTTTGGCCTTTGGATGTAGTTACAGTGCACTCCCCCCTGTGCAGACAGTCAGACCCAGCATGTGTAAAAGACATTGCAAAATTATTGCCCATGAGGATCCAGGCTAGGCTGGGATCTTGTACTTGGCCATCTCCACCAGGAGCTGCCACAGGTCAGGCAGGCATGGGGATATCTTATCCTCTCATAGCCAGTGCTCCACTCTTCTGAACCGCCAAGCCAAGTCTCAGTAATGTCACACAGAACACAGAGAAGGAATTTGAGTTAAAAGCAAAGTGGGAGCTCAGGATTTGGGTGTTTACAYAGGTTKCTGAGAGGCTGACCAACAAGTACARGAGTTTGCCCTKCCTGCTCTGAAGTTTTGAAGACCCTGGCAGTGATGGTGGCTGCACAAGGCAAAGGGGCTGCATTGACTCATCTCACGGAGAGCTGGTCCAAGCAGAGCCTGCACCTACACCTCCAAAGTACGTCCTTTTTTAAAATAATCTCTTTGTAAAACAGAAATTATCAATGCTGCTTCTTCTTCTAAAATAGGCTTTATCAATGCTGCTTTCCAGGAATCCAGGTTTTCTGAAAAGGTTCTGCTGAGCTTTTCATGAAGATAGCCACAGGTGAAAGCATACAACAAACAGAATGAAGGCGCTCAAATTCAAATAAGGGCTTAGCAAAGCTAAGACATGCCAGTGTCAGCATGTCTCTAGCATAGGAAGGCTCTTCTTTTGTGCTTACAATGCAGCCTTTAAGTTCAAAGTACAAGAGGCATTGCTTTCTGCAAGTGGGTTTGTGATAAGGGCATAAATCTATTTAGCTTAAATGACACTGCATTTCTGAACCGCTTAGTGGCAGAAGTCATTTTGTGAGAAAAGAAAATTTTTAGGAGACTGTTWCAAGGTTTCCTGAAAATATGCTTCAAATTCCTACTCAGGCTCACAGCCAGCGTGCTCTTGCTATCTCAGAGCACCTGCCCATGGAGGAGGTTATTGTCACAGCCTCCTCCTACTCACCTTCCTCCTATACAATAAAGCACTGAAGCTCAGCTCTCCTGCCTCCAAGGTGATTGTGTATCATGCCTGATTTCTCCTGTCTCCTGACTACTAAATAGATGTGTGTGTCTTGACAGAGCCAGGGCCCTTCCTCAAAAATGATAAAGGTGTATTGCATGGGCAGAGGTGTGCTGAGAGACAGAGGTGAGGGAAGGCCTTGCCAAGGGCTTCTGACATCTTTCCCATCGGAAAGGTCTCCTGCTGCTGAGGCTGGGGCTGTTCCTCGGTGCTTGTAGGCATCCCTGGTATGGGTGTGACAGAGATCCTGGGGACAACTCCATGGATATGCTATGTGCATTTGGCACTGCCCAGGTGCCTTGTCAGGACCCCTAACTGAGCAGTAGCTGCCATGCCAAAGTCATGTCTGAAGCACCCCAGAGTCGATAAAGTGTAAACAGAAGTTAATCTGCTATCAGCTKGAGCTGTAAGGACTACAGACTGCTTCCAGGGATGATGCAGTCTGCCTTTCCTGAAGGTGCTGCTGCTGACATATTGCCTGGGAAAGGTAAAACCTGCCACAGCTACAGGCAGGAGAAAGAGAGCTGCCAGCTCTTCCCCCCCTAATGTAAAGTGGAGGAAGGAGGCTGAAAATTAAGGTCCTGGAAAGTATTTTAAACCCAGGCCTCCAGCTCTCTGCTAGGAATGACACAGTGCATGAATGGGATCCGAAACACCATTGTTTGCATGCCACAGGGAAAATGCCAATCCAGTGCTTTAGGATCCTCCCTCCTTCTTCAGCCAGTTTCCATCAAAGGCTCGGCAACTGCAGGAACCAGTAGGGTAGAAAATGGCACATCATTAAACCTCTGCTTGGCTTCAAAACCCCACTGCCACCAGGGAACAGAGGGATTTTGTTTAAAATGCCTTTAAAATACACGTTGCCGTTGAAAGGGGTTGCTCATCTTGGCTCAGTTTTGTGGAGATAATTACAGACTTTCTCCGCTGCTTTGCTGATGAGGCTGGTACCTCCCACAGTGCTGGTCAATGAGGCTAAGTGCCAAGTCAGGACAGCCAGCTCCCAGCTCTGGTGTGATCCCCCTGGCTGGGGACTCCCTCATGTGTGAATATTCTACTTTTAAACTCTGAGGCCATTCTGAGTGCCAGATAACATACAGCCCTGGCTCGTCTGTGAGGAGGCAACATGAATTAGCCCTGCTGTCATGAGCTGTGTTCAGCTTACAGGGCAGAGGAAAGGTAAAATTTCCAGTTATCTTACAAAGCTTTTCTCTCCATCACAAGTGATGGCTGTCTCGTGCAGGAGGAGGTGACAGCAGCTTGTCACAAGACTCATGTACACCATAGCAGAGGTGGCAGAAACAAGGCTTTTCTTTCAAATGTATTTCAGAGCAAGAGTCGTTTCTCCTGCCAGCTTGCAGAGTATGRAGCAAGGATGATGTGTGGATCTCAGGAAAGCCAGCTGAGTGACCCTGCATCTGCGATCCTCAATGGACTTAAATGAAACTCCTTCTTTTCCCTGGAGTAAATAATAACAAACTGTGCAAAAACCACCTTTCTGCTGATGCTGCAAACCTGTTTTTTGAAGTGTAGTATGAATGTCTGCATTTAGTTTCCCTCCAACTCAAAGAACTTGGAGGAATTTTTGTCACATGCTGTAAATTAATTGTCATCTGTCTGTTAGGAACTTGACTTGTTCAGGTACCATGTATCCTGCTTAGCCTAAAGTCTGTCCAAGATACTGGAGAAGGACATTGGTATTGTCCTGTGCTTTGGCTGAGATAGATGGCTCTTTATCAGTGCTCATAACTAATTAAATTAGCAGATCCACCAACATGGCCAGGCTTGAAAACTGTGCCTGACCCATCCTGCCAGACCAATTTCACGTCGGCAATTTGGCTGTGTGTGTGCTGATGACCTCCCCATCACCCRTGCAGTGGGTCCAAGGTGTACAGAACACATGGAGCTGACTCAGCTTTCTCAGCAGCCTCTCTCCCCACGTTGTGCAATGTACATTTACCAGGAAATGGGCGTTGCACAACCMTGGCAGTGAGGSTCAGAAGGTGGGGACTCCTCACACYCCAAGCAGTCCCCAYCACTAACATTGGTAGAATTGGTAGGACTGGGATGGAGCTTCAGCTCAAAGAGTGGCTCTTCARGCTTTTGATGGCAAGAATGAAGAAYYRTCTCTGTGACTCAGCCAATGGAAACATTTCTGATGTCTGATGTTTGGTATCGCCATGCCCATWGGTGTAAGAAAACAGTTGTGTTTTGGGGCACTGAAGTGTAAAGTCTGGATATAGATGCACTCACCATGAAGAGGATGGTCCACTGGGAAAGCACATARCTGATCTTCCTCTTCCTCATGTTTCCTTTTGCCTTCCAGGCGTTCCCGCCCCATGTCCTCCCCCAGGATGGACACTGGGCTGTCTCCAGGTCTGCTGCACTGAGTYGCCTGCACTCTCCTTGCTCTGGCCAACGGTGTAGCACACTTGGTGGGGAGAAGCATTTTGGCTGAAGGGAAGTCCCAGTCAGACTGACTCCTGCTGCTGGMATCTGTGAAGAACACAGCACAAGACAGCTTTGAATAAAGCAACCATGGCTCAGCGCACCTTCCAGTTTGTTTGAWAAAAAGTGCTCTGTACCATTCAAACCTGATCAGATTTATAATTACCCTAAACCTTCTGTGCTGCTCTTCAATACCAAGATTACCCCATGTTGCAGACACAGGATCTTGGTGAATCTGACCCCCAAATCTAGCCTGCTCTCTGGTTTCTTCCACCTTAAAACTTTCAATGGTCCTTATGGGAGATATTTTAAAAAGAACTGCAGAAATAAGGAGACAAACCCAAATGGCTGAGAAATCTCAGCTTCCCTGTCAGTATCCAAATTAGTGGCTGCCTTTTCTGAAGAACTCAGAAGGAGAGTAGATATTGAGCTGCTCTGAAAATCTGTCAGCAAGATCACCATGGAATTTTCTGGATGCCAAATGCTTTTAAAAGCCTGGTCCTTTCTTAAATTTCCCTGTAGGTACATCTACCCTATAGAAAAACGGGCCAATGAATATGCTAAAGGGTTTCTTTCCCAATTCAGGTCCATGTGTCCTTTCTCCTTCATCTAGACTGCCTGCTGCTCTGATTTAGGCATTGGACAATTCCAAAGGCAGCTTTTGCCCAGGCTGTCAACATTTCCCACCTGCCTTTGTGAYAGGTGATGGTGGTGACATCTAGGAAGGCACTGGCAGGGTGGCTGGTCCCCTCTCCCCTCTCTTATCTAAATGGCAGCAGGTTGAACCACTACAGGTTGTWCTGGAAGAAACTCCACTTTTTAATATATATTTCACATACATATATATGTATATGTTGTCACCTCTGGCATTGGCAAAACATCTTTTTAGAATTGTCAGAGATTTATTTTCCCAAACAAACATCAAGTTCTATTTGAAAGCAGCTTTGGAGCAATGATAATTGTGACATCTGGAGACAAAGTACCCAGCTCTGACTCTGCCCTTGCTAAGAGCCCACACAAGAGGAATTTTATAGACGGTGACACTTACATAAAGACAACAAAATTATAAGAGCYCTGAAAATTAGCCAAAGCCTCATTTCAATAAAGGGTAATTTTTCAAATACTGTCTATTCAACTTTGAACTTTGAGTAACCTTTGAAACACAATTACAAGTGTCCAGTCATATGGACCTTAAAAACCTGGCCCACCCCTGCATTTAAGACACGCTGTGCAAAATTGGACTMATTTAATTCCTTTAGTATCAACTAACTTTGGGTTTTCTGGTAAGAAAACATGTGAGGTTTTGAATARTATTTGTGGGATAAAGGAGAAGGATAGACCTGGGAATGGTCACCAGCATGAGGAAGGGGTTAAATAATAGATGATCAGAGGATAYCAGTACTGGCATAGGTTCTTAGCCCAGGATTTTTATCTTGGTCCTCCATCCCTAAATTAAATACTAGTTACAATCCTTTGCTAGATGTGATGCTGTGAAAAATAATGTTACAGAATTGATGATGATTTCACCCTACATTAATGAAAAAATGTGAGGGTACCTAAGCAAGGTGCTCTTATGGGAAGTGATTAAAGCTTTCTATGAATGACATTAGCATTTTCTAAAATATAGAAGACTTTTCACATGTCTACTGCCTTTATATACACCTTTCCTCCCCAAAATGTTTCCCTGAGATGCTCACATACCTCACTGATGAGCACAATTTATGTATGAGCATGGAGAGAATAATTACAGACTGAAATAGAAAGAACAGGGAAGAAATGGAAGACAGTCCTAAGCAGATGGAAAAATGCCAATGTCTCTATGAACTGGTGAAAAGGAGTGGGAGGATCTGTTGTTTGAGATCAAAGAAGTATGAACCATAAAAAGTGGCTGAATAAATCACAGAATTTTTCTGGAGAGTAAGATTGAAAGTAGATGATACTGAGTTTAAAGTACATAGCTGAGCGTTAGGAGCCCCAATCCTGTTTTCATTGCAGTTTTCTCTGGTGC
>NW_026623248.1:2527271-2770050 GCF_030028575.1 Malurus melanocephalus | reverse complement strand
ACAGAAATTACTTTGACTTGTGGCTCAAAATGGTTATTTTGTCTTGACTTTCAGTTGCATGGGAAAGGATGGACAATTTCAGGCAAGATAGTAGGGCTTCACTTTGAAAGCAGGAGGTTCTTTCAAATGACCTAAGTTCCATTTGAACCTTGTTGTGTAATCACTGCAGAGAGACAGACCTGTGGAGGMACAAGGTTTATGATTTTAGGGTCTCACTAAGGCTGTGAACAGGGAAGAGTCTATCACTGAGAAATGAAAGCATCTTTGTATTGTGTTGTTTTTCTCTTTCTTCTCTATATTTTTCTTTCTTTCCTTTTTTTTCCCTTCCAGGTGCATTGTTTTTCCTCATAATAGGTGGGGTGAATTGGTCTTACTGGCCAGATGGTTTCTGTTCAGTTAGATTCCTTCAGTTTCCTCTTTTGTGATAACRCTGGGTGGAGTGCTGCTAAAGGTGAGCAATCAACATACTGACATTTGTGTGTGAAGTGGTGGCTGTATTCCTATAATTTGCATATCCTTAACATGATGGAGCWTAACACAGGCCGAATGACGAAATTACTGTATCTGTTACTGCTTTCACTATTAATTTCCCAGCTGTAACACTCTCATCCCAAGCTCTCCCTGACTTGATAAAGGATCTCTTGTTGGTGAAACATCACTGGCAGAAAGCAGGGGAGTAATGAACAATCATTTCAGATGTAATTTCAAGTACATTGAAATCAGGTTCCCAGGAATTTCAGAATGATTTTTTTTCTGAAATAGGCCTGATATTCTTCTGTGTTTTAAAGGAAAGAGTTGGCAAAAGGGAGGAGATCAGCACTCACTTGGTTTAATTGTGTCCCTTGCGAAGGCCATGGTTACCCTTTTTAGGCATTGTGACAAAGGATGAAACAAAAAGCACAGACTGCTATTTCACATACTGAAATACTCAGTTTTTAACTTGGTAAGAGTCTTTCAAAGATTTCAGCAAGCTTCAACAGCTGTGGCTCCAGGTCCTCTATGAGTTCACTGTTTGTGCAGTGAACTCGCCCATGGCTAACACTGCAACTGAAGAGCCAAATACAGGGAAGACTGCAYACTCCTTATTCCAAGTCCCACTGGAATTACACTCACTAAAATGTGAATTTGGGAGTCAGGCCCAGAGATCCTCTGATACATGATCAAGTCCTGCCCCAGCTTTCTGTGAGAGGCTTGSACTGTGAATTATAACATCATTTTTGTCAGACACTCAGAATAATTTGATAGAAGCAACTTCTAGAAGTCATCTGGTCCAGCACTCATGGGGTTTTTTTTGGAATCTTTGTGCTCCTTCTTTAGAATCATAGGTTGGAAAAGACCTTTAAGTTCATCAAGCCCAATCATCAGACCACCAATTCAAGCCATTTCTGACATTCTGCATCTTCTGGTCCCCTGGTCCTACCCGTCTCCTCAGCTCAGAATGGCTACATTTTCACTTCAGGACAAGTGTGATATCAGTACTGAGACTATCTGCATCAGATGATAAATTTTGGCGTCAGCATTTAACTTTTGTAGCTATGAGTATGTATGTGGGTGCCATATGGATCTTCCCATCTCTCATACAAATTATGGCTTTGCTCAGGTACATACCATATGGAATTTCTTAAAATCCATAGGAAGACATAACTGAGCCCTCACCTGTAGTAATTCCTTCTTTGCTGCTGCTGAACTGTTATGAGAAAGCAGCTGGATTTGTATCCCATCCTGGAATTTCCAGCAAGATCCCAAGCTCATTTCAATCCCCTGACCTTAGCCAGCACTGATCCATGCTACATGTGGCTGACAATTTGCATAACTTGTTTAATGCCAGTGTTACATGGCATGAAGTTAAATGATTTCGATGAAATACAGCAATAATCCCAAGATGTACAACACTTGTGTATTGCACTTGTGAAATAAATATAATTTATCTGAAGAAACCACAGTTCTGCTCAGAAAGCGAAGGGTAACAAGCCTAGGTATCACATTCTTAGGTAAGAAACAAACATTGTAAAAGTTTTGTTTTCATTCTCATTTTTTTAAACATCTTTGATCAATTGCAAAAACAAAGCACAACAAAGTACAATTTTGGAAGATTTCTACAGCTTTCCTGTTTCCTCATTTCCAGAGCAGTTAAGTGAATCTTCACATGTATTTACTGTTTTCAYTAACTCTAAATGCTGCAGTCCTCCAATGGTACCAGTGGCAAAATAGGCAAACAACACTTGCCATGGCCTTCAGCAACCTTGTTTTATCTTTGAAAAAGCATTTTCTTTGAGCAGGGAGCTGGATCTCCAGATGATCTTGAGAGACCCCCCCCAGTCCTCAGTTTTCCTATGGTTCTGGGAAAAACAGGAGAATGCTCTGTCTCTTCCCCATAGAGGTTTCCATAGAAAGCCAGTCAGTGGCACAAGGCAGCAGTGGTATATTCAGCCCCAATGCCGTGAGGTGAGGTGAGTGGTGAGCTGACTGCCACACAGTCAGGAGAAAAGTTATTCTGTGTCAGAGATGAACAAAATAAAAAGTCCAAATCTTTCCAAAGTATGACAGAGAGTGAGCGTTAAGGGGGCTTGAGTCCAGCCAGTGGACTAGTGAGTGGTTCCCCTCACCACTTAGGTCTTATTTGCTTTTCAGTGCAGGTCAGTATCCAATCTGGACATAAAATGAGATGAAACTATGCAAATAGGCAATGGTTTCTTGGACTGTCAGTTTTTTGGGAAAAGTCTCTCTTTTACTAATGGGTGGTTCATCCAGTATCCTGGGAAATGGGGCCCTAATCCATGAAAGAATCTCTCTGTATTACAAAAAATGAAGCACAGCATTAAGCTTTTTTTAAAGCAGTTGAATCAGCAGTGAGTGAATATTTGAGTGTCAAAACTACAGCTCGTTTTTTATTTAAGTGGATTGGCCTGTATACATAAAACATCTATTTTTCATGGAAGATGCATGTTGAAAAAGAGGAAGAAATACTAAATCTGGAAAATGCTGGACGTTGTTCCTTGTTTAACGAAAGAAGGAGACRATTTCTGTGGGGGCAAAAGTTCACYCAAGGCCACAGTAACTAAACGGTGAAAACYGAAGTCAAAAAGTACTGCACTTTCTGGTTTGCAAAGATGAAAATCATGCAAATTTTCTACTAGCTRCTTTTATTTAGTTCATTTAAGAACCTAGTGTCCATGATGATACGAAGAAATGATTACACATTCATGCTTTCTCTTTTCTTATTCCAGCAACTGASTTCCAACACTTCCATAGCTCCCATTACCCTTACAGACCATTTCTCCCGCTTCAGGATGAGTGGTCAAATTTAYCAGAAAAGGGTGCTGATACAAGATYTGRCTGTAATTCCAGACARCAGTCCTGATTTAAGTGAAAYTCCAAAAAWTTTGTTAAGTCKCAGCAGTTTTTTTTAAGCTTGCTTCCTGAATCTGAATACCTGTCCCTCTTATGACAGGCATTTATTTGTCTCTTTCCCAACCCCAGATTACAAAAGTTTTGTTTTTTAAAGGGTATTTTTTACAAKAAGCACTCCTTGCTGTTACTGAAGAGAGCTACCTGCAATAACTTTTCTGGTTGCATACTCACCTCTACAGTGACATYGAGGCTTTAAAATGTACAAAACCCTGGAGTCCAATCTACTGTGAGGATGAAACCAAATTATGTAAAAAATATTATTTCTATATATATAATGAATGATTTGGACCTGATAAGGGAAATCCCAGATTCCTATAAAAGTTAAAGAATAAAAATTCTACATAATTAAACCTGACAACTTTAGGGATCAAAAAGAATGGAACATTTTCATTAAGTGGTATAACTGGTACTTACCAAAGGCTACAGGTGATTCCACTTTTAGGGACGGAGCTCTCTCAGCGGAAYTTCTCCTGTTCCTGATTTCACTGCTCAGGCCAGTGCTTGGAGAAGGTTTCTTTAGGATTTCCTCAATGGAAAAGGACAGGCTGGGYTTCCTCTGTCCAGCACACAGCCGGGGGTCCATCCTAGTCCTGCCCAAGTGGCCGTGGGTCACAGAGCCCCGTGGCGCTGTGCTGGGTGTCGGTGCACCCCGAGGAACATGCGGCGGGGATGGTGCGCGTCCCTCCCCACCCACGCCCGGGTGACCCGCGGCAGCGCTGGGAGGAGAAACAAAGGCGACCCACAAGTCACACATGCCCGCTCCTCGCTGCTGATCAGCCCGGGACCGAGCCCTGCACCCCCTGGGGATGGGGAACACAATGTTACAAGTGGGGGTTAAAATCTTACCAACCCCACCCGCTGCCGAGCATTGCCCCTGACTCTGGGATTTACTGAAGGGCCACTCCAGGAGGAGGTGTCCTCCTCGCAGTCCCAGGAGAAAAGTGCTCTGGGAAGGGYTGCTTCTTGTTGGTAAATGCTGTTTGTGGGGCAGTTATCTTCTTTTTCTGCTTTCAAGCTGAAACCTGCGAAAAGCCCACTGCATTTGTACCAGTACTTTTGTACTTTTTTCCTACTGTGAAAACCYTTTGAACTTTCCAAGCAGGTGCTTTTCAACATCATACCATCCTATTAGTCACAAGAGAAAAACAGATGGCCCTTGCAACATGTAGGAATAGGAATTAGTGCCCTCTACCCCCCACCTATACTTTTAAAGAGAAAACATTATTTTCTTTCTATACTGAGTTATGAGGCAAGCTAGATTGATAATCATCCCACCAGTTGCTTCTGCCTCCCAATTAGATATCCAGCACAGTGGGAGATTCCCTGGTTAATGTGGGTGAATACCTGTGATTCCTCTCCTCAGCCACTTCTATCCTCTTGTTAATTTTTATTTTGGGAAGAATGTGGTTAGATACACTCCCGTTCCTTCCCTCTCCCTCCCCCCAGGAGTATTTCTTGCCTGCTTCTGTGATTGCCCCTCACCTTTKAAATTGCTGTGGTTGTTTCTCTCTCTCCTGCTGGTTCTTCTCTGTGCCTTCCTTATCAGGCTCTTATAATTGTATTGGCAGCCCCTGCCTTATTTGTCCAGTGAACTGACAATTCTTGAGCTGATATCCCATCATATGACCTTTTCATGGTGTGGAGACCAAAATTACTGTGTAACCAAGGGGCAATAAACCACACCTGATAAGATGAAAGGCTTTCGGCTTTTTCCAGATTCTAGATACGGGAAAAATGGTGGGGGTTTTTCAATGAAAAGAACAATGGAAGAGGTTCAAAATGGTGCAGCCAGTTGTGATGAAGTATATTTAATGATCTGATTTTATTAACAGGATGACAAGTGAGCATCTTTTACACAGATGACACACGTGGGGTGGAGTGRGAAGCGTTTTCCTTTGTTCCCTTTGCATCCCTCTGCCGTGTCCATAAAGGAGGATCTCGTGCCTTCCTGGTCAGGTGATGAGGTGGCAGCTGTCGTGTGGCTGCGAAAGGTCTCGTGGCCTTCTCCACGAAGCAGGGAACATCTTCCTGTTTCAATCCCTGCATGTGGAAAAGTGCCTCTCTAGCCAAGCTTCSCCCTCTCCAGCTTTGCTGCCAGTCTGTAATCCCAACTGGGCACAGAAGKAGGGATGTCTGCCCCTTTTTGCTTAGGCAGAAAGAGAGGGGTTGATTTCTGGACTGAGAAAAGGTGAGCATGCTTTATGCAGAGAGAAGGGAAAGAAATGTGCTCTGAATCTACACTGTGGATTAAAACTGCCTATTTAATAACAGGGTTCCCCTTTCTCCTTGTGATGCCTGATTCAAAACCCATGAAAAAGCACAAGGAGAAACCTAGTGCATTCTTTTACAAACACCTTACTTTCTCTACTCTGTTTGCCTGAGGCACTAAAAAGGGAGCCACTCTTCTTGCTTTCTGGCTTCCTATAGAGCAACGGCTTCAAATCTTACTCACTTCCCAGGTTTCTGAAGTTGAGAGTACTTGGCCCAGCCCTTACTGTATTAATTTACTACACATTACAGTGTCTGAACTYTCTGATGTTTACTGTGCTACCTTTTACCTGAAAGTTTCAGGCRCAGGAAAAACAGATCTAGAGACCTCTGTTTTTTAAGCTTCTCCTGCTGTCCATTTTTTCCAAAGGATTTWTACAGGTGCAGGAGTGAAGCCTATGGATTTTTCTGCTTCAGTTGTTAAATGAAGCAAGGCCACATTTTCCTTGGAAAGTTTTGGCCTTGGTTTGTTGTTAAAACCTAGAAGTTGAAGGGGCTAATTTCTTGCTGCAGGGGCAGGAGGAGGAGAAAGAAGAGGATTTCACAGGAAAGCCTGATAGGTCCCAGTACTTTTCATGAGACACTTCATATCTTTSGGTAAAATAACTGGGTAAATTAGCCTAGAGACTCTCAGGGCAAAAAAATACACCTCCTATCCCTCTTTCTTGTCCCAACTCCATTTTTGCTGAGTTAAACACACACTGCTTTGAAAGGAAGAAACCTAACCTTCTGGCAGAAATACACGTGCATTCATGTTAAAAATCTCTGAAGTAAATAGAGTTRAGACAGGCAGACTCCAAGTTTCCATCTCAGTGAAATACTTTCATTCTGTGGTCACATTGGCAACATGTACCAAGTGAATTCAGCATTATCCCATATTCAGAGTATTTGCACTGCCTGTATCCCCTACCACCCGTTTACTCTGGGCAGGCACCTGCTGAGAAGATTCTGTAGCCCCATGTCACAAAATCAAATTGTACATGTTTTTATAACTATTCTGTATCAGTCTGCAATTTCAAACCTCCCTGCTGCTTGCAGTGACAAGTTGATTTTCTTTGTGTGTTTAAATTAGATGCTCACATGCAAATTTACAACTTGAAAGTGTCCTTGTGAAGGCTTTATTTTTGTTCTGCCTCATTGTATTGTACTTTTTTATTAAAACTGAAGGCAATGCCAACTGAGAAATACATTTTTGTTCTTCTGTATTGGAAAACAAAACAAGAACTAAAATAGGAAATAGGATAAATAAGTGGCAACTCTTCAAAGGGGATTAGAAAGCAGCACTGTAATGATGTATAAATCCCATGTTTTGTGTACAAAGGTTTCTTCAGAAAAAAATGCAGGTTTGATATCAAAATGTTTAAGTAGTACCAAAAGACTTGAACATTTTACTATTTTTAATACAGAAATGGAAAAATAGTCATACATACAATTTCATTAACTAAAGAAAAGATTAAATACTGTCTTTGGAACGAGTGCTCCTTCAGAATTTCTTTACTTTGTATTATGTTAAAATAAAGATGAGTGGCAAAAAATAGATCCTTGAAATGCAAATGAACATTTTGCAAATTAAAATAGTTCAGTTGACCCCCTTTCTCAAATGATTGAGTTGCTGAAATATAACAAATTATTTATGTTCAAAACAAGAAATTATTTACCTTTAAATTACCAGAGAATGAAGAAGTTGTTTTTCTGCCAAGTTCTAATATGATGGCTTTTGCTGGGTAGTTTGGGGATATTTTTATATTTCTGTTTGACCTGAAAATGCAGATGAGTCTCATTTGTTACAATTATTGTGTTACCCATCTAATTTAGTCTATAAATTCCTCGAGGCAGGAAACACATCTTCCTCTGGGACTGCTGAGCTCTGAGGGCAACTCTTTAAGCAGAAGGCAGCTRTCTAGAACAAAATCATGCTGTGTTGATTTTCTCAACCCATCTTCTTTGTGCCAGGCAAATCTAGAGGTTCACACAACCCCTGAGGTTTCTAAAATGAAAAAAAAATCAGAAAGTGAAAAATTCTGGATGCATTGACTTAAAATCAACTCACGATCAATACGATGGAATTTTTTGTCCTGTATTTCCTGTCTCAAAGAAGAAATATTGTGTTTACACTGTCAGTCACAAAACAGGACTGTTCCTGTCCCACTGKTCTGTTCGACTGGAGAAAGGCAGTAATGGGATTATATTCCACCTAATGCCTCTGAAGCAGYTCCTTTAACCTCCTTTCACAAATGAGACTCTAAGCTGTCCGGTGTTTATGTGCAGCTCATCTCTGAGGGTTTGTGCTCAGCCAGCTGTTGAGAGCAGTCAGGGAGCTCAGGCAGCCAGAGACACACCGTGGCACCCACAGCTACAAAGGACCCACATCACCTCTGCAGCCTCATTCCTTGTAGGTTGTCTTCCACCCTTTCCACCCTAAGGGACCCCACCAATCTCCCCAGTGACATCTGAGCTGCTCTGATCTCCTCAAAGTTCAACAGCTGGCAGTGATGTAGCACAAAGCCCACGCAGCCTGCTCCTGGAGTGCCTTTCACCTCAGATTTATTAGCCCCATTGTCTCTGTAGATTTCTCAAAATGCTCATAAATTGGAAATATTAATAAAAGGGACACTGTAGGTTTAAACAGATAACATTGATTATGGTTTTTTTATGGCACAGTTATTATCAATTGACATTTAAAATGGCATTATAATCCATCAAGGTGAAAYGAACTCAGAAAAATATTTCTCCCAAGACAAAACCAATAACAGCAGCACCAGGATTGCAAGAGAYGAAGGACACAAATAGTTTGAGCCCAGGTCACTGATTACACACTTTAGAGGTGTTTTTTATCAACTTCACCCTCTGTTTAATCCATTCTTATATTTCATAATGCTAATTCTCCACTGCCAGGCCCTCTGAGCTCACAGTAGAGGTTTTTCTATAAAAGATCTTTAGTTAATCCATGATTAAATCATGGAGGGAGCATTTTGCTYCAAACACAGCAGGAGCTGCTGTTATATGTTGGAAGGGCTGGAGAGATCAAAGGTTGTCCTTTTCATAACAATTCATGCCATGGAGCAGCAATTGCCATGGAGAACTGTCCAGCATGGCTATAAACTAGATTTGGTTTGTTCCATCAGCTGTTTGGCTGATGAAAAGCTAAAAATAATGAAGGAATATGCTTAATGAGGTCCATCCCTGCAGACATAGGGAGAGCAACARTTCCCCACCTGCTGAAGAAGGCTATGTGTACAGAATCTATATGTACAGAATTAAAATTCTATGGGGGGGAAGGCCCAGGAACCAATAACAGAATAAAACAGAAAGTCCATGACCTGCAGCTGATTATTTCAAATTGGTTGTAGTTTGGTAGTGAATATATGTCTGCAGTGATGCATGGAAACGAACTTCCTTTGACCTGGAATGGTTCTTCATCATCCAGCTGTGAAGAAGGCACTGAATCTTCCCAGGAATCACTGGTGCTATGCTGAGCTGCTCTTGTCCTGCAGTGGTTCCTGCAGTGGTTCCTGCAATTAAAGAGTTGGGCTTTCAGTGCATAATTCATTATGGAGATGCCCAGCAGGAGACCTCTTTGAATCATTGCTGTGGCAAACTGTCTCACTTGCCAATGAGGAGGAGACTGGCACTGCCAAATGGGCAATTAAAGGTAACCTTAGGCAAATGCCTGAGCAAAATGTACCTAAYATCCCTCAGGATGCACTTCTCTCCCTATACTTTCAAGAGAAAATCCTCAAGAAGAAGTTTAGATTAATTATCTAAACGTTAGATGCCTGGAACGCGGTACACACCCACCCCACTGCCAAGCTGACCATGCAATACACAGACTGGGAGAGTGAGACTGATTTTTTTTGTTTGTTTTGTGTTCTTAACCCCATTTGCCTTCTTCAGTGCGTTTATATGAAAAAAACAAAAAAGGATAGACGGACAGTGAGCAGTTAGGCAGAAGTCAGCAAGGTTTAGCTGGCCATGGGTGTTTTGGCTGTAAGGGAAATGTCCATGTTACACTAATGGGGTGGAGCTGGCATCTGTTCTCTCATTTCTGAGAAGCCCAGTCTAGAAATGATTCACAGCCTGGGTAAAGTTTCATGGGAAGCAGCCTTCTCATGCTGGGAAGATTYTGAGATTTTAAGGGATGCTCCCACACCAAACCAGAACAAAAAGTCAAACTGTGGTAGACTCAGAAAAGAAGGTGTACTTTCCTTGTTTGATTGTTTGGGTTTTTTGGGGTTTTTTTTTTCCCCAGTTCATTAGCCTCAGCTCAATAAAAACATTTCATTTTGCTCATAATAAAATGTTTTGTCTGGCTGTTGAACTTTCAATTACTTTTCCACCATAATCAATTCATTTTTAAATAAAGGASTAGTCTTGAACATGGCAAAATGACCTTCTAAAGACTATTGGAACAACATGTTTCAAGAACATGAAGAATTTTTAAAATTTATTTTATTTTAATGAACAATGAATCCAAACAACCTCAGCCTGGTAGTGTAGAGCTCTGTGTGGGCAGAGCAAATGCATGTTTTTGCAGATGACCCAGTTTCCTGGTCTCAGAGATGCACAAAACCACTTAGRAAAAGTTGTAGTATGTATGTTTTTCCTAAGGCTGCTGTCTGTCCTGATTAAGAGGATGCATATTTAACCATCATATTATGTTGTTAAACCCACATTTTTCTGTAGATTTTTTTCTCAAATTCAGCAGCCTGCTCCATGAGGTATCCTGGAAAACAGTTATTGCGTAGATAATTCATGTGGGAATAAATGTGTAATTGTGCTGCATGTGTAAGAGGGTTTTTTTCTGTCCAACRTGGTCCCGAATTTCAGTGTGTATGAGTTTGACAACCTTACTTTTCTCTAAAATTGCTGTGATTTCCACAAGAAAAAAACATTACTGTGTCATAAAGTTCCCAACTGGCTCTGACTCCCTGCATGGATTTTAACCACCTTTCACATGATGGGCTTTATAAACACTGTTGTGAAATAGTGCAGTGTTACCATGAATTAATTCAATTTTCAGGCTGACAGAGCCAGTATTGGGGGATCCCTGCTTGAGCTACTTCTGCCTCTCAAAGCCAAGCAGGAGAGGGCAACATGTCCTKTGGGATAAGCACACCAGGCCTGTGACAGCCCAGGTGGGGAAGTGAAAATTGTCTTACATCCTCACCTTCCAGTTTAAGTCGAGTCATTCTCATGATTAAAAGATGTCACAGAATGAGAAGTGGTAGTCTTATCCATCTGATTTGCRTGCAAAGATTCTCCTGCAGTTACTTCATACAGTAAAGCTCATGATTTATAAGCTAAGAACAACCTTGATTTTTTGCATCTAAGGACTTCTGCTGCTCTTCAGTGTGGGAAAGAATTATAGGAATAGAATAGAATAGAATAGAATAGAATAGAATAGAATAGAATAGAATAGAATAGAATAGAATAGAATAGAATAGAATAGAATAGAATAGCTTGTAATGGGGAAAGTTAAAATCATTCATGATTTTGCCTGTCAAATACCCCAAATTGTCCTTATCCCATAAAGCGTAGGGACTGAACTGACCCCGCATCCTCTTGCCTGACAGAACCTTATTTCAGGATGAGCTGGGATGGTTTGTATTAATTTCTCTACAGGTCCTGAACAGGAGTAGCAGGAGGGCATGAAGTTATGTCCTCAGAGCCATACAAGGGTAGTGCCAAGAGGAGAATAAACTCTTTGCTGACAGAAGAATGAGAGCAATAGACAAAAAAGTCTTGAAATCAGGAGAAGATTCTGGGCAGGAGCAAGATACTCTGCAGAGCAGACTGGAGATATTATCCTTGCAACTTATCCTGTTAGCACGTCATCTTCATCAGTGCTAAAATTCAGGGCAAACTCCATGAAAAGAAAATAAAAGAGRTTGCACTGTGGCAATTCATTACTTCTACTTACAAAACCTGAGGAAAATGTCACTTCAAATTTAGACAAAACATCAAAATTTCAACCTCTGTCAGGAACACAGTCGTGTCAGTCTGGACAGATGGCAAAATGGCAAAGCAAGCAAACAGTCTGTCGAGGCCCTGCAAAACCTTGGAGAGCACAATGTACATATCCATGTACAGACTAGAGGAGGAAAAACATCACCTGCAGGCACACTAAGCAGAACCTTCCATTTGCTGAGGAGGGSCAAGTCCCTCTTGCCTGGCAGAGCCCTCACACCCCCAGACTCCTTCCCTCCACTTAGATAGCATTGCAACTTCAACTTTCCCTGTCCTATCCCTKGGGATCCTGAGAAAATGATGAAGTGCACAATATTCCTAGGTTCTCAGCATTTTGTTTTGTTTAATGGGCTCCAGTGGGAACKCCCATTAATCTCCTCTGGAGGGAAGAGCTTTTTTGTTGTTGTTGCTGCTGCTGCTGTTGTTGTTTGCCCCCTTTTGCCTGAGGCAGGTCATGAATTATGTGCCTGATGTTCTTCCTCAGTCCTGGACTTTCCTGTGATGTCCCACGGGGACCCATTAAGAGCTTTCTTGCTGCATCCTTCCAGAGAAAGGCCAAGTGCTGAAGTGGCAGAAGCA
The DNA here is from genome assembly GCF_030028575.1 of Malurus melanocephalus. NCBI lineage: Eukaryota > Metazoa > Chordata > Aves > Passeriformes > Maluridae > Malurus > Malurus melanocephalus. Next base: position 2,757,825 of record NW_026623248.1, on the reverse strand, counting down.
GAGGTAGAAGGATCYTTGGAGGGGAGCACAAGTCACCTTTAGGGTTTGGATGGGCCCATGGGGGTTTACTGGGAAATTGAGATGCATACCAAAGTAAATTGTTCAATTACTTTGGACAAATGCATGGTTTGGGTGGTTTTTCTCCTGAAGCTGCTCTTTGAATCATGGCATTTCCACTCATGTAGTGGCACAAGAACTCAGACTTCAGAGAAATGGGCACTCCTGACATGCAGCCAACTGCGGATCTTTCTGTGGTCTAGCCCAGGAATTGCACACACTTGAACAAAGTTTAGATCCACTGCTAAAGCTGTCTCTGCCTTTGAGTAAGAAAAGCCCTAGTTTGGTTCTTCCAGGTGAYATCTAACATAGCCACTTTCATGCACTTCAAATAAATTTCCTGCAAGAAGCCATCTCATGTTTTTATAACCACAGACATTTCAAACATATTTCTGTATTTTCTGATGTGCCACTGGCATAGGCTATGAAAATTGTTTGGGCTATATATAGTCGGACTTTTTCCTTTTTTTGCCTTGCAGTTTGTCATAGGAAAGCAACATTTCTGTAGCTTTGTGCCAACCTGGCTTCTCTTCAAGTGCACTGTCTGCTTTTTATCCATAAAATCACATACCRGAAAGTCTGCCTAAAGAACATTATTAGCTGAGGCTGCAGAGTCAAGTACTGGAAAGCCAAGGCAGTGTGAGATTTGAATTTTCTTCTGCTCACATATTAAGGGGCAGRTGCATTAGGACATTCTTAAAGCTTTTATAGATGGCCAGACTCCTGCAGAAGGTGGGATGATCCGTCTCACAGGCAGGAGGGATGAATTACCTGAAAAGTGACTCATTTTCATGGACTCCTTCTTCCTGAGCTGTGAMCCCCCAGCGCTTTCCCTGTGCTCGTTTTGGTCCATTGTCTGCATCCTCTGCAACTCCCAGCAGCTGTGACACACACACCATGGCACTGCCACAGACGGAGAAAGGGGAGGAAGAGGAGSAAGCAGATGAGGATTGTCTGGTTCAGGCAGCTTCTGAGGGGGATGAAAGAGCATTTTTTTAGCCCAGAAAACAAAGGACAAGCKCTGCTTGATAGATCACCCCTCCCTGTGGTTTGCTCCTGACTCATTCAACCTCTTTGGGTGATAAGCAGCCAGTCACYGGTGAGGCACTGAAAAGGACCACAAGAGTACTGTTATTTTATGATCCAGTAAGTATTTCCACAGCCTCTTCAGAGGACAAAGTGAAAATTTACCCCCACCACACATCAACACAGCACAGAGCAGCTGAGCTCTGCATGGCAAGAACAAGGCGCCGAGGAGCCCCGTGCACAAAGAGAAATCTGATCCCAGATTGGTGAGRTTTGCTTGGGGAGCTGGTGCAGGGTCCATCTCTCTCCCTCCATCCCTGCCYACAACAGTGGTAATGTAACAGGACAGGTAGTTTCCTTCTAGATGAACACTGAAGCTTATTTGCAGTTTAGGTTGCCAAAAATAAACCAGTTGTCTGAAATATTCGGTTTCATTGCCTTATTACAGGAGTAAGCTATGAAAAATGAAGACATTTTCAGATTGCCAGTGCTCTTTTTATGGAATCCATGAAAATGGAATTTTTAAAAATGAAAAATCTTCTCTGTCTTTTTTATTTATTTAGGGGGAAAAGAAAATGTCCCTGTAATTTCCTTCTAGCTTTAGGTACAGCCCTTCCCTCTGCTGGACACTGACAGCAGATTCAAGCAGATACTGCTCTATCTGTGGCATGCAGGTTGCAATTTCCAGCTTTCCTTCATTGCCAGGAGGGCTAAAAGCATTTCTTAATAAGGAAAACACAAATGTTGTTGACATCAAATCAGAGCTGGAGCTGCAGGCACACTCCTGTGCATTAATCTGTCCTGGGCATCATGTAGATTTGTTCCTCTGGATCTGCAAAAGCAGAAACAGCCTTGTGCTCAGCCCACAGGATCTYCCCTGCAGACTGCACACAAATTGCCATCCCTGTACTGGAGACATGCCTGGGTGCATTCACAAGGCAGTCACTGACACCTTTGGTAGAGGAGTTTTATTTGGTAGATACTCTCTAAATGTTTTTCACATGATAGTACACTAATTGTAGGGGTGAGATGAGGTTAAGAATAGGYTTATTATTACCTATCACTTCCTATTTTAAAGAGTAAGTTTATAATACTCCTTTGTTGAACTGTGAAGAGAATGGAGTGTAAAGTTACTTATTTTTACATCTCCAAATCTGTCACATTTAATTCAATGCTTGGTTAACAACACATGTAATGTCATTTGACTAACAATAGTGGCATGAGAAGTAACTCTAGATCCCATTTCATGTTCTGGCATTGGTTATGTAGAAATTGTGCTCCAGAAACCAAAGTGCCAAGAAATTTGAATGCTGCATTCAAGCATCCTCCTTGCTCACACCTGAAGACCTACAGTTTCACTTAAACATTTAAAAAAAGTTATGTGCCCATCTTGACTGCCATAAAGTCAAATAAAAAGTTCCTTTGATTRAAATGCTGGTTGGATCAAGCTTGCAGCATGTCTGTGTTTTTCATTATTACAGAAGTGTTACAACCACCAAATGCATCTGAAATATTAATTTTCTGAGACTATTCTGAGAAGAGTTCTGAAGATGCACATTTTGGACTTGGGGCTTATAGCTCATAATAGAAATATCACATTTCAATAAAAATCCACCTCAGGCATAACAATCTAATTCACTAAATATGGCTCCACCTTAATACATCACAGCTTCACAGCAGTAAAATAATTACACACACACACAGAGTCATACATAGCCAAAGACTTTTTCCTCTCGGTAATACAAGGTAGTCATTATACAGATGGCACAACACAGTTCACAAAAAGGAGTAAGACAGATGGCAGTGCATGTATTTGAAATAGTGTGGACACATGCAGGGAGCATGCAGCAGAGAAAGGGATGCAGTGAGGGACCGTGTCAGTGCAGATGTGTTGAAGCTGATGTCCAGCAGAACCTATCTCCCCCTTGGACCCTGCAGCACCTGCTGATGTTCTCCTTGCATCTGAAAACAGCACAGTGGTTCATATGGAGCATCCCTAGGTGACTGCACAGTTAATAGCCAGCCTATGGATAATGGAAATACAGAACATCAAGAAGAGCTGCAGCAGAACCTTTTCATCACCTGTTTCATCCTCAAAAAGGACATTCTCTGCCTTCTACAAAAAAATCTTTGTACTGAGAACTTTTTACCACCTGTAACTGAGCTAATCAAATTCAGAATACTTCAACCCAAAGAGAGTACAGGGGTCCTCAGTGTGTGGACCCTGACAGACTCCACTTTTTGAAAACAAAGATTAATCCAACTTGCACATCTCTTATATCTGCAGCTGCAGCAGGGAGAAAGATGAGAAAAGATCTTAAACTTTAGGCACAAGCTGGTTGCTTAACCTGGCTCATACCTGCCCAATTTGCAGTTACTTTTTAGTGCTAATGATCAGCTTCTCCTCCCTATTGTCTACAAAATGAATGTTGATAAATCTTCCTGGTGACATTTTAGAACACCAAATACAGAGACAATGTTTTAAAGACACAGAGAATTTCCACAGGCCTGAGTCTGTCTTGAGGAAGCTGTGATAAACACACCTTGAGAGTATTTTTGTTTGTTTTCTGAGAGATAAAGAGAATGATAACAAGTGTATTTTTGTAACAAGGCAGGTTGGATGGGGCATTGAGCAACCTGGTCTAGTAGGTGTCCTTGCCCATGGCAGAGGGACTGGAATGAGATGATCTTTAAGGTCCCTTTTGATCCTTAAGGTCCCTTCCAAGCCAAACAATTCTCTAAATCCACGTTTTGCTTACCCACCCTCTGCATGACAAAACACAACAAACAAATTATCTGTGCACTCTTCACGATCCATGCAGTCAAGTTGCCTGACTGGGAAGATGTCTGAGTGTCCATGGACCACACACAGCTAAAGTACTGGATTTCAAGGGCACTAAGGACCTGAACACATGGGGGAAATAAGATTAATGTCCTTCTGCATTTCTCATATAGATTTAGTCCACAGCTAAAAAAAGTGCTAGGCTTTGGATCACGCTATTGAAGTGCATTTGGAGCAACATAGACAAAAGGAGTTTACATTTATAAATTGTGCARTATACATGATTCAGGTGTTGGCTGGCCTGGAACATTGATCAGCTGAAGGTTTTGCTTCTTGGCTTACAATTGCAACTGTTACAAAGCTTTCTGATTGAGGTTGATTTAATGCCTCATTTGGCACCTGAAGTTTGCCTCAGGCCAAATAGCACACGTTTTGGATCAGAGGAACAGGGAATGACTCTGTGTCTTCCCAGGCCCTCCTGCACATCGTGGCTGCATTCAACCTTGCAGTGGATCCTTTTCCTGCAGTCCAGCCATGTGTCTTTCAGATCAATAGCCTGCAAATATAAGTAAAGGTGGAAGCTGTTGGCTGGTCACATGCTTCAATCTGATGGGGTTTTATACTATTGTGGATACTGTAGTCATATTATTTATTTACTTTGTGTTCTGTGCTTGTTCAATTCTCCAAAATGTAACTTCTAGCTGGGCTTCTCAAGGCACTAGACTGAGTTTGCAGCTCACTCTCCTTTAACACCTAWGAACCTCCCTGTGCTAGGTGCTGGAAAAGCATAGAACAAGGAAACACTTCTCTGTGTAAGATGAGAAGTATCCAATTGATGCAGTGATCTTCTAGAGAAAAAAAAAAAGTTACAAAAATCTTGTTATGTCTTCACACTGCCCTTTATGGAATTGAACTGTAGTGAGATGAGCTAACCTATATCTGTACTTCAAATATTTGTATCTGAACTTTTTTTCTAGGTGCACAGGGCATGTTAGCACTTTGCACTTCAGCGTTCTACAGAGTAGTTTCAAACATGCTGGTTCCTCCAGGTAGAATTGCGCTGAACTTTGCTGTACCATGCTGCTGCTTCTACTGTGGAACTCTCTTTGTTAACACAGACTCCAAGCAAGTGACTTAGTCCTGTGGTGCAAGCCTGAGAAAGGAATTATTTTTTACAGCACTGGCTTTTGTTGGGATGCACAGTGATGCCCACAGTGAAGGAGATGAACCCCATGTTGTCAGTGCTCTCTCTCTATTTCTCAGTGTTCCTGACTCTGAACTGTACAGACACTACTAGTTTGCCATCAGTTAGTAGCATGGTAACGAAAGCACTGAGCTCTGAGTTACAGTAGATAAGTTCCCAGCAGAAATGTGCTACCCTGGCAGGGTCCTGGCTCCATGGCTCAGCTACACCTTTTTGAGGCCTTCAGTTAATTTTTCTTCTTTCACCTCCCCTTGAAGAATAGAATAGTAAACAGTATTTTTAGGGTTTTTTTCCCCCTTTAAAGCATTCATCTCCCACTGTTGATGGGACTCACATAATTTCCGGAGGGCTGTGCCAGCTCCGTGGCTCGGGAAAGGAGTACGGCAGCGAGTGCAGCAGGGAGTGACTGACGGTCTCTGCAGGGCAGTGGGACCATGCTGGCCGGCGGCCGGCAGAGGGAACCCTGGGYACGGCCGGCCCGGAGGATCCGCGATGGGCTGAGATCCGCGGGGCTGCGCCGGSCAAGGGCTCCGGGGGAGCGGCGAGCGCCGAGAGCTGCGCCCGTGGGAGGGCGGGACGAGCTTCTCCACAGAGACCGGTGGGACAAWACTGTAACTGCGCTCCTCACCTGCCCGCCATGGCCTGGGAGTGGGAGCCCTGGCTTTGGGAAAGGCAGTTTTAGTATAGAAAGAAGTTGTGGGTGGCGTGGGTTTCTACAAAGGAGCAGGGGAAAGTCAAATGGCCTGGGTRCTCCTGAGATACTGGGCAGTTTGGAGACTGAGTTTGTAGACATTAGAAGATAGGGACAGCTTCACAGAAGAGGAGAATTGTTGGTGCAGTCCCACAGGCACAGTATGCCTCTAAACACTCTCCTCGGAAAATAGGTGAATAGTGAACTGGCATCTCCAGCTGCTGACATCACATTATTTACAACAGTCAAAGATAAAACTGTTCATGAAGGCTTGAAGAAGGAGCTYAAGAAACTGAGTGATTGGGTAATAAAATGGCAGATGAAATTCAGTGTTATAAATGCAAAGTAATGCACATGGAGGAAAACAACCTTAACTATACATCCACAGTGATGGACTCTAAATGAGCTATTACTACTCAGAAAACAGATTTGGGAATCATTACACATAATTCTTCAAAACGATCAGCTCAAAGCTAGCAGTGGTCAAAAAGACAAATGGGGTATTAGAAATTATTAGGAAAGAAATAGATAACATGATGAAAACATACTTTTTTGTTGCCATGCAAACCAATGCAGTGCTCACATMTTAAATGCCAGGAGGGAGGGAACAATTTATTAGACACTTGGTTTAAAAGAAGYGCCATAAGYTTTCAAGAGATGGCACTGTGGAACTCATTGTCACAGGAAATTTTGAAAGCTCAAATGAAATTAAATTAAAACAACAATTAAATAAATCTGTTGGCATTAGGTAAAAAAAGTTTGCATTGAGTGATGTAGACAGACCTACAAACTCAGGTAATAACATACTTTCTAGCTGCTGGAAAGAAATGGGGATAATCACTGTATCTCAGCCTTCTTCTGCTCTCTTTTTGTTTTTATCTGTTGGGYTGCACAGACCTTTGCTTTTAATCATCAAGGCCATACTTATATCATTATCCTGAAGATAAAGAAATATTTTGATCCTAAGGAAAATCAATGGCAGAATTCATTGATTTTGAGAACAGGGAAATCAGTTCGGCCTCTAGCTGGGTCATGTCTCACTGTGCGAGGTGTTGCATTGATTGAAGCAAGACTGCTGGCACAGCATGAGCAACTTATTACAGGTATCTTTGAGCTGCCCAGAAAGTAGCAATGACTATGACTGGGATTCATTTCAACTAACTTTAGCTGGTGTTGAGAACTAGGTGCTGGTTCTTTAGGCAACTGAGGTCACAGTGCATCCACAGTACGAGTTTTGACAGARGAAACAATGACAGAATACAGACCATGTTCCAGAAAAAAAAGCAGCACCTAAAGCATCAGGAGCACAAGTCACCTTGCCTGCTCTTTAGCATCTGAGATAGATAGGAAATTAAGATGGTGTTTGGACACGTTGGGTTAAAGTCATGAGATGATAACTTAATTTCCCTGAGTAAAATAAATATTRTACTGTTTGCCTTTGGTACATAGGAGATCACCCATCCTTTTCAGGTGACAGAATGAGTATGCAAACCCCAGAAAGGCTGTTTGCAGTAGAAGCAGAAATATTTCTGTTTGGTGCCTGGTTATTGAATAGGGATCCCACTTTGGGTCATTAGTGAAGTGCTGCAGAGCTGTAACTGCTTCCTCTTGTCAGGGTTTCATCCCTGTCTATTGGACAAAGACCTTCTGCCAGTTAGGAAGCATCACTTCTCAGAAATGAGTCTTGACTACTGGGGTAAGCATGTTTTAAATTAGCAACACTCAAACCCAAAGCAGAATGTTGCAAAAGGCAATACCAATGAAAATAATCCTTTAAGCTACATGTTTTAGGAAGGCAGGAAGRAGAGGACTAGGTTTGGTGGAATCTTTTGCGGGAATATAGATTATGTCTCCTTTTTTTTCTTTATTTGCTAATTAGCAGATGATTTCCAGTTCTTCTCCTTGCACTGAGTTTTTTTTCTGTTTTCAACAATGAATCAAAGACTTGTGCAGTAATGAAAGCCTAATATGTTTATTCCAGAAATAATTTTTAAAATGGAAGACACCAGTTCAAAATCCTGAAAATTTCATGGTTCAGGAAGATTCCTCTCATTCTTTCCAGATCTCAAGCCTTATATACCTTATTTCTGAAATGGTCAGTCACGGACATTTTTCCACAGAGAAGAAATATGTATGTACACTTATGYATGTATTTAAAAGCTGAGAGAATAAYAAGGAGCTAATCATCTTTTCACAAGTGGCTATGTCAGACCTGCCAGTCAGCTGATTTCTTTGGTATACAAAATTAATTCATATTAATTATCATGTATTGCARTGCTGCCACTGAAATTGAAGGTGCCTTGTGCTGTCTCTGTACAAATAGTGGGGAAGAATCTCTGCCTTGAGGCCATCAGTGCTTAACTGAATGAGAGAAGCCGTGGCAAGAAAGAGGAGATGTCTCCTCTGTTTAATTTCACTTAGCAATCCCCATGGTTTCTAAAGGAACATTTACTCAAAGCAGYGCTTGGTCAGAGATCTCCAACCAAGTTTGTGCGGAACATCGCAGAGCACTGCTGTGCAGGGATGCTGGAACAAGGCCTGGATCCARAAAGGCTTCTCTGCTGGGATGCTGGGCCACCAGATTGGTGTGGGAGGACTGGCAGCTGACGTGACTTCCAGCTCTACATCTACAGCAAGCCYGTGGAGCATTTGCAGAACACCCCTCAAGTGGCACAGCTGAGGCACACAGATGGACAGCACTGGAATAAACTGCAGACCTGCCTAAATCTTCCACATGAATAGCTCCCTGTCCAGCAAACCTTGTTCACAAGTGAGGTCACATCCAATTTCATGCCATTTTCTGTGAATGGYACATTGTCTCTGGGAAGAAATCTCAGGTTTTTGCAGTGTAGGTTTGTTTCGACCCCACCTACCATTTCARAACAGTTTCTGSATACTGCCTTGTATTTGTGTTAWAAAAGAAAAAGTCTTGCCATTAGCRCTTAGTGTTATTTCAATATGATGGTAAAGCCTGCATTAAAAATGCATAGCTATGTTAGATATTTAACATTCAGTTGGTGTTCTGGCACAGTCTGAGGGCATGAACTGTAGCCAAGAAWATATGGATTCTTAAAACTGTTTCCTGTGCTAAATCTCAGCATCAGCCTGTCCATAAGTAATGRGGAGAAGGATGATGTAAAATAATGGTATTGTTAAAATACTGTCACTTCTCCCTCCCCCACATATTTTAAAGAAATATATTGCAAAAAATTCATAATGCACCTGGCCATCTTTTTCGTGTCTTTCTTTCATCCTCAACCTGATAGAATCAGTGCTCTATATTACTCCTTAGATTCAAGAGATTATGGCAATCTTCTCTGTTTTTTCATTAGTTGAGCTGATTCTATGCAAAAGCTGTTTAAGATTCATAAGTGATTTTGCCTCTGCAAAGAATAGGAATGCAGCTGAAGGAAAAAAAAAAAAAAACCCTCAAAAATGTTTCCAATAGATGATGGGATACTAAAGAGAAATATGCACACAATTAACTTGAAATAAAATGCAACAATTTCTTAAGACTGTCCCCACTAATTGAGGTGTGCCTAGCTTGCTGCACCCCAACCCTTGCACCCTCCCTCTTGTGCTCTGTGGTTCCACACACAAACTCCTGCTTTACTGGATCTTTGCAAAGCCATAAGCTCCTGACAATTATCACAGAATTTTCTCAGTCTGGAAACCTTGCAGTCTGTGATTTCTGTAGCCCCATTCCTTTAGGCCACAGCTTCTTATTTTGTCACACCAAAAGATTTTCAGACAGGGCAAATCAGGTTCTGCTGGCCATTGATCCTGAGAATCTGGAGAGAATAAATCCCCTTTGTGCTCACAGATGCCATCACAGGTGCCTGGGGTTGCTTCATGGGTGCCTGAASAGCCTGCCAGACCCTGGCAAAGGGGAACTTGGGCTTAGAAAATTCCTGTGCTCCACATCTGTCTGTAGTTCCCACCCTGCACTTCTCGGTGGTCAGGGATCATTTYAACTGTGTGATTTTGGACTGATTGTCACAGATCTCACAGGAAGAAAAGCAGAACTAGTAACAGGATCCCTGCTTCAGTGGGATTATTGTGCTCAGGGGTGCCAGTTACACCAGCCCAGTGTAGAGCAGTTCCGTACAACGGCTTTGTGCCTCCTGATCCTCCAGACAGTTCAGGACACTGATGTCAATGATTTGCATACCCTGGATTTGCTCAGGAGCCCACCACTCCAGGTGTTGTGTAATGTCAGCTGTTCCACACTGGGAATTGTTTGTCAAAACTGCTTGCAAGTAACACTCATCTCCTTTCCCTTCTGTTTTCCCATTCTATTTCTGCAAGGTACTTGGAGCAGGATTGTGGCATTGAACACAAGACAGTCTGAAAAATTACCTTCAGGGTTATATTTAGGCCCATGTGCTTCATTCCTTTCTTGGATCAGGGCCTCAGCTTCCTGCAGTCACCAAGTGAACAWCCCTAATGTGAAGCAGTGCCAACTCTGAGTGCCTAAGCAACAGAACTGGCACATGGTACTGATCTTCTCTTTTTCATTAAGATGATTCAAATACTATTTCTTGGAAAACATTTAGTCTGTGAAAAGATTCAGACACTGCTGATCAAGTTACCATGGATTTTTTTTTTGAGACATTCAAGCTATTAAGAGCAGGAATGTTTTGTCTGAAATTCTATACAGAAACCTAGTGAYAGAAATAATCACTTGCTAGCTGATACCTTTCATCTTTTATACATGGGTAGAAGTTTACCATGTTCCTAATTGCAGTGAATTAGATAAATTTGTCCTAACAAATCAAGCCATTCAGAATCTGAATRTTTTCTGAAAAGGGAAGAGCAAAAAAGACTTCAAACAGGGAGTCTAGAATAAAGGTTGTGAAGATGGGTGGACATGAGTCATAAAGATGGATACTGTAGGTGTCCTTCATAGCACTGCTCAATGTTYKTTCTTCTTGTAAGTAGGAAAWTGGTAAYRTTGTACACAGACAGCAGAACATCTTAATGTCAGGATGTAATTTATTRGAGCTTCTTAAAGAACCACTCACTGCATCRTATAATGAGGACAAAAAGCCTTTGAGCCTTYGAGGCTCCCAGGAGCRCAAGTTCTAKTGACCACAGGAAGATAATTTCTAMTTTCTAATACTTCTCTAGAAATTTTCCAAAATGAACTCTGGAACACAACTGGAACCATAGAAMTAATTTTRTTCACTGCCAGTTGCAAAACAAAAYAAACAAGGGMCTGATCTAAKAAAATGTATATRGCCTTTTGTTCTCATTTGCAGAAAGGTCTTTAAACAAATTTTAGTAGTGTAGAGTGGAATGTGACCACAGTCTAAGAAAGGGGGGAGAAAGGAGCAGCCACTCCTAAAGCTCTGGCTAAGAGACTACATGGCATCCAGTACATGCTTTAATCAGACCTACAGCCCTATCAACCCTTCTCCYTGCAAGTCTATCCCTGTCGTAACAGCAAGGAAAAATCGTGCAAAATTAGTATTTGCTTTCCCTTTTATCTCCCGTGCCATTGTAAGGGTGAGGGAAACTAGAATTGGCATCTGTGATGTGAATGGGCTGCTTGTTACTGTAAACCTTTGCCCTGTCTTCTTCAAGGTTATGAGATGTAACTGCAGAATCTCCCTCTGAAGTTGTCTGAGGTTTCAGACTTTAAATCTTTCCTCAGGTTATGAGATCACTTAACACAAATATTGCTTCTTTGTCTGGGGGATGCTGAAATGGAGAGAAACCCAGACTCTCCTCACCTCTCTGAATGGAGCAAGCTCTGGGGCAGAATACTGGCATTTCCAAATACCTCTATTCCAACTGCATAATTGACTGGGGCAGGACAGAAGGAGACTGAAAATGTAAGAATAGCTCCTCGGTGGATGCTCCCTCCCCCTCTGTGTACAGGAGGAGAATCTGAAAGTTCACTGCTGCTCCTTGGGAATCAAACAGCTGCAGAGGACGAGTTGAGGAGAGATAGAGGTGCCACATCACTGTGCCTCACAAAGGAGACTTAGAGATTCATTATTTAAGCTCTCATGTTCCCAGAGGGATTCAGGGAAGATTATGACCTGTCCTCACTGAGAGCAAGGTGACTTCAGTTAATACTTTCCTGATTTGGTTTCTCACTGACTGTACTTCCTCCCACACCCCAGGCTCTCCAGCAGGGTCCTCTGATTTGGATGGGGATTCCCAACTTCTCTGCAGGTGAGTTTCAACTTTATGAACTTTAWGAGAAAGTTGCTGGAATGCCTCATGCATTGGCAGGCATAGCTCCCCAAAGGCAGGGATATGGAGATTGCGCCGTCTCTTGCATGGGTGCTACTATTCTGTCTTGCCACTATTTGGACACTTTAGAATTATTGGCAAACACAGCATCTGCAAACAGCTGGAGCTGGGTGAAAGGGAGAGATGATAAAATCATCCTCAATCACCTCCTAAGTAAGAAAGGCTGCGAGATTTGCTCTTTAGAGCCACTGACCAAAAGAGAACAYGTGTTGTGGGTGCAAATGCTGCTTCTCCAAACGTAGCACAGCCAGTGTTTTGGGACCTGTCAAGTTTTTTGAGTTACATGTTTCATTCAGGTATTTCTGTCACATTTTGGACCAGGATTTCCTGGATGGGAACACATCAAATTTGGGGAGCTAGACACTCTCTGGTTGCATCACAGCTGCTCTGAGTRTATCTTGGAGGCAGAAAATTAATGTTTTTCCAGACTGATTACACTAAGCAAYGATACTTCACAATAAATATTTGTCTGAATCCCTAAAAACCACCAAAACTCAAGGATTTCAAAGGTCATTCCTCTCCCAGCATGTACAGGGGGAGGAATAAAGAATGTGACCCCAGCACTGTGGATGGATGGCAGCCATACCTGAACAATGAATTTTCATTCATTGCAGAGGAGACATCCCAGCACAGGGGAGAAGCTGGAAAATCAGRTGTACAGGACAGCAYGAGACCTACTGGTCCAACATGKCCAACCTATGGGAGTGACCCAGTGYRGATAATTCTGCAGAACTTTTCTTTCCCATCAAGAGAAAATGGTTTATCAGATCTGAGCTGATATTTGACCTTTGTTCTGCACCTGAGCTTCTTTTTTCTCTTAATCAKCTTCCAGGTGGCTGCTGCATGACCATTCATCCTTGCCTTGCTGCCCAAAGCTTGTGCCTCAGGGCTACAATGAGTACTGCCATTTCCAATTTAAACCACTTAAACCAACCCGAATGAATTTGCTTGGCATGAACTGAGGAACGCTGACACAAACTGCAGTGTGGGCTGGTTCAGAAGGGTGCTCAACGCTGGAGGAGAGGAGGGGTGGGAAGAGGATGGAGGACACWGCAGATGAGCAGCTGGAGTGGTGACACCCAGGAGCACAGCTGGATCTGAAGGGGGATGTTTGTCCACAGCCTCTGAAAGCAATTAGACTGCAGCCCTGGGGGGTCTGGCACATCTGAGAACAAGTGCCACTTATTTTGTTAGCTAAACGGGGATTTGGATATCTGTCCTTATCTCCAGATTGCAACATTCATGAGCTTCTGGGCTCTGTGTAAGAAGATCTGGATGCTTTAATTACTGGTAGCATCTCCTTCACTGGGTGCAGAATCTCACTTGAGGRGACAATACTGATTTCTAAGGCGAAGTAGGGGGAAGGATAGTCCTGCTGCTGTTTCTTTTCTTCAAAATCAGACTATCTAAACTCAAAATTACACAAAATTTCTGAAGAATTCATCTTTGGAACCAGGTTTTTCTCCCCCGATTTCYTCATTATCATTGCTGCCCAAGGTGCCCTGTGACTGCTGTATTCAAGAAAAACCTCTTCTCCCATTGTCTCCAGTGCCTGTGACTATTTCTGTCTTMCCCCTAGCAAAAGGTCAATGGCATGATGCTATACATCCTTGGGCAATGTTATCTACATTTATAACATCCTAGGCCATCTTCACTGTTTCTAATGCAGCTGTAGTAAATTATTTAATTGTGTGACATCTCTTTGCCCCTCACAGCAAGCACAAACACTTACTGGCTTCAATTGGAGTTATGTGCACATAACTATGCAAGAAATGAATATAACCCTTTGATTACAATAAGGTTATAAGCAGCAGGAGTCCATTATGATTAGCAGTAAAATGAAGAATTTTTCATAAATCATAAATGTTATTTTACAATTTTCATKCCTTCTTATCCTTTTCCTTTGCATGCACCTACAAAATTAAATTTTGTCCTAATTCAGGCACCTTTTATGCTGTGTTACTCATTATTACCCAACAGACTAAGAACAACAAATGTATTAAAATCACTCAATAACATTTCCCTGAATTGACTTTCTGCTTCTTTGCCCTAGGGTGAGATTTGACTTGAATGTCACTTTGCATCCTTGCAAAGTCTGCCACATCCTGCAATACTCATATGCCCAAATGGCCACAGAGGCATGGTTAATATCGCCTTAGTCACTCTGGAGCAGTACAAAGAGTAGCAGTAAGGAAGGAAACACTACTGGCAGCTGTCCTGCTACTGCTGCTGCTGTGGTGAATGCCTGAGGTGGTACAGTGTGGCATCTTCTCATTTAGTTGTGAACTTCTGCTCTCCAAAGGTGTTTTCCCTGCCGTTCTGTCACCTAGCAGTGATTCTGGGAGACCGAGTTTTCATAATCAAGATGAGGGATGCAGTACAGGCAGGGCCTGGGATCCCTGGTGTTTATGAAAGATTTGGGAAAGCATTGCAAGAARGSTGTGATGGCTCTGAGGTGARGGTGGAGCTGGGATTGTCTCTTTGKCTGTCAGGACAGGAGACTGGGCAGAACTTCACCTTTACTGTGTCATCTCCTGCATTTCACATGTTTCTGCATGAAATTGAAATTCAGGCCAGTGCATATGCTGTACAAATGGCCAAGAATGACATCCTTTTGACAGTACAGAACACACTTAATCTGAGAGATCAGGCAATCAAAAAATAACAGAGAAAATCTTTGGCAGTTCAGGTGGAGYTACACATCTCAACAAAGAAGGCAGCATTTCTCTCCTGGCATGCAAACCAAATGGCAAGCTGTGTTTCTTGGGAGCAGATTTAGAATTACATCCTCTGGTACTGTGTGCTGACTGGCTATCAGAAATATCTGTTAAGCATCAGAATATCTGTTGTTGACATTCCTTTTGTCTTTCCACAGCTACTTTTGTCCTGGTTAAAAAATCATATCTGGGAGAAGCCAGAGCTTTTGGAAAGTGCCCGTCCTGTGTTTCARTGACCAGCCCTTCCTATGGAACAGATCTGCTGCCACAGATGTGATGTATCTTCCATTAAAAATTAAAAAAGAATTCCTACCAAATGCTGCATGGGTCTCTTGTTTAGTGTAGGAAAAGCCATGAGGAAAATGTTTTACAATTATCACATTAAAATCCTTACAAGGTTAGAGCAGCAGGTAAGTCAATGCCTTATTGGTTCTTCCAACACCTGCAAACACTAATACCTTTATGCTTCTTGTGCTTCAAAAGTGAATAGAAAAGAAATCCTGAATTTTTTTTCAAGTTCCTTCCCGTTTTGTCACTTTTTATTTTTCTTCCTAGAAGTCTTGAAAGCCTAGATTCAAGGTACTAGATGCAAAATAATTTGTTATTTATATATTTAGAAAAACATAGTACCAGGTATTAAAGTAATTTAAAGAGACAGCTATCTTTAAGAGTGAAAACTGTTACTTATTAAAAAAAATGTATTTTTCAATAATTGTAGCTTGTGAAGTACCCACCTTCTAGACTAAAATTTTCCATGTTTGGTGAATAGTTTTGAGAAGTTTACATATAAAGTATTCAGACCATTTTAAAGAGAGAATGAGAAGCAGAATATATTTCTCCCATTGCATCTTGTGACCCTTCTCAACACCTCTTATGAGCAAAATGGCTGAGAGCTGAAAACTGTGATTTGCCATGCAAATAGCTGTGCTTAGGTCACAATGCCCAGCTTTATTGTGAAGGAAATTGATTTTTCTTTAGCTGAGATCTAAAGGTTTGAAAGTAATATCCCAACTATGTGCTGTAAAGGCTTCTTTTTTTTCCCCCCCTTAATTTTGCCTTACAACCCCAACCTTGGAAAGACCTACAGAAATACTTTACTTCACATTCCTTCAGCAGTTCCAGCAGAATGACCACGTTGTGTACAGCCTGTGTGGGGAGCAGGTCTTTATAAAATAGGTTTACATGCCTCTACTTCTTACTGAGATACCCTGTAACTAATCTCAATGCATAATGATCTGGCCACATTTCAAATGCTTTGACAACTTAAGGACCCAGACTCCCAGCAAAAGAAGGACTTGTCTCAGGGTGTACACATTTCCTTCCTATTGCTATACTGACTATAGGGAGCATACACAGGACAGGGAAAAAAATACTCCTGAATTTTATTCTGACCTTTCTTTTGTGATTAGACTTCATATCTTACTGTAATTTATGGCCTCTCTTTGCTGCACACTAAACAGGGTGCAATCTGTATCTGGAAAGGTCTAGTTCAGGATGCAGGCTGCTGTCAATAAGCACCCATCCCTCTCCTTCTTCCTAAAGAAGTATCTGGCAGTTAATCAGGAGATGAACATTTGCAACTCCCATGCTAAAAAAAACTGACACTGAGCCTTTGGCAAACAAAAAGGAGTCTGATCCCACAGTGATTAAAGAGAAGCTGCTCCCTGAAGGTAAAAGTTGGGAACACTCTTTTTACTGGGCATTGCTTTCCAGTCTCTGAGCAACTCTTGCAGGCATCTGCCAAAGGTTGTGAAGWCAATATGTTGTGAGGCAATATGTTAGCAACAGGCATTGAAAGGTAAGTAGTAATCAAGGATTTGCTTAGCACAGCACAGCTGAAGAGCTTATGAATAATATCCATACCAATTTTTTGTAAGAGCTCTGGAATCACGTATGGATGGTCTATCAGAGCACTGCCACTCACTTGGGATTTCCATAAGTGCTCTGTCCTCTGCTCTTCAGTGGCATYTCCTGTAATGATGGACTTGCCTGAGGGATCAGAGACAGCCATTTGCCATCTGGGTATCTCCTTGATGCAGCAGAACTTTGCAAGGTGAGCTCCAGTTTGAAAGCATTCAAATCATATTAATGTGACCAAGCTAATAAGCTCAACCTTGAGAAATTGTTATCTTACGTTTCAACAACTCTTTAGGGTGAAATGCCAAACCCACACATTCTGCCTACCCAGGCAAATGCTCCAATCAATGCAGTAGAGAACAACAGAGCAAAAGTATTTTCTTTGGATAAGAGTTGGGAAAGCCCAAAAGATGGGCAGGTTGTTAAACAACTCAAATGAATGTTGAAAAAAAATATACAAGTTCTGCCTTTACTAGGCAAAGAARCAAACTTGGTTTTCCACTAGGAAGAGAATGCCCCAAACCCATCGCTGGATGGGGACAAACCTTCTACTCTCCAGCCTTGGAAAGTGGGAATGGGAACATCTTCCTTTAATACTGGGGAGAGGCCTCTTACTCTCCCAAAAGACAGGACACTCCAAGTGTTAATCCTGGCACAACCACGTGCTCACTAAATTGTTCAGTGTCATATTCAGGCTGCTTTGAGCACACCAACCCCCGCTTTACATGCCCCATAGTGTTTGTGGGCCCTWAGCCCAGATTTTGCATGCCAGTCTGAGTACCCAGCCCAAAAATTCTGTGCTACAGCTGCTGTGATGTCCCTGGGTTCTGTCCTGTTCCCCATATGGCAGTGCTGGGAATGGAGAGCCATGTGTGAGCTGCCACATTCCTGGTTCACACAGCATCTTGCAGGAAGGGAGGGCTGGAGGGAGGGACATGAGTGGGGGGTCTGTGGAGATGGAGTAAATGCCTGATAGGCCTGTGCTGGGCACAAATAAGGCTCATTTTTCATGATTTGCAAAGGGCTGTTTGTGATCGATCTCTGAGTGCATAAGTGGAAGGAAGAGAGTGGGTGCATTACAGCCCATTGTCTCTCCTCTGGCAGTGGGGCAGGTATCAAACTGATTTTGCCTTAATTCAGGCAGTCAGAGAGCTCCCTGTTAACACCTGCTTATCTGAACAAACAGGCAATTGGGTACTGCACACACACCATTTTATCCAGGGGCTATGATAACTCAAGCTTTCTTTCTTGCAGCTGATGGCATCATTAGAAGGTTTCTGCTCTGGATTAGAGCAGGAAGCCTGGAAGGAATAATATCCTCATGATTCCCAGCCTCAGGTTATTTATTTGCTGCATAAAACACTTAATCTCGCTGTAGAGAGATCAGGGCGAGGCTGGGTGGACAGGAAGAGGCTGAGGCATGACCCATCAGGGACAGCCTCTTTGGGGCAAACTTATAGCAGGATGCAGCTTTCTTTAGTGCTGGAGAACTTACTACCCTCACCTCTTACTGGTGCACCTTCTCCACCAGCTTTGAAGAATGGAGAGATGAGCTGGCCTTGCTCCAGTTGAATTTAATCACTCCGGCTCCTCCAGTATTTCCAAGGCTCAGCGAGTTGTAGAAAACTGTCATTAAACATGCAAAAGCAACACTGAGGTTTACTCTGCAAGGAGGGAGAGAACATATGGAGKGAGCCCACGCTTCGTGCACTGCTGCACTTCAGAAATGGGATTAGCGTCTCTTTTCAGTCGTCGTTTGGCTTGGAAGGTTTGTTAATTGACTAACGTTGTTAGCATGGCAAACTCATCACAGTGTCATCCTGACTGCATCTGCAAGCATGATCCTGATGTAATTTTATATCTTCTGCTACTTGATTTCTGTTACTTCCAGTAGATTATCACCAATATTTGGCTGCTGATATCACCAGTGATGTTACACCTGTCACAAAGATGGTTCTTTTTCTGGTATCTCTCAGTTTTCATCACCAGTCTCCCCTTGCTGTGCATCAACACACAGTGATTGTGTGATAGAGGGTTTGTGTTGTGACCTTACTCCATGTAATTGTGGAGACATAAGTATCACTTACAAAGGCTCCAGAAATACTAGATTTTTTCCCACTGAAAATTCAGTAGGAAATAACCAATTCACAGTTTTTATATGACAATACACATTCCAGGTATTTCATCCTGAGAAAAATGAGGATACTTTTCTTTAACCCCAGTTSTTCTAAGTTTGCAGTTTGCTATTTTCTATTTGAAGTGAGAATGCAAGCAGTAAATAGTGATTCTCTACTAGAGGGAATTACTGCAATGACTACTTTGGAATCAGAGCTTAAGGTCTATTTTGCACTATAAAYGGAAAAAGATGGAAGGGGGGGAAGTCAATTGTGATTGGCTCATGGATTTGCAGTTTCTTAGCTCTCTTTTTCTCTCTYTCTCTCTTTATAAGTATATATACACATGCATGTATATTTAATGTACTGAATTACTGCTCCTTCATGACTTCCCCAYGCCCTTTCAGCTCTAGAGGGGGAATAAAACAAAGTGTAAGCTCAGGAATCTTGACGATAGGAAAGCCACAGGAGAATGCCAGGCTTCCACCTAAAATCTTCATTTGCAACATCTTACACAGYTCTTCCTGGGGCAATGGTAATGATGCCAGTGCTTTTGGGGTGAGCTCTGGGACAGCATTTGAGGTTAGAATTAAGTTGGAATCGGGTGGGTTAGCCTTCATCTTCTTCTACAGGCTGCAGTGCTCATCTGTGCAATTCCTTTATTCAGCACTCATTTCCAGAGTGCAAGAAATTARGTTTATTTCTTTGACAGCTGACCTAGAAACTCTGGGTCAAGTTCTCCTGCTTATATAGAGACTTTTATATTGCATCCATTACTGCAGCCTCCAAACAGATTTCGTGTGAAGAAAAGTCATTAGTTCCCACACAGAGCTTGGGGGTCCTCCTGCAGTTTCCTTTTTGGGGCCAGCACTCTGCATGAAAGGCTGTTGGTTTTGGAGGGAATGAGGGCATGAGTGGAGAATGAAGGTTTTTGTATTGTTAGTGTCAGTGGTGGCAATAAAGTTGCCTCTCAGGAAAGCTGAGTGGCATCCCTTAGACTCCCCCAGGCTTGGGAATGCATTTGATCCCTAATTAAACAATTTCCACACAGATTTACTTCCTTTCCACCCGAGCTCTCTTGTGTCCATTCGTAGAGGCATTGGCTCAGAGGAGCYCAGCTGTCCATCAGGGACACAGATTGAAATTTGGTCCTTCATGGAGAAGGGATTCAATCTCTCAGCTTCTTTGAAAAATGAGACATTGAATTGATGACAGAGGCTATTGAAGAGCTAGAGAGGGGACACGGGCAGAAGCACAGTGCTTTCTGAGGATTCAGCCACACACAAAGCAGCTTTTTGTTCTGGCCAGAAATGTGTGGCGACCTTAAACTGAGGCACAGATTCGATTTCTTCCAATAATTCATACCAATGATGATTAAAGCAAAGATTGCATTGTCTATGCCCACTCCTGAAGGGAAAAGATAAAGTTACCTTGCGAGCTGAAGACAAAAAAAAAAGTCTAGTGAGGACTCTGGTGGAGCACTGGAGCTTTGCACCACCCGTGGCAAATGAGCTTTGCCAGTGGAGTCTCCCTCAAAAGGCTGTTTGGCTCTGAAAGGCCAGCAGGTGGGCCACTTTATCACCAAATGGTATCAATTTCATGAAACCTTCTGTCTGCAGACTGGCAGGGACTTCCCAGGTCACAAACACTCCAGCTGTGGCAGGGAATGTATCTCCAGGGAAGGAGTTCGTGCGGGTTGGTGGCGATCCTGACTCCGGTGCCAGTCTGACTTGGGTCCATCTGCTGCAGGGGGAAGGAGGAGAGAGCAGACAYTGCAAAGGCCAGAGGCTGCTGAGTGAGGGGTAGCACAAGGAGAGCTCTGCCTGGGAAGCCCTTTCGGAATCTGCGTGTCCCTCAGAGTGTAGATGTCACTGTAGGCAGGACATTCTGAAGTGGCAAGTGAGAGCAGAAAGTGACAGATTTTGTCCTAGGSCTCCTTGCCCTGGTTCCTTCAGCTGCTTGGTAATGCAGACAGCTTTTGTAGGGATGCATGCATGCAAAGAGCAGGCTGTAAGGACAAAAGTGGAGAGATGTCACAGTATGGTGTGGGGAAAATGGGGCAGATGTCCAGACTGAGGAGAGCGTGGTGGTCAGGAGCAACAGACGGCTGGGGCATCCAAGCATTATTCCCAGAACTGGCCATGGAAGAAGCAGTAGAAAACGTGGCAAAGTTAAGGTGAGAAAATATCTTTGGTGGTGCATCAAAGGCCTTTGTGCAGAAAAGATCCTGAGGTAAAGTGGGTGTGAGGTGCAWGAAGTGTTGATCTGGTGCAAAACAGGCCATAGGTTCCCCTGGGAGTGTCCTTRTGGTGTCTGGCACCTCAGGCTGGAAGCAGGTCCTGCAGAGTAGCATTCACCCTGACCATAAAGAAGGAGAACCCACCCTTTCCCTGGGTATTTTGTTCCAGTGATTAATCATTTGTGCTCCTAAGAAATTGTGCCCCATTACTATGTTAGATTTGCTGGGCTTCACCTTCTGGTAATTAGTTCTTTTTATGTCTCTCTGCTAGATTAAAGATCCCTTTTGTAGCCAGTATTTTCTCCCCATGTGGGTAATTATACCCTGTAGCCACAGCGCTTCTCAATCTTATTTTTGATTAACTGAAACAGATTGAGCTCCTTAAGTCTTTCCCTGAAAGGCAGCAGGYTCTTTCATTCTTTCTCCATCCCTGGTCTTTGAATTACATCTTGTGACTGTCCTGGCCAGTTTTGTGGTACCTTTCTAACACACAGGTGGTGGAATATGATTCGCTGCTCTTCTGTCGGCAATGGTCATAGCGGGTCACCAAGCCCACCAGAACTTCTAGTTTTAGTATTTTTATAGTAAACAGTATGATATCATCTTTTGTTTTGTTTTGGTTCATTTTGGTGTGGTTTTGCATTATTTTAAAAAACCCAAACAAAATCCAACAGCACACGCAGTCTCTTCCTGAAGGACTGACCCCATGGAAGTGACCCACAGTGGAGCAGTTTAAGGGCTGTGGTCCATGGAAAGGACTCATGTTGGGAAAGGTCATGGACGACTGTCTCCAGGGGGAGGGACCACATGCTGGAGCAAGAGAARAGTGTGGGGAAGACTCCTCACAGAACCCATGGCTCAACTCCCTGTGCTGCTGAGGAGGAGGAGGTAGAGAAAACGGGGAGTGAAGTTGAATCCAGAAAGAAATGGGGATGAGGGGAGGTCATTTGAGAGCTGTTTTTTTTTTTTTTCTTTTTACCTGAATCTGATTTTTACTGGTAATAAATTAAAKTAATTTAATTTTCCCAAGTTCAATCTGCTTTGTGCTGGTAACACAGGGATCTCTCCCTGTCCTTATCTCAAACCACAAGCCTTTTGTTACATTTTCTCTGCCCTGCCCAGCTGAGTGATAGGACAGCCTTGGTGGGCATCTCGTGTCCAGCCAGGGTCAACTGGYCACAGCTTCACTGACAAACCAGGGATAGTTCTTTCTGCTTGTGTTGATAATCAGATCCTCAGGCTGTGACATGGAATCTCTCAAGCATCAGACGAAAAATAAGTTTGCAATTTTAATCGCAATGGTTTGAACATATTAACTGTTTTCTACTGAAGATTCATTGGTTACACATAAGATGTGATCTTAAGGCTTTTGACAATATATTACTTTCAAATATAGAGGTTGTTTAAGGGCAGGTAGGTTGCTGTTGCAGACATATCATTATTTTTCAGGATATTTTGCCTTTGGAACACTGGATTTCAAAACTCTRAAGTTTTGCTAAGCCAAAAGGCTTATGCTAAGGTATGAAAATACAGTCATCACTCTGGATATTCTTCAGGTAAATGTAATCCACAGCAGCAATCACCTAATTCTGATATAATTAAAAATAGGCAGACAGGAAGGTAGTCAGAGAGAGAAAAACATTCTGACTAAAATCTTTTTTGGTAAAATATGCTGAGGGAARTATCAGAATAAACAGATTTAAGCAYGGTTMGGAGCTTARATCATATACTATTTCTTTCTGTTTATAACACAAAATGAAAGGCTGTTTCTGCCAAGTTTGTCTGATTGCTTGTGACAAGATTTGGAGGGATGCCTTTAGAGCAAATGGAGGTTTTTCTCTTCAGTGATCCCAGCCTGGGTGCCTCGACTGGGCATCAGAGGAGTGTGACACACAGCTCTCTTGATCACAGTGCAGCCTTCTGAGGGAGGAACAGTTTGGATGCAGGGCAGGGGAGACACCTCCGCAGTGAGGAGGAAGAAGAGCTGTGCTGTGCTCTTCGTCACCTGTGTGATGTSTGCCGTAAAGCCCTTCAGGAGCTGGGGTTTGATGACCAGCCACTCCGGGCACGTCCCCACAGTGAGATGGGAGCCTGCTGCACGCTGTGGGGGCTGATCTGTGCCTGGGCTCAGCCAGGGAGCCCAGCTCRGGGCTGGAGGTAGAGCCTTGTCCCAGGAGTCCAAGGCAGGAGCACAGAGAAAGCAGAATTACTCCCCCTCTGTACGAATGGCGAGCTGACACACTGGTGGCAATGGCATAAAACCCCCAAACCCCCCAAACAATGGTACACAGAACATCTGTGGTTAATGTGGATCATTCAAGTGCCACAGAGGGGCTGCTGGAGAGGTGGGAGCAGGGAGGTCAGAGTTGGGAGAGAGGACTGTCAGGAGTGGGTGAATACCTTTAAACGACCCCAGGAGACACAACAAAGTCAGCAGCTGGAAAGGGACTGAGGACACACTGACCAAAGCTATTCTGTGCTTAATCACTTTGGTTGCTCCCTTTACGATGAGCCAGCACCAGGGTATGTGAGACTCATACACGTACACATGTCACAGATGTATCTCAGACTTGTGTATGCTCCTACCCTCCAGCCTCACAGACACTTTYAGGATCACAATCAATTCCCCCAGGCCTTCAGACACAGTTGTCTACAGTCTTACAATAGAGGGGATGGGAAAAGAAAGAGAAATGCAAGAAAACAAGGAAAGAAAATGAGAAAGCTCTTTGATCAAAGCCTTTTTTGAATGATCAAATGACTTATTCATTATTTATTTACAGGATTATTACTATTTTTCTTATATCTTTTACCACAGTGGTGGGCTTTACTTAGGCAGGAGATGTCAGGGACCAAGCAGGTACAAAGCTGGTTCCCTTTACAATGTGTATTGGTGCTGAATAGAGGATGAACTCCAGCCATCAAGTGCATTTCAGCTGGAGTCTCAGGTTTATCTCTGAATCATCAGACAACTCTGTCATTCAGCCAGCTGTTCCCCTCTTCCARGTGAAGCCTTTTACTCTGTTTGTGGGTTTAACAGGGCTGTGTCAGGACCCATTCCCTTCCCGTGGCTAATTTGGTGCTCCCATGGGAAGTGGATTTGGGTGGGGAAATAAAAACACCACAAGGTTTCTGCAGATGGGCTTTGGAAAGGGTGCAGACCCACAGCTCCCTCCCAAACCACCTCCCTCTAAACATGGGAAGCACATCCATGCTTTACTCTAGTAGGATGGGAAGAAAGGCTGATCTTACAAAGCATCACCAGCTTTTTTTTTTGTGGGCTATAGGAGCTCATCGCTGAGATTCTTGGAAACTAAGTTACATTTGGTCAGCCTGAGCTATCTTACAGCAAGGGGAAAATTTTCATTAATACTGTTACTCCTGAGCATGGTGGCCCAAGGGAGACCATTGTCTCAGTCATTTTCCAACAGSCAAGACAGAAACTGTCAGCTATACCAACATCAGGCTTGAAGCAGCAGAGACCAGGATGCAGGAAAACAGCAGCTGGGTTTCATGTGGGCTAAGAAAGAGGAGGAATTTTTTCAGCAAAATCTAAATGACCCCACAGAGCAAAGGGTAAGACCCTCAGACAACAAACTGTTGGGCTGCAGCAGCAATATCAGCAGAATTAATTCTCATCACCTGACCTTACCTTTCTATCTGCATTACCTTTCCTAGCTGAGTCATGACTTCCCRTTAAATGAGGGCAGGAGAAAGAAGAGGGCAGAGGCAGCCAGGGCTGCAAACTGCACCTKATTCAGACCTTACAGGCTAAGAAACTGCTTCTCCTTTTGCATAGAAAAGGGTATTCTCATTTTACAAGTGACAATTTTAAGCAGCTTTCCTTAAGTCACAGCCTCTGGCTGTMGCTGAAATAAGCAGTAGCTTCCACTTGGCTTTAACTGAATGCTTGAGCCATTATTTTTAAACAACACTATTAAAGGAAAATCTAGATGCCCTGGCCTTGACAGGAGATCTATTATGTTGCATTGTCTGGTAAGTTTATGACAAAAGCTGTAATAATTTAAGGGCTACGTGGATGAAAAAGGAAAAAAGGATATATTCTTATTAGGAGCTAGATGASGACTGTCCTGCCTAAAACCAGTTTTTGCATAACTGAAATTTTGTCATGAGAAATTTCAGGTTTGACAACAAATTCTAATTTTCCACTGAGAAAATACAAATGACAGTGCTAGAGCTGCCTGCCTGGCAGGCGTTTGTCAACTTTGTTTTCTGTCTTCAGGGATGCAGAGGAATCAACAAGAACCATTTTGACAGGCAAAAGTTCAGCAAGCCAAATAATAGAATAATAAATTCTGCTTTGAATTTTCTAAAGAGAGTATATGTGTGTGATTCCTAGCTAGTATTTCACTTCTTCAGAAAGCATTTGTATTTTATTATTCCCTCCCTTCCTTCCCTCCAGGGAGCAGGAAGCTCTGAGCTTTGTGTATGGTGCAACCAGTGAAGAACTGGCACAGAAGAGACTGCAAGCTAGAATTTCCCAAGTGACACTGTCTGCTCTGCCTGACCCACACTTTCAGAAGAGTTTTGGAGCTGYTCTCTGAACACCAAAATAGCCAGCTCCATATTAAAATGCAAAATCAGAAAATAATAAATCAATTTAATCAATTTAAATCAGAAGGGTTGCTTCTGAGATGCCARCAAGGAAATTGGATGAGGTTGCTCAGGATCTTACCTGCCTGAGCATTAAAAATCTCCTGGATTGCACAGCCCCTCTGGGCTACTCTTGTGATACTTTTACCACACTTACGGTGAAAACTTTTCCTTATATTAAAATGAAATTTCCATTGTTGCAAATGGTGTCAATGGTTGCAAACTTGTCCTTTTACCATGCACACTCTTTAGTATCATAGAACCATGGAATCATTTCGATTGGAAAAAAACCCTWAAGATCAGCAAGTTGAACTGTTATCCCAGCACTGCCAAGCTCACCACTAAAACATCTCCCTARCTCTCTTGTCTACGTTTCTTTTAAATACCTTCAGTGATGGTGACTCTACCACTTCCCTGGGAAGTMTTGGCAATCCTTTTGCTGAAGAATTTTTTCCTAATATCCAATCTAAATTACTTTTAAAGATACTAGACCAGAATAACCCCAGTACTGAGCCCTGGAAAATACCACTAGTGACTGGCTGYCAACTGAATTAGACTCCACTCACCTCCACTCTTCAGGCTCAGCYATCCAGCCAGTTTTTAGCCAGTGGATAATATCCCTGCAGTAGTAGTAGTGGTGGTGAGTTAGATCCTTTTAGCTTTGCCTCTCCTGGCTGAAAAGTCCAGCTACTTCAGCCTAATCTTGTAGAAATTAAATGAACCCCACTTTTGGCTCAGAAAGACATTTTAGTGCAGGATACCACCTAACCAAACGTGGTTTATGATGATTGCTCCTTAACCTGATTTAAAGGTGTGTAATATAACAGGGAGTAGAAAAGTAGCATCACTTATCAAGCCTATCATTCCCTGTSAGGTGAGCAGAGACTAATCACTATGGCTTTTATGTTCTCTGCTCCTTGAAGTGAACTCCTTGCACTGTGGTGTAACTCTATGAACTGTTAATCTCTTCATGGTGTGGATTTTTTTTTTTTTGCGCAATCTGTACAAAAGAGATTGGTACCACCATCAGAGTGGTTTTCTGGGGGTTGAGCACATCAGCCTTTTTCAGTAACCAGCCATTGGTGCACCAGTGACTCCAGCAACAACATAAAKGGAAGGTGAGCTAAAAGATGAAAAGCATGTGATTTTCAGGGCTGTTGTGGTTGGACGTGAAATTGATCAGAATCAAGAAATGAAGGGAAAGGTCTGCAGTGTGAGAGTGATGACCAGCACACGGGCATTGAAGCAGAATGTCCTATAAAAAAAGGATGTTCAGGGCAATATATGCAACGTACCATGCTCTCACATTTGCTCTTTCCCCTTTGCTTCTACCTCTCTGCCTCCCCAAAGACAAATCTAACCTAGTGTTTGTGCAGGAGCACTGCCAGTGGAGACCTCTGAAAGGATAAGCCAAAACAGCACATCCCAGGAGTATCATGAATACTCTCACATGGCTTGTTTCTAGGCTGAATAAAAGAGTAATCCATTATTAATCTTGCTGCCATTCCAGGATTGTTCCCTGCAGTATATTTTACTGTGCTTTGTCCAGGATGGTTTTAAAACATCCAAGTGATGAGACTTCCACCAGTTTACTTGGGGGAGCTATTTTACAGGCTAACAGACATCACCATCAGCACTATTTCTTGTCACATGCATCAGCAACTCTCCCATAAATAATTGCTAACACTACAGTTATTCTACAGGCCTGGGGAAGGTGAAGAAATAGAAACAGGGAGTCAGTATTCAGGTAAATAAAGGAACAAAAAGATAATGGAAATATCTAGCTCCTCTGGGAAAATATGTTGTTTAGCTCAGTTATGGATACTTGAACAAATGACAGAGAGGTAATCAGTAACCTCGGCACTCATCCCTGAAAAAAGGTGAGGTAATCTGAGAGCTCAGGCACAGAGGGAAGCTGGGTTCCTCAGGCTGCTGAGTTCAGACAGGATCTAGCAGAGTTGGCCACTGTGCCTCCCCTCCCCTGTCAGGCCACCCCTAAGTCAATTACCTCACATCTATCAGGGAGTAAAAGTATATCTAGGAGAGTTACTGTGCCTTAGAGAGTTCCCTGTTAGTGTTATTGAATCTAAAGGAATGGACATATGACCCAGTGAGTAATATCCTATTTAATGTATCCTAGATTCTTTCATTGARTGTCTGATTTCTGCTCTTCAAGTTCTTCTCCTTCTGCAGAGATCAGCCACCTACACAGTGGGTGAAACCTTACAATCCTGGATGTAGCCAGATCTGAATTGTTCTGTATAAATGGAAGAAAAAAAAAAAAAAACCATCCCTCTTGGCCTCTCCTGGCAAATCAGCATCTTTGGTAGACAGCAGTGTACTKTACATGGCTACTACTCCAGTACTGATAGCAGCTGTGAGCCAGCAGATRCTTTTCAAATGTCCTTGCTGCAATATTTCAATCCAAGTCGCCCTTTGGCAAGTATTTCAATAGTTTTACTGTAATATACTGGGCAATGCCTCCTCCATTCCCACTGTTATTTGTTATATGTTCACGCTCCTCAGCTCTTTGGTAAAGGAAATCCCGGAATACATCTCACAGTTGGACTTTCTCTCATAACCCAGTGGCTGGCAGTGGCTGCAGCACCAGTGATAATCTCACCGAACAACACACACCATGGCAGCTTTGACAAGAGGATGCCTCTCTCACAAAAACAAGCACCAAGCTATTTAGGGTCTCTGGCATTAGGAAGAGGCCATCTGACTCAAGGAGAGTGTTCCCTCTTTTGATCTGTGTGGAATAGCTGCTGAACCCTTTTCTTGTACTGGGCCAGTTACAGTCTAAGCAGTCCTGGAGAAATGTTTCTTCAGAGATCTTCCACATCTTATTAGAAAGGAAGAAGTTTCTCTTRACATTCAAACTTCACAAGTTTTCCTTCTTGAAGTTCATCCTATTATGCAACACCCCCTTGTACTAAGCCYGCACAAAGTCTCTTTCTCTTGGGATTTTCCTTGAATTTATTTGGAGGTGATTATTGTATCTCCTCTTTGTTGTTGCTTTGCCAAGATGTACATAGTTTGCTCTTTTAATCTTTCCATATCAATCAAGCCTTTCTACTACCTAATAATAATTGTGCCTCCTCTCTGAAGTCCCTCCAGCTTTTCAATATCTTTCCAGTGATGAGGTGCTCAGAAAGGGCACAGGAGTTACCAGCTGCATTTGCAGCAATGCAGAGAAGGTCCTTTGTTCATCTGCTCTGCTGCAGAGCATCTTAAAAGAGATTGCCCACCATGCCCCATGGCTTGAGAGCTGCTCAGCAGAAAGGGAGTGCAGGGTGACAGCAGCTGAACATGAGCCAGCATGGCCCAGTTGCCCAAGAAGGCCAGTGGCATCCTGGCCTGGATCAGCAATAGTGTGGCCAGCAGGGCCAGGGCAGTGACTGTCCCCTTGTACTCAGCACGGGTGAGGCCTCACCTTGAATCAGTTTTTGGCCCCTCACAACAAGGAGGTGCTGGACAGTGTCCAGAGAAGGCAATGAGGCTGTGGAAGGATCTGGAGCATCTGGATGTGGCACTTGAGGGTATGGTTTAGGGGTGATTATGGTGGTGCTGGGTTTGTGGTTGAACTAGACAATCTTGAAGGTCTCTTCCAACCTTAATGATTCTGTGGTTCTACCAGTTTTCATTACAACACTTCCAAGAGTCAAGGGAGAGGAAATTTCAGTGCTGGAGAGCTGTGAAACTGATGGAAAGTTCCTCTGATTACATTACACCCTGATTCCTGCTGAAAACTAATACTATGTCCCTCAAGGAGCACATGCTGCCTATTTCTGGGAAGGTCCTGAAGACATAATACTGAGTTTATTTGAGTTGTTTCTTCTCTGCTTTGGTCAACCTTTTGGTGGCAATACCTTTGGAATCCTGAACAGCCAGTGATGCAAAGTCTCTGTGCAGGAAACAAAAATTATTTTGACTTTTTTAAA
Organism: Malurus melanocephalus; assembly: GCF_030028575.1. Classification (NCBI taxonomy): domain Eukaryota; kingdom Metazoa; phylum Chordata; class Aves; order Passeriformes; family Maluridae; genus Malurus; species Malurus melanocephalus. Next base: position 2,728,319 of record NW_026623248.1, on the reverse strand, counting down.
GCACTACACCACACTGAGAAAAAWTTTCTGATTTACATTTACTACTTAATCTACTAAGAAATAAATCTGAGAATCATACTTAAGTGAAAGCATTCAATTATCAAGGCACAGTCCTGAAAATCCAAGCCCAAACTATGGGCTAAGTTTAGCATCAAAATGTGTTTGATATCATACTAAGAACAATCAAARGGAAAATACAGAAATGCCTGGTTCTATTTCCACCACTATTTTGCAAGAAATTTTCTTTTAGGGCTGAGAGAGCAGCAGATGCATTTGGCTTCTGGAAGCATTGCAATCTATCGAGTAATTGGTCTGTTCAAAAGGTTAATTCTTGGTTGCTAACTGCAGATCATATCAGAAAAAGAGGATAAAAAATGGCAAAAGACAAGGATGACAAAACAAAAGAAAAACAAAGGAAAAATATTTTTAAAAGCCATCAAGTTTGCTAAGGTTTGAACACACATAAGGAAGAAGAAAACATCAGAACACGACATTTGCCACAACTTAGGTAATAAAATATTTTGCCTAATGACTGATCACTCAGTACTGTAGTTAGTTAATAACACATTTTTAACAATGTAGTTAAAAAACTCAATTTGAGTTTTTTTTCAGGGTTTTGTTTTCAAACCTTTAACATGCAATTAGATTTTGTCACCTGAGACTGGATGAATTTCCGGGGGATATGTTCTCACACATTTTGGATACTTGGTTTCTTAAAAGAATCCATTTTTGGTCAGTATTTTTCGCCAAAATACTCCAAGCAAGATCTAGAACTTGCATTACTTCCTTAGAAAAAAAAAAATTGTCTGTCCTTGCACCTCACTTTTTTCTGAATGTTTTTGATTTYACTTTTTATTCATCCTTACAAGGACTTAAAGCCCCCTCTCAGTTCAGCATTGAATGTGAATTTCATTAATTTGCTGTTTGTTTTTCTTCCAGACCAATTAATGAAGATGATAAATGAGGTAGGACATAACACCATTCCCTGTAGCACCCCGTAGCTGCCTCCCCCAAATTCAAACACTGCCATTTATCATTACAATTTACTAATGTTCTTTCTGCCGATTTGTAGACCCCATGGCAGTACTCCTACTGAAAGCAATCTCAATTAATTATTCAAGTACATTCATGGGAGATGCAATATCAAATACTTTATGGAAAACCAAAATGCAGTGTAGCAACTGAATTTCCAGTAGGCACTACCACTTAAATTATTTTAAATCCTTTTATATCTGTTTGTGAAGATTTATTCTTTCATTATTTGTACTTTAGTGGCGCCTAGAGGATCCAGCTGGGCTGAGGACCCATTGTCATGTTACTGAAATTACATTACTAAAATTTTATCTCCAGCTGTTTAGTGATTCTCTTTCCTCCTCCTGTCTCTCATATTTGCTTCATTTTCACTCAAGGATAGAATTTAAATTAATGGAACTGTAATTGCCAGGATCACTGACAACTCCTTTCTTCGGGACAGCAGGTATATTTTCTATATTTTGCATATTTACTGCTTCCACATTTTCTCTTCCAAAAYGCACTTTATTGTTAGTTTGTGTTAGCATGGAAACAGGCTTCTCTCTCTCTGCTTCTACCACGCACCTGCTCCTGCTGTGCRTTCCCCACTGGAGTCCATATCATTGATAATCCTGTGCCTGGGAAGAAGGCTCAGTGAGCTGCATGGAGATGACTGATGACACACTTGGAGGATTAAATAGGGAATAAACAGCAGGAGCACACCATCTCTCAAGAAACTGAGACCCCATCTTGTCTGTGCTGGAAAATGCCAAAGACATATTTTTAAAGGATGTCACGGTGCTTCTTGATACAAAAAAAAAGGAAGGCCTCTACATGCCAAACTGAAAACAGACTGATTCAAAAGGAGGAGAGGAATGACTATTTGAACAATCCCCATCATATTCTGAGCCCAAGGACAGATGAACTGTGAGAAAACACCTCTTATCCAACTTTGGTCTGTGAAGGACTCACARTGGGCTGCTTTGCCAGCAAATTTACGATTTAACTAGTTTTTCTTTTATTTTAAATAAAGTTGACTAGTTTCTTCACACTCTTCCGTGTGTTCCCTGTCCTGGGACAACCTGGTAGCAGTGTCTGACAGAGACCTCATCTTCCCTCTCACCCAAGAGAGTGCACTCTGAGCTGGAAAATATTTCAAGGAAACACTACAGAACCTTCTCCTTAGATCAAAGCTTGGAGGAAGTATTTTCCCCTACCTCCTGAAACAGGATCTACCTGACAAAACTGATTTTTCCCTCCCACTCACACATCTTCCCAGTACTTTCTGAGGGTGTCCCATCTCTCTGCGTTTGTGAGGAAGCCATTTTATGGGCTCAAAAAGTCACAAATGAGCTGCACTCTGAATTTTTGTGAGATCCTTCATCTGTCAGAGAACAAGGTCCAGTGTTGCCATTCCCACCATGTTCTACAGATGCTGGGGAGTCACTTGCTTAAACTCCCTAGTRCTGTGATGTCGTGCTCCTTACAGAGCTGGAGGAAAATTGGGCAGCCAGCAGCAACCTGCCCAAAACAGAGCCTTCTGAGAGTGAGCTACAGCTGAAAAAAGCTCTTAAGGTTCTCCCACCCAGAGCTTGCAGTTAAAGTAAACCCATTTCTTTTGATGCTGTAAGCAGGCTATTTACCAGAGGGGCTCAAAGCTAGTTTCTGCCTGCTTCTCTCTAACTCTGGCATTATTCAAGAGTCAATAATCCAATTCAAAACAATGCAGTGACAATGAGGTGAATTTTTTTTAATGGTGTTTACTTGTTCTTAATGATGTGCTGTCCCTGTTACAGAGGGAAGTAGATGATAAAGAAGGGAGAAACAGTACTGCAGACAGTAAAATCAAAGAAGAGACACTCCTACAGAGATGAAAGAGAGGATTCTGTTAGCTTCTGAAAACTCACAAATGTCAGATTTTTACTGCCACAGTTGAGGTCTTTCTGTCAACAAGGGCCTAACTGTAAAACCAATGAAAAATTTCCCAATTCAGAGCAGCACAGAACCCTTTTCAGTGCAACCATTTTACTCCCTAAAGCAAGTTTTTGGCTGAACTAGGACAATTCTCCACTTTCTGTCTCTTCTTCCTCATTCCTTTCACATGTTATATTCCCAAATGTGACATTYCCCCCCCACCCCCTGCCCCCCAAGTCAGAGAAAATAACTGAAAAGAGAATGCACTTGTGGTCAATGCCTCAGGAGAGAAGACAAAGAAGGAAAGGGGTAGAAAATTGGTCTCCACCATGGTTTACAAAATCTTGGAGTTGTTTCTCTTTGAGCAGCCCAACAGGGCACCTGAAACCTGCTGCACTGTGAGGGCCTTGGATGTTTTTACAGCCCCACCATAAACCTTCCACAAAGGGGAAGGAGGTTTGTTTTTGAGTTTTGTGAGGAGGATGACATTACAAGAAACTGCTGCATCTGAGAGACTGGAGTGGGCAGCTGTGTTTAGATGTTGCTAATTAAACATATCTCTGTTTGAGCTTGTGGTTCCAATGAAGTTTTTTTTCCTGGTTTGCCTGTAAGCTGACAATCACCAGGTCTCACAATACTTTTTGCTAGAGTTCTGGGAAATATCAGGAGGGAGCTGGTGACCACCATCCCCARTGATATATGGGGAGATAAAAGAGCAGGATCTCCTCAGCAGCTTTCCTCAAAATAGTAACCCACTGTGGGCCAGCAGATGTGAAGAGGAAATGCTGTTTGGAAAATTATATATGTGAGAGATATGAAAACCATCAAGACTAGAGAAATTTCTGGAAGGGGAGGGAATGTGCCCAGGGCAGTTTTAACTGCTGATGATGTGCAGGAGGATGCTCACAGGAGGRTGCTAAGGAGCACAGGATTTGGAGGACACATCTGGACATTACAAGAACTCTTCATCCTCAGGTGAAGCAAAGCACAAAACCTAGAAATTGCCAMATTACAAACAAATGCACAACGGCACGGATAGAAGAAAGTGAAAAGTAATTTTATGCATTTATCTATCATAATGCTAGCATTTTAGGGGGATATGAATATTTAGATTTAAATTAGTAGAAATACCTAAAATATATATTGGAAAATCGGTGGAAGGAGAAGCAGATGGACAATGTAATATCAATCTGAAAAATAATACTGAAAAGACAAAATGGTCTCTAKAGATGAACAGATCATAGTATAGCCTGAAAAAAACTTTTCAAACCAAATTMACAATCAAGCAAACCTTGTCAGCAAGTAACAGAAACCCTGTGAATCAAACTCCAGTCCCATGTAGGCAAAATACAGCAAGAAAGCTGTAATACAGACTGCCTGATGAAGATGGTGATAGAGATTGACACACTGAAGGAGCTCTAAGAAAGCAGGAATGAACAATGAAAGAAGATTACAATTACCCTAATTTACTAGGTAAACTTCACTGTGGGGAGTGATGTGGGGGCTGAACTTTCAGACAGTGACAATATCTTTTTCTATGGAAATACAATACAAGGAAAAGAAAAGTGTGCATGATTTGGTGATGGCCAAATGATGATCACCAGTGTGCATGATTTGGTGATGGCCACAGAGCTGCTAGGAGCTATGGCAACACTATATTTATGTCCAACATCCTTATTTCTCCTGCAAGATCCAAGAGTTCTACTATTGTGATTAATTTTTTAAAAAAAACTAACCACACGAAAAATAAAGGGTGTTGTTACAAAGAAGCTAAAATAAGTGATTACTATATAAAGATCTATTTGTTGGACAGCAAAGTTGTTTAAAGATGCCATGCTGGATGGTCATAGCAAATGCTTACTACCTATCCATAAATGTTTGAAAAAGACCATAATTAATGGACCAAATTTAGCAGATGCATAAGGGAGCTTTATTAGGAAGGAGAAGGAATTATTAAATAAACACAAAGCTCTGTTCTACTAAAACCAAAAACCAACCACATGAAAAAACCACAAACAAACCCTAAAGGAACAATCGTCTGAGAATGCTGACATTCAGAAAGAGGGACCAAAAAATGAACTGCTAAAAAGCAGACACTAATTATTATGTAAGATCGAGGAGCAGGAGGCTTTAAAGACAGCAAAATTATTGCAGAAAACCCAAATCTTAYGACTGCACTAAAATGAAATGCTGCTATACTCGGATTCTTCAACCTAGAAAAGAGACACTGGTGAAAAAACAAAATACGGATTTATTAAACACAGGAGGCATGGAGTAGTCCTCATCATTTATTGACAATGTGATTATGTACTGCAGAAAGCAAACAAGTGGCACACCTTATGACGCAATCTTTCCAACCTTGGTGCRTGTCAGGTGTTCACTGAAATTATGGAAAAGGTCATTAATACAACTGCAACAACAGATTCAACACTGACTGTTGCAGAGGTGCTTGAGATGGCAACTTTGCATATGCCTAGCTGCCACGATTTTATATCATAAAAGCAGACAACTTAAACGATTTAGCAAGTTCCCAAACATGTCTATATATGCAAGAAGTTGGAATGCTTACCTATTTTACCTTGTCAGGCAAAATATCATTGAAGTAACATTGTAGAAGGAGCTGTTGCACTGGTTTAGTTCATGGGCTGAATCCCTGGAAGGCCAGCAGAGCCGAGCTGTCAGCATTTCAGGCATTCCAGGCTGCCAACTGAAGGTTGAGGCCCACTTTACACCAGTTAGTTCAATATCACTTTGCATTTCAGAGCTTCCCATTGCAGTATAAATTGAGGCAAGATAGCAGATGTCTGTATGGTTCATTGCTTGATTTTGCAAGTGCACAGCTTGAAATTGACTCTTCTAATACTAAATATTCAGTGGCTGAGTTTCATAAACAAATCCATTGGCTGTACTTGGTTTTGGGGCACTGAAAGTCCAATTAAAATTTCCAAGAGAAATGTGCCCCTGCACGTGCACACACATGGAAGTGAGACACACACACAAGCAGAGGAAGTCTGGGAGGTTTTTCTGATCCCTGGGATGAATTTGCTCTATGCCTCTTGTGCTCAAATAACAGGTAGGTTACACAGGGAATACACACAAAYGTGTGTAGTTCCAGCTGAATGAAACCTTTTAAAGTACTTGGAAATATGAGTGATATCTTCAAGAGCATTTGCAATGGCTTATGGTGAGGGAGCTTACAAAAACAAGAGATGAGGAGGTCAGGATCTGCATGCCCTAAAGCAGTGACTCTCGCAAGGTAACTCATGCTGGAATCCATGTCTTAAACCCATCGTTCACACACAGAGAAATGAATTCAGGGAAAGCCAGTTCCTTGCTGCTGGTGACAACGGCAGTAACTGAAGCCAGTGACATTCCCTAGGTGTCCTGCAGCAGGAGACAAGGACTCCATGTCTGCCTTTCAAGAACTGTGTGTGGACATTCTGCCTGTGCTGGAAGGACTTGACTATAAGCTTTTCAGCCTTCCCCAAAACATCAGGCATGGCTGTTCCACATTCTCCCATCTGTAAGTGCTTGTTCAGCCCCTGGAAGTATCTATAGATATCTGTATTTATAAATCCAGCACAGGCATTGCTGTTAACACATCTCATGCCTCTTCCATCCATGTACTTTGTTTTTCTGTATGTTTCTGCAACCCCAGCTGCTGCAGAGACAATGCTTGTGTATCTGGGAAAACATAAAGAGGCTTCCAGTACTTACATGGAGTGTGTTAAGTAAAATATGATCTGCAATTCAGGCAGCTAATCTATTGATTGTTAAGGTTCCATTTAACTCAAGATACGGGTGCACACTAGAACCCAAATTCCTCAGTTATCAATGTTTTCTTACAGGCTGCAATGTGGCAACTTGCTCTCAAGGTAAGAAAATGAAGGCAGAGCTCAAGAGTTTTCCAGCGCTCCAGCCTCGTATCTTGACACACAGTACTGACCTGGGTGCCTTGAGACACTGAGCTTCAGACAGCTCTCAAACCTGATAAAAGACACCCTGTACTTTCCTTCAGATAGATCCTCAAAGGTCAAAGACTTATACTAGTGCCACAAGTGGGTGACCAAACAAACAAAGCCTGTCTTGGAGAACCCTGAAGAACCGTCTAAGAACAAGAACCATCTGTGAATTTCATTTCACATGAAAATGCCCAGTGGTCCTAGGAGAGGCTGTGTACTCGGCCCCTTGGGTTTTTCTGTACAAATGGCTTTACAGATAATTGAGAAAAGTAGGATTGTGAGCTTCATCTTTACTTGATACAATTTTTAATGAGATGATTATGGAGAGAACACTTGAATAAAGCCCTAAGGTCATATGTCCAGAGGTATCTGAGCCAGAATCACGAAGGCTGCAAGCAAGAACTGTGTGTTTAAAATACTATAATTATAACTGCAGATTGTAATTCAGCCCAAGGCTTTACAGCAAAGCTGTAAAAAGTAAAATCAATTTTAATCTTTAAGGGCACTTTGCTACATTTTTCTTCTTCAAGGCTAAATCCAACTAGGTCAGTCCAGGTAGGAGTTGAAAAAAATATGAGCTCTTTCTCCCTGAGCAATAAATATTATCTTCAGTATCAAAAACTGGATTGCTACCAAGTACATTGCATGRCTCCTTGGGGAAGCTCAGTCCTGGGTCTGAGAATCTATCAGAGCTGAATAAAGTGATCCAGGGATGGGGAAAGTACAGTAGATCAATAGAGAAGGAAATCTCTCACCCATGACCTTTGGTGATTATTAGGCAGCAGGAGCAGTTACTGCTTTCTTGGTCTTAATGTGAGTTCATTTACTCTCACTGTGGATGTACCCTCGGGTGAAGGGGTTGCTTATTTGACACTTCCGTCTTGGTGTTCTCCCTCTTCATATCCCAGCTGAGGGAAGCTCTCTTGATTTGAATTGATGCTYACCCTGCAATTACATGCTGCAAACCCCTTAGCCTGTGGTACAACACCCTCTATCAGGATCAGTCCTACAGAGCTCAGTGCTTTCTCCCTGGAGTTTCTGTCTCCAGTTTTACATTGGAGATGAGGAAACAGGGGCATGGGCATAATCACACTTCTGTCCTCCTGCACTACCTCATGTGTGGTAGCTTTCATTCCATCTTAAGATGGTGTTGTGGGTTAAGGTTTCTCCTCTTGTTTCCTTTGTTGGGGAATTTTTCTTTCCCATTTTGTTGCAGGGTGGGGGGTAGCTTCACTTCCTGCCCTGCTTGGCTCAGGGGAGGATGGTTGACCTGCTGCCTGTGGGGAGAGCTCGCCTGCTGCTTTCTGCAGAGCCCAGCATCTCTGCTCGTTGGTTCCTGTTTGCTGCACTGTGATCTTCTCCCCTGTGCCTTGCCAGGACCCCTGAGATTCCAGSTGCAGTGGTTGAGTTCTGCTGCATCCAATCTGCAGCCACAGGATTCTGCTTGTCTCTTTGCTCATCTGACCATTCTGGGGTTTCTTGCTGTCCAGAGGAGCACCAAGATCGACATTTCCACTGTGAGTTTGCAGAGGAACTTTTCTCTATCCATCTCTGCCATTTTTGTGTCCGCCATTGGCCACACAGGAGATCTGAACCAGCCGGGACCCGCGCCACAGCGCCCCCTGCAGCCACCAGGGAATCATCGCACCCGCCCTGCCCGGCCGGGAGCCAACAGCGCCCCTGCCGACTGGGACTGTAACTGCACCAAAGGGGAGGGTGTGTCTCTGTGTGAGGCTGTTACTGGTTTTGGGACTGGGCTGGTTGTTGCTATTGTTATTGTTACTTGTTTCACCTTGCTATACATATTAGTAAAAACTGTTATTCCCTTTTACTCATATTCTTGCCTGAAAGCCCGTGATTTTCAAAGCTATAATAATTTGGAGGGAAGGGGGGTCCCTGCCTTCACTGGCAAGCACCTATCTTTCAAACCAAGACAGATGGGCATGCTGCTATGGTTTCAGGAAAAGGATGGACATCCTTACTCCCTTCTGCTACTGCTTGATCTTCTTTTACTCCACTAAAAAAGTAAAAATTAGTTCCTRAGTTATAAAGATCATATTTAATCACAATAAGTGTTTTATAAGCAAAATGTCTTCTCAGAATGCTCAGACATGATTATTTGGGCCCCAAGTGACCATTTAAGAATGTACTTGCTGGTAATGCACTATTATTTAGAGTTAGTTGAATAATATTAAGTGGATAATTTATATAACAAATGTTACAATTTTTAAAAAACAAATTACTCTTCTAGTTTAAAAATATTATTCACAAAGAGGGGCAGAGTGAGTTATTAAATATATTCATCAACAAAGTTGTTCAAGTTTYGTAATATATTTGAATAAATTATTTAGCTTATTCATTATTCATTGAGTTCTAATTGTTATTTTAAACACTTACATAGCAACATTAGTGCACTGACATAAGTAGTCAGTGACAAAAATGACAGGTCTTCTGACGAGTCTGTGATATAACTAAGGTGGACTAAGGCATGKTAAAAATGGGCTTCACCCATACTGAAAGGGGGGATTGCTATTTAATGATCTTTACATCAGGGATTACAGATTTGTGCCTATGCTTCCARTTCCAGGAATGAAAGAACTCTAGAGCTCTTCTTTCCTGTATGACAGGGACAAACACATTGTTGGCARCAGCTTGAGGTACCAAGTCCTGCAGTTGGGTCACAATGTCACCTGTCCAGTGACACAGGGGAAGCACCACAGAAGCCTAGCTGGAAAGATGCCTGGAGGAAAAGGACATGGGGTGCTGGTTGACATCAGTTGAACATGAGCCCAGGTGTGGYCAAGAAGGCCAATGGCATCCTGGMCAGTATCAAAAATAGTGTAACCAGCAGGACCAGGGCAGGKATTGTCCCTCTGTAGYCAACACTGGYCCRTTAAATCCTGTGTTCARTTCTGRGGCTCTTCACAACAAGAAGGACACTGAGGTGCTGGAGTATGTCCAGAGAAGGGCAGTGGAGCTGGTGAAGAGTCTGGTGCACAGGTCTCATGAAGARCAGCTGAGGGAGCTGGGGGTRCTCAGCCTGGAGAAAAGGRGGCTCAGAGGGACCTTATCACTCTCTACAGCTGCCTGAAMGGAGGCTGTTGCCAAGGCGGGGTCRGTCTCTTTTCCCAGGTGATGAGCGATAGRACAGGAGGAAATGGACTGAAGTTGTACCAGGGGAGGTTTAGATTGGATACCAGGAAATTTCTTCACCAGAAGGGTGGTCAAGCATTGGAACAGGCTGCCTAGGAAGTGGTTGAATCACAATTCTTTAAAGGTTTTTTAAAGTTGTGTAGAGGTGAAACTCCGGGACATGGTTTAGTAGCAGACTTGGTGTTATTGTTGGACTCAATAAGCTTGGAGGTCATCATCAACTGAAAAGATTCTATAATTCTGTGATTCTATTGAAATGATAGCTGGCATAGTATTGTCAACCTAAATAAACCAGCAGCTTGGAGGACTCTGRGCATCACTTTGGAGTGTGATTCCAAGCCTATGGCTTCAGGAGCAGATGACAAAGCTTTCTCGATCTTAACTTCCTGGGAGCATCACTGCAAGTCAGTTCCCTTTGGCTTCAGGGGAGGTGCTGCAGGAAGGAAGAGGATTCTGCCATAATGTGTATAGTCAGGAGTAGCACAGAGCTGTGAGCTGAACCCCACATGCCTGCGCCTTGCACTGCTGTTTCACCAGTCACTGCACAAAAAGCTGTGGTAAGAGTGGCTGGTAATACAAAAATCAAGCTTTTTTTTTTTTTTTTTTTTTTTTTTTTTTTTTTTTTTTTTTTTTTTTTTTTTTTTTTTTTTTTTTTTTTTTTTTTTTTTTTTTTTTTAGCTCTTCTTTCAAAGAACTGATGAGATATGCTCTGCTTTGGACCTCTTAAGTTCTATTCTATTGCTTTAAAGAGAAGGCAAACCAGTTTGATCAAGTAGAAGGAAACAGAAATTGCCATGCTGTACTCAGTAAATGGTGGTTTTAGCACAGGGAGACTAAAATTCTTCCCAAGGCTTATTTTTGAAACCAGGACTGGATTAGACCCTCACTGGTTCTCCTGAGCTTTCTGAAAAGAAGAGCAGTTCTTTTGAAAGAACAGCATTGTTCAAAACTTAATATATTTGAATAAAATATTTGAATAGAATGTTGCAAATATATATTCTTATTTTTAAAGGAAATGGTTCTCTTCCTTGTTGTTTTCTAATATTTTCTATCAGCATTCCTTTTCTCTAATTTTGTCACAGACTAGCACATGTACATGTATGTGGACATATTATCCTCTTTTCAGTGTTCCCATCTTTCAATTTTGCTCCTTATTGAAAATTAGAACTTGTGAAATAACAATTGATATTTATAAAGTAAKAAATTATGGCAAAGAGCAGGCTTAAAAACCTACTTTTCAGCGATGTGTTGCACATTTGAAAAGCCCAAATTGTTGTTTTTGGAAAATGCCTTGTGAAATAGTTTGCACTAAGTGGAACTGTCTCCATGGTCCACATCTCTCCTGCGTCTCATTTGGGGTGGGTCTCATTATAACCCTGACTATGGAAAGCAACTTACTTCAGACGAGACTGGAAACTCAGAAATGCATCAGGGAGATGAGCTAGATMCACAAAATGCAAATTCTATACCATCAGGAGGGGGGAGTCACCCCTCCCTATGTATATATTTAATTATTTYCTGGTCTGGAAGCTTCATACTAAACATGAACACAATCTTTGAGCACTGAACTGTAACTCCTCCGGGCTGCCTTCTTGTTGATAAAACTTGAAAAAGCGATTTACTCTCCTGGGCCTGTTAAAGAATTTATAGTGTAGAAAGCGGAGGGGTAGAAAGACAAGCCACATTATTTTGCCTGTTTTTTAAGAAATTCTTGCCTGTTTTTTATGAAATGAGGTGGAAGGGGAGGGCCAGGGAAGGGAAGCCACACACCCATATCCATCATGTCAGCAATTCACAAGTCACTGTACGTTTATTTTGGCCTGATGAACCTCAAATACGCCTGGGTTTTAAAGGCCTCATAATATTCATTTTAAAGACTGACTGAAAACATYCCTATAAAACTCAACAACATTCAAAACYAGATGAGSCAAAGCMAAACTGTCCAGCAGAAAGGATATGAGATTACTGCTGAGTGTTCACATTAAAATCATGCACACTCAGGACTGCAGTGCTCCTGCTGAAGCAATGATTTGCAGCAGCAGCCAGACCTGGGGAGAATGGAGGGATCTGCCAGATCAGGACTGACTTCCATGGAGATGTAAAAGGCACAGAGATGACAGCTGCTCATATCTAAGCACAAATTCGCTGCAGCAGCACTGAAAATAGCAGCATGGAAAAAAGTGCTCCTAAACTTCCTTCTCAGCTCCACATTTCCCTCCCAGTTGAAGACCTTTCCGTGCTTATACCCAGATGCTGTGCAAGATGCAAAGAGTGTGCCACTTTCCATGCCCCACTCCGTTTCCCAAACTCACATGTTTGTGCACATCATGTCTAAATGTCACTTTTCCCTACATCATCTTGGGCCATGGCATTTGTGGTTTGGCATCTTTGACCACACTTAGTGAACTGGAGGCATACTATTAAATCAGAAGAAAGGTAGACCCAGAGTCCACACTGACAGGCAGAGATGCCATTACTAGGCAGACCATAACCTCATGCTGCCCAGAATTTTGGGCGCTTTCTRGAAAGTCTCATTTTTCTAGAAATGCTTCATTGCAAGTGCCAGCATTTATAACTACTAGGAGACAATAGATATTTCAGACACTCCATTACTTTGTACTTAGACTAAGACATTGGAAAGCCCTATTGCATTTCTAGGATGTCTAGTTCTACTGTATAGATACATTCTTTTAAACCTTATAGCTCATATGGATAAATGGTTCAGCTGAAAAATGAAGTGATGAACTTCAGGTTTTTGCAAAAATTAGTTATTTTTCTAAAGCTGTGCTTGTTACTCATTAACAATAGATAAACATCACTAACATACTGAGTTTAGATTGCTCATCACCTTTACTCAGAAGGTGTTGAGGCAYTGAAAGAAGTTTCCCAGAGAAGTTGTAGATTCACCATTTGCCAGGTTGGATGGGGGTCTGAACAACCTGGYCCAGTGGAAGYTGTCCCTGCTCTTGGCAGCAGGAGTTGGAGKTAGATCATCTTTAAGGTCCCTTCCAACCCAAACCATTYTGTGATTCTGTSATCACAAAAGAGTGTGTGGAATGTTGCCATACTGAGCAAGAAACCCACTGAAGGTAGTGTGATGTTGCAGTCTCCCTGTCAAACTGTTTGGAGCAACACCCCGCCCCATTTTATATGTTTAAGGCTGGGACTCAAATTTTGTAGTATTTGCAGATTTGTGGCCACAAAAGCTGATTCAGGGTATTGACCAAATATGCTGAACTCTAATCCAAAGAGTCTCTCGTTGTTTTTCTAAGAACTTAGCAAAAAGAGGACTTGAGGTTCCATACCTACTGTTCACAACAGTGGAAAATATTGTATAAAGCTGAGTGGTCTTCTGATGCACTCTGCACCTGCTCAGTGACTGGGAAACAGGCTTTTAAATTGCCTAAAAGAGAAATAATTCCATCCTCTGGATTTTAGGGAAAGTAATATTTAGGGAGTCATAAAAAATTTTTACCCTCTATTGATAATGTTTTGTTTTTTTTTAATGTGAGTTAGAAACCAGAGGGTAAATGAAGAAAGAGGGGTTTACATCCTGTRTTATCKAAAACCTCCATTTCTTGTARAGGAGTTCATGTCCCTGTCCATSTTATTTCACCAGAATTTTGTAGCTRTGTTRCATTCTAAATGAATGATGAACTAATGGGATTACTGAACTGATCTGCATTTGGATAGTCTCACCCACMTGATGAACATAGCTTTAATCCTGGATGTAAATCTTTCCAAAAGGAAGTTTAGTAAAAAGCAGTACATTTTCTCAAAAGTTGTGGTTCAACAAATCAGTACTTGCAAGGAGGAAGCAATAAAATATTTTGCTGTGTGACTGTGGGAGCCAAAAGGTAATCATCCATGCTAACATTCAGAAAACATTTGGTAATTTTGTGAATAAAGTAGTAAAAATAATAAGCACTTGAACAGGAGGGTCCAATGAATAACAGCAGGGAGAATCTGTGTATTTGTTTTGGGTTATCTCTGTAATCTCTCTTGGTGTAACTCAATCAGCTCAAATTACCTTTCTAAAGAATGCTTCATCTGCCAACCACATCAGAGAAACAGATAATTTTGCATGGCAGTGCTAATGAACTGAGCCTCACATTAATATTAGAAAGCCAAAAAAAAAAAAAAAAAATTAAACAGATAATTTTGCATGGCAGTGCTAATGAACTGAGCCTCACATTAATATTAGAAAGCCAAAAAAAAAAAAAAAAAAAAAAGGAAAAAAGAAAAAAAACACAAAGAAAAGAAACCAGGATGTAGGCTTGCCAAAAGCATCTGCATATAGAACAAAAAAGGACTGAAGGCAGTGCTGTGTACTGTACCGAGACTCTGATAGTGTGGCATGCTGTGAGTTAAAACTCATAAATAAGAAAGGGCACAYGCCAAAAAGCACTGCTGGTAGAAATGAAATTCAGTTCTTTTCTGCATGTCTGCAGGGCATAAGTCAGGGGTGTACATGGGGTGCACATGCTGAACTCTGAGATTATGCACAGCAGTCCAGCAGCGTGTTTGCTCTGCTGCCTGCTGGCCTGGATCACAACCTGATGATGTGAGTTTCCAGCCCTTACATCGGCCATGCATTTGCCATGGCTTATATGCCTGATATTTCTTTCCAATAATAACTTCCCTTTAGGCACGGTTATTAAGACCTCTGTCACTGTGAAATAGCTTGTGTTCAGTGAGGCAGGCCTTTAATGGGATGTGATGCTGCATAGCAGAGTTTCATCTGCTGCATTTAAGAAGGTAAATGACGGACTGTTTACTCCCCTAATCCATCTAATTATGGCAGCTTAAATAAAACTGGAGAAAAAGAATTTGTGCTGTAGGTGATGCTGAGAGAGATCTGAGAGCACRTTGATTTAAAAGGCCATAAAGTATTGTCTAAAGTATATCCAGAGCAGCTTTTTGATCTCACTGTAAGAAACAGCACTGATAATTTAATCCCCCCTGGGAGATGGCCCATTACCAAATGCCACAGAAATTTCTAGTTTCTTTTGTCTTCTTTTGAAGGATGGGCAGCTCAAAAGAAAAGCTGCAGAGCTGTCCCTATAAAGCTACATCCAAGTGTGGAAGGGAGAAGATGTGGGAGTTGCTGCAGTAACAGAAGAGTCACAGAGCTGGGGCGTGTCTGGGGAGCCATGGAGTTTGTGCCTCCTGCCTGCTGCCACACGAGCCCTTCTGCCATGCCCCCTGCCCTGGCAGCAGCATCACAGCATCCATGGGGGTGAACGTGGCCTTTGGTGACCCACCAACACCTCCTGGTCACACTGCATGTCACACAGCAAAGGCAGGAGGGCTGGTGCTTCTTTCTTCACTGACAGCTGCTGTGAGAAAAGAGAATGAGGAGTTCTGGAAGCTCTGCTGCAAGTTGAGCATCATGTGGGTAAAGGGATCTTTCTTGGTCACTGACTTTGGAGTTTAAGGAGGTATGAAATCTGTCTGAAACTTTTTGCCAGGTGGATTGCCTGGGTTTTCTGTCACCGAAGAGTCTCTGCCTCAGACTCCAAGGAAGATGCCCTTGTGTATGAGCAATCTATTTCAGCAAAACTTAATATCACCTCTGTCAGACTAAGTGGGTTGAAATCCAGCACTATTCGTTGGAGAGTGGGAGAGGATACTCACAAAGCAMAAGAATGTAAACTTCTGGTAGGAAACCAGATCAAAACGCTGCCTCTTTTAGTTCACTGTGTAAATGACTCAAATTTCAACTACATGCATAACTTTTCAAGAATGCTGCCTCTTCTGCAGCCTTATTACTTTCTACTACCGACACTGGCAAATCTTCTAATTTGTGGGCTTATTTTCTTACTGTTATTGCTTTTGCATATCTCAACATTTTAAAAAGGCTTCTTTCTTCTCCCCACACCCTCTCACTGTCCCCTYTTGCCATTATGGAGATCAGGTGCTTTTATGACTAATTGCATCTAATTATCTATAAAATAATTAGTATTCCTAATAGCAGCTGCCTCTGTTGGTTTTCATTGGGGTGGAGGAGGGCAACAAGGTAAAGAGTTTGACAATTAAAACTCTTCGTTATTATGTTCTCCTCTTTACATTCTGTTTAATAAATCCTTCACAGCAGAAATGTATAGACTAGAGCWCATTTGAGGTGAACATCGTGAAGAGCTCAAGATTACTTTCTCATCAAGGTGCAGGAGGGGAAAAAACTAATTTGAAAAATTAGGAAGTAGTGATATAGAAAAGATTCTTTCTTCTTGCAACCTGCTTGCCAGATGGCTTGCCAGACATAGACACCAGGCTGTGAGAGAATTGTTATCTCTTCTTGTAAATCAGAATTCAAAAATATGGAGTCTGTTGAGTGTGTGTGTGTGTAAGGGATGCCATTATCATGACCAGGGACTGAAATAAGGGCGCCCAGAAATACAAGCAGGAGTGGCTCCAGCATGTTGCCATGATATGTGACTCTCAAATCCTTAAAAGAAGACTCCTGCTAAGTYTGTGGCAAGTGTAAGGTGCAGATAGTGTCTTTCCCATTCTGAGGCTGCAAGATACCAATATGTCATTGTACAGCCTGCAAAGCAGATGCAGTGGTTTCCCTGTGTTTTTGAACAAGGATGGAGTGCAGGAAAATTTTGCTTTCAAGCAGAGCCTAACTAGGTTAGGAACCTGTGCAGATGCGTGAAGCTGTAGTTACACGTGGCTTTTAAGTTTACACTTTTAGTTTGCATCTGAATTGCACTTACAGAATGTGATGGTCTTTCTTCCCCAGTCAGTAAAACATGCCCAAGTGCTCTGCAGAGCTACTGTTCATCCCTCATTCATCCTGCAGASAGTGAACCCTGCCTTTCCTTCTTGATGGCACTGTATCATCCCACTCCCCTTGGATGTGAAGGCTTTGTCTCTTCAGCCATGAACAGTGAAGCTGACAAAAGCATGAGGAAGTAGGCACAGCAAAGAAACAAAGACACTCACTGAAGTTTAGCTTTACAAAGGGATGTAGATCTTTAATGGCATTAGTAGGCTATTGGTATGGTCTTGGTAATCCCAGATTCCACAAAAATCTCCATGCCTGGTCTTCGGAAAAGGCAGGCCATGCTGAAGAGAAGCTTAAGAAGCTAAAATGAAAGTGATGAGCAGGAATTCATCTGGAGGCAGCCTAAAGAAGGCATTAGCCAAAGATGTTGCATGAAATTCACTCTGCAAGTGTTTTAGTGAGTCGTGGCCTAACTTTGATCCTAGGATGGTAAACGTGGGGAGTAGGAAAATGAACACTCRTTTTCTTTTCCCTGCTACCTATAACTAAAACAACACGGGGGGAAAAAAAAAAGCTAATAGTTCACTGGGAGGCTAAGAGAAAGGCAAAAGAGAAGTGAATATGCTGATGGAAGAGCCCACTGTCCCCTACAAATCCCAGCTGCTCACTGTATTCTTTCCCTCTAGTTCCTGAGCAGTAAAAGTAAACACAGTAAAAACCAGCAGCTGGGACTTTTTTGCAAGGCAACAGCACCGAGCAGAATTCCTCCCTCCATATTTTATAATTTGTCTGAAGGCTACAGACATCTGCTCAGATGGCCAAGGGGAAAAAAAGCATGAGGGATTTGGGCTAAATTCAGCACCACTTAGGAAAGATGCACCTGGCCTGCCATTTGTTATGTTCTCTCCTCTCAGCTTTATGATTTATATTTTATAAATCCTTTCCATTGTGGCTTCCCCCACTTTCYTCCTTCTGTTCCAGTTTGATCAGATTGTAAAGGTTCAAAGTGTACTCCTGTTACTTTAATTTAAGTCATTTCACTCTGTCCTCCCTCTTAGAACAGATGTATTGGAAATCCCCAGGCACCTCCTCCCTGGGCAAAATCGGACACTTAAATGTAAAACTGCATTAAGACAAATTTCCTGTGCTAATTGCTTTTTTTTTTTTTTTTCTGTGCAGCAGGGAGGTGCAGGAGTGAAGGCACTTCTCCCTGCTAACAGGTCTGATTTTTCCTCTGTAGTGAGTTCATGGTGTCTACCCGAATYCCTTCCCACAACAGCTCATCACTTGCCAAAAAACCTCATGATAATAGAAGCTACCAGATATATCTGGCATGATTTGGTACATTTATTGCCTCTCCCAGCAATGTCCTGGTGATTCCATGCCCCTGGCTGGTTTCTGAATTTACCATTTCATTTCCAGTGGAGGATTGTTCCTGGCACATGGAGATTATTTACGCACCTGTATCCCTCAACCAGGTTTTTAGGGCTGAGAGCAGGAGAGCATAGCCTCAGATAAAACCAGACTTGCAGTATTAAGTCATGACATGAGGCAGGAAAATACATTTCTATGATTATGCTTAACAGAAAAGTGCCAGCTCTTACATTTTAGCCAGCTCATGAGGTAGCTAATTAGWCTATATGAGCTTGTCCAGGAGAGCATTTAAAGCTAGATCTTTCCTGCTATTGGACTTAGCTGCCCCCTTAGTTCCCCCTCCTCCTCAGCCTTGCTTAATGGAGATTTATTCTCCATATGTTGTTTATAACCATGCTCGATGTTAATTTCCCTCTCTCKCAGCTTCTTTAAAAGACTGCAGATATTGTGCTCTATGTGCCTTTCCCGTCTGCTCTGAAAGGATAGCCCATAAAGCAGAAAAAGAAATCCATATCTCTGCAGAGAGTCATTTCAGCCTGGCCAGAACTTGCCAAAAGGCCTAAGCACAAATCCTGACCACTGCAAGCAGCAAAGCAGCCCTTTGGCCAGTCAAAGCCTCMCTGGCAGGCTGTGGAGGACAGCAAAGGCTCTGTGGCACAGCCAATAATGCTCTGTTGCTTTTGAGGGAGTAAAGCCAAGTTATATGCAGAGTTTTTAAGGGAAGATTGAGGCTTTTGTCCTTGCATCAAGATTTATCAGGTACCCTGTGCCTACACTGGMCTGTCCTGGAGCCCTGCTCGTGCTCTCCAGGTGATATTTCCAAACTGTCCACAGTCACACAMACACAACTCTGTATGTCAGCAAAACCCCAAAAATGTCCAACCCCAGCAGCAGTATCCAGCAAACCTGGTGCTTTATGTGTGAGGAAAGCTGCTCTGGTTCWCCAAGCCACTACCACTGGTTTAGGTACAATGTTCTTGGTGTTASTGGATCTCAGAATCAAACTGCTCCTTTGCCCTCCATCTCATCAGAAATGCACAGCCGGGTGACTCCATGTCGTCCCCAGAAGCCTACACATGTTTACATTAAAAAGGAGAAGGACAAGAGTACTAATAAAGACCTTTCTCCTTTCTCTGCACATTCTCTTCTACAGACAGTTCTCCTCTCTAATTTTACATGGCGCACTGGGACTTACCATCTGTTTCAGAAAGCCCTCAGATGAGCAAAACACATTCTGTGTCTTCTAGGAGAAGAAGAAATCTTTGAGTGCCACACAGGCTTCTGACAGAGAGAGGTTTTGGAGAACATTTCAATTTAACATTGTAAACAGCTCTGTCCCTCCCAAAGTGCTTCCCACAGAACAGACAAATTTTGCACTGTCAGCTCCCAATCCCAGTTCTTGCTCCCCAAAGGATGACAAAAGTCTGTCATTCTTAGGAAAACTCTCATTTCTCTGTCCTTCCTSGTTTTTTCTTTTCTAGTGGAAATACTCATTATACACCTCTGTGCTGTATTCAGTCATTGACACCTAGATTCCCAACCTTCCCATTACACCTTTAGTCAATGTACTATTCCTCAAAGTTCCTAAAATTTTGAGATTGTATCTAAATCCTTTTGAAGTCTTCCCATTCTCCTGTTAAAGGGAGATTAGACTGGACTGATCCTTGTTCCCTAAGCCAAAGTCAGCATGCCCAGCAGCCAGTMGGGATATTTGGAAGTTTAAGAAAATTCAAATTTACCACTGAGCTTATATATTTTATATTTCAAGTATCTATGATTGCAAGCAAGCATGCAGGATGGCGCACAAARCATTCATTTTTAATTAAWAGTTATAAATAATTAATATTATTCAAATTTTGAAATCCAATAGCCCGAAGATGACTGCTACACTAAAGCATAAATACAGGGAAAAATCCAGTCATGCATGCTGCAAGAGCATGAACTCCGTGGGAAAAGGTAGTGAACAGGCAAGGGTAATGACCATCTGATGGATAGATATTATATGGAATTCSAACAACAAGCATTAAAGGTGCCCTCTAGAAGAATGCAAAGACAGAAAATCAGAAGGAATGCACTTAGGCATGAATTTTTCATTAGAAATCCCTTAGGCTAAAACTGATAAACATTTCACTACTGCCAAGAATTTCCTAGGTATCCCATGCCTCACCAACATCTCCAGGTCAATAACAGGCCACAAAACCTAATTGCTGGACACGGCTAGGCGCCCGTGTTCTATTTTTAAGCCGGGAAAGTATCTACAAGTAAATTTTAATTTTCTGAGCTAATTGTCATTCCAGAATAAGGCAAWCACTTTCAAAAATGTATGTTTAACAGAGAAGTGGATACAGATGGGGGCATGCTCTGGAGCAAGCATCAGTGACAGGTTTACAGGATGAATGATGAGGCTTTGGGAAGCAGGATACAGAGGACACCTCGTGCTTGGGAGTGCTGGGAGCACTGATGCATCTGCTGAAGGTTTGCACAGCTTGCTGGTGTGTRCATTGCCTTTGCACGCTATACCAGAGATAAGAAGAGCCCAGGCTGGTATGAAGACATGCAGCTTAAATGTGAMACAAATGAGAGTTAGTGATCATTGATTTGCTGGAGGATGCTACAAGCTTTGGGCATTTCTTGGGCTTTGCAAGCTAATTTAATTGCTGCTCCTTATGAATTTGCTTCTTGCAGGGTTTTTTTTTTTTTAAATAAAATGCACACATAATAAATTGAAGGTCTCTGAGTAATGAAGATGTCTGGGGGCTGTGTTAGATGGAAAGGAAAGTCTTTTCAAGTGGGAAGAGGAATWAAAGATTGACTTGCCCAAGTATGAGGATATGCAGAGCAGTCACAATTTTGATGATTTTCTTTTTATTTCTTTTATTTTTCTTTTTAAATTAGAGATTCATCACCTCATTTAAGAGCTGTTTTGTGYCAAGAAAAGGATGGTGTGTCTTATCAATTTTGCCTGCTTGGCACTGTATAGGTAAGAACCAGCTGGATTAGTTTAAGTCTGTGTGTTCTATTTTAATGTAAATACTACTGAGTGAATTGTGCTTCTGAAAAGCCCAGCTCTTGAGTCTGATAGAATATCTGCCWTGGTAAAGACAAAACCAAGTACTTCTATCAGCACCAGAATGGAAGATGCCATATTTCTTACAAGCCTGTGGAATCCTTGGATTCTCTGCTGTGTCATATGTCAGGCTCAGTAGCAGATTTCAGCAGGTTTAACATTTCTTCCTTGCTCCAGCAATGAATGATCCTTTCTGGTGGACTTAACTCTTTCCTCTGCCCAATTTCCCATTCACACAAAATATAATGGAAGGTAAAATGTCTGAAGATTCCTACTGCTTTCTCACCTCATTGATACATGACAAAAGTTCTTCTACTCCTACTGATCTTCTTCAGAGATTCCTCAGGGGCAATGTGGGCCATTTTTGGGAGGGTCAATAATGTTGGGTAGAACCTTCTGCTCCAGCAAACTGAGCAGCAGTCACTGGTGCTGGGGGACAGCAGGAATTCCAGATCTCGAAGGCTCTCTCTTCCTTAACAATGCTCCTTCCTGTCTTCCCTCTGTATGCTGAAGAAAATGTAGATCACAAATTCTCACCACTGTAAAATTCAGTTTTTCTTACCCTGCTGAAAACCATTTAGGTAACACTTTGTGCACTGTGCAAACCACATCCCTTTGCTATGGCAGAAGTGTTACAATAATCTTTCTGAATCGACACTGCTGAAACTGATGTTCCCAATCAGAGCACCTCACCCTCCTGCTGTCAACCTGAAATAATCCCTGTAAAAGGTGGTTTCCTTCTCAGACTTCTTACAATGGCAGTGCATTTAAAACTCTTCTCTTCTGTGAAGTTCCCAGCCATGAAGCCTAGTTTCAGGCTCTAATGTAAGAAAGAGRAGTTAGAACTCAACAAGTGTAGTCCAGCAAGTTTCATGTTTATCTAGACAGAGTGACAAGGGAGGCTTCACCAAAAGACACTCACTTAGTTCCTTGTTCCTTTRGGGATAATGATTCACAGTTATGCTTTTTCTTCACCTGAATATCCACATCAGCTGAACTGTAATAAGAAAGGACGGGACACTCACAGCTCTTGGGACTCTCAAGRTTTTTCAGATGTGTTGGGATAAGATTAGATAGTGCTCCTAAAGCCCATAGGTCATTTCTTTGGAACATAATGTTTATCCTTTYATTATTAGTGTGCATGCAAAGCTCTCTTTCTGGAATTCAGATGGWCCATAMTTTTGACAAACGAGTAGGGAAAAGAGAMCATTAACTGTGTCTCAAAAGTGCARATCCTGTTGTTTCTTATCRTATTTTGGCATGTCTCWTATCATATTATTTGAGGYAGGGGWCCATGCTTTTCTGGCATGTTTATCYAACAYGATCAYCTCATTAATCTTGTATGTCAAATGCTGCAGGTTATACAAGCCACAAGCACAGGAATGGAAACCAAAGTCCTAATGGAAATCMGTCAGTTAGGAAACCATTTCTGTCCTAGCTAGAGAAATTGGTTTCTCTAGGGTGGCTTTCACTGAAGACAGAAATGTGGTTGTGATCTTCCAGGTGCTGTGATAGAATGTTAGCTCACAGAGTTTCACCAGAGGSAAATATCAATGAACTAGTGAAAATAGGCTAGTATTCATCCATTCATCAAAATGTCAGATTACCCCATCCAGAGGCAGGAAAACCAATAAATATTGCAGGGAGATGGGCTATTCTTTTCGAAATTTTGTATGTTGTTGTTCTGTCCAAGTCAAGAGTTACATTAAAGACAGCAGCAGACTTAGATTCACATGGATGAGAGATAAAGAGAAAACAGCCTAATAGTTATTAAAAASATATCTTGATTTTGACTACAGAATTGATCAAGTATCCATTGCTTATTGTACTGGGAAGGAAGAAATAGAAGAAATGTCCTTTTAAATGGTTTAAATTAGATTTTGGGCTTGCAATTGTTGGCCTAGTTGCTCAGTTTTTATGGTRTTGCTCTCTCTGGTGTTGGAATTGATAGTTAAATAATTTTAAAGTGTGTTAAATTGGGATGGCTACATTTCTTTAAGATGTTTTCTTGTTGCCTATAAAATACTTATGTTGAACTTTCAATCCTGACCTTCTCCAATATCTTCAGTTTTGGAAGATAATGGAATACTCACAAACATAGTCATGASTAGGCTCTGCAAATCATGGTGCATTAGCTTTATACTGTATACGCTCACTCGTTGGTATTTTTTTGAAGCTGGTGCACTTACAGCTCTGCTACACTCTCCTTGAAACAAAGAACACTGATCCAGGGGATTGTGTTAAACCCATGGGACCTCATTTTATCTTTGATCTTTTTGACTCTTCTTCAGCTCTCCAGGACAAAAGAGTTTGTATCTGAAAGTCAGTAAGAAGCTTTTGTAAGAAACCGAAGTTCAGGRGTCCTGAAGAAAGCTAGTGGGCACATGTGGTTTGCTCTGTCATTGGGGAAGCTGAAGGAATTAACTGATGTTTCACGAGGAGCAGCAGGAATCTTATCTGTTTGTATTAGCTTTTCTTAGCAGARAGGAAGCTGGACAGAAAGCCATCTGAATTATTTAATCTACCCTGCATCCATCATTTGCAAGCAGGCCATCATTCCTTTTTATAGATTGAATGATCAAGCACCAAGCAAGGGATGAGGTTTTTTTCCTTTCCTCCATCACAYTGTTGATGAGGGACCATCCTCTAAATCCATTTGGTCTTGTATTGATATCCTTTAGATTTGGCAGACAGCAGTCTCCATTCCTACAATGTTTATCCACATGATGTATTGCTAGGCAGCAATCACATTCTCTATCAGCCCTAAATAAGAGCTAAATAAGCCAAGCTTGATTCCTGTCTTATGCAGGAAAATACTTCAGCGTTCCTTGCATTTTAGCCATCTGTTTCTGTGGCTATTCTAGTTTAAACTAATCCATCTGCATCACAGCTGGCCCAAACTGGACACTCCACCAGGCTGTATTCCTTGGTATTAACCTTGCCTCAATTCATCTTGAGATCACATTTGCTCCTCGCGGTGGTGGGTCATAGACAACCTGCTTTTATCAGTCACTCACAAGACTTTCCTCATTTGAACTGYTGAATTTCAATGTGTGACTTTGTGTCTTGATTATTTCAGTTTTAGCAGGTTATCTTTTGTCCACACTCTCCTCTTTATTCTTTTAGYTTATTGCAGTGTTTCCCTGCCTTTCCCATTATGTGTCTGTCCCATGTAAAATATGTCCCTCAGGRCAGGGAGCCATGGGGAGCTACTATGGTGGAGATAAGAAATAAAGGGAAAGACCCTCTGGGCCCCTTAAGAATCCCAGAGCTGTTTCCTCCCATGGAAGGCAAATCAGAGCCAATTTGTTGGATTTTGTTAACTCTCATTTGTTTCCACACATGATTTATCACTGGGATCTCCTCTCACATCTCAGAAACAAACACCAGATGCTTTCCACGTATCTCCAGCCACTTCAGATTCAGCCAGCATCAATTCCAATATCTCAGTGAGGGCCCTGCTTGTGCAGTCTGACAATAAAATCTATATCTTTATTCACAGCATTTAGGGAATTCATAAAACAGGGTCGATGGCATCCTAATGGTTATTTCATCTCTGGGACGGCTTTCAGCAGATCCTTGGAATAAAGATGGATGCAAGCCCTATGGAAGCCAAGACCCCCATTACTGGGGTGGCCTGGTGCAGAAATTTCATGCAAATTAGGAGGGAGGCTGGGCAGGTAAGCTGATCTCTAGTGTGAGCACCAGTTTTGACTTTTCCCTACAAAGAGGTGGAAAGGGGGCTCAGTAGCCTCCCTCGCTGGGTTTTAGCCCTTCAAGGTGGGAAAAAAGATTACTTCAGTTGTATAAAAGCTCCTCATGGATATTCCTACATGYCCCCTTTGTTCTACTGATCTGATGGATACCTTATATATGTTAAAAAAAGTAAAATCATGAAACTTAGCATTGATTTTTGGAGGGAAAATAGGATGGAAAAGCAAAAGGCAATAATCAAAATAGTTACTCCTGAAGAAAAGACGTCTAAAAGGCAAGTGTCAGGCTAGATTCCACTTGTCCTACTGTTTTGAATTGAGTGAACAAGCCCCTGTGATGACATCACTAATTTACTAGACCTTTCCAGCCTTGGAGATAAATGTGCTGAGCTACACCCTGTGAAAGCCTGCAAGGTGCAAGGCAGTGAGTGGGGAGCTTCTAGCAGGGTGTCATTAAACTCAGTCCCTGCTGTTCCACAAATGCACAGCCATCCATCCCACTGTCTTCTAGGCCACTGTCCCCACACTTGACCACTATCCCTGCACTAGGAATTTGGTTTTTTCCCAGTGTCTAACTGGAATTTTCTTTATGCCTTCACAAGTGTTAAAACAGAGTTCAAAAAATCTCTTCCCTTGGCACTAATGCAGTCCAGTGATTGGTTGGCTTTTTWACATGGAAACACAATTGACTTGTGCTCAACCTGTCCACTGAAATGCCCAAAYTTGCTTACACCAGGACTGAATTTCTCAGAGAAAGCAGGAAGTTGCATCATTTGAGGTACTCATTGCTCTGAACAAGCATAGGTTGAGTAAGTGATAAACACCTTTTTCAAGTATGACCTGTGGATTTGAACCCAGGCCCTCCCAAAATAAAGGAATCCCCATGTTCTCCTGCTTGCCATAAAGAAACCTGTCAAGGAACTTTTTATGCTGCTTCCATTACAGATTCCCAGTATTTATAGCTTTAAATGCTTTTATGCAGGGGAAAAGACAAGGAAGGATCATTATCATGTTTCAAGAAGACAGTGGAGTGCTTTTTCATCTCCATTACTGAGAAATTGAGTCARCTTTACTCTATATAAATTCTGTCTCTGAGAGCTTTTGTTCAAATCATATTTGCTATTTAACAAAAGTTGATTTACTGAGGGGGATATGCTTAGAAGAGATGGAAGGGAAATATTAGCATTTCATTGGAAATTTTAATATTGGTATTAAATGTCACCAAAACTCAGACAAATTGGTGCTTTTATTAACTTAGRCTGCTAGGAACTAAATGTTTTTCTTCTACTGTTTCTCTTTCTTTTCCTGCTTTTATTACTGCAGCCCCACACAGCACACCATTTTCTCCTGTGTGAGTACTCAAAATGGTATCATCCATGACTTTTTCCACAGTACATATCCTGAAATTATGGACAATATGGTGTCTATAAAAGAAGTGAAAGGCAAACAGCAATAACTAGCTCTAAGCAGAAAGCAGATGAGCCTTTCCCACAGGGCTCTAGCAGGACAGTGTGCAAACTGATGAGGTGATGGCCACTGACCCTCAGTCAAGGTACACTCTGTTATGGCACTTCTGCTTTTAGACCTTCATCCRGTCTGGTCAGTCACAGYTCACCCTAAGGATCCCAGCAAAAAKCTCCTTTTTKTCCTCATGTTTTGGAAGGGTCACCCAAGAAAACTTCTTTGCAAAGAGCACATCAAATTGTGAAGCCAAAGGKGATTTGTCTGAATGGGTTTAGGAATGTTATTAAGGTTATGCATAATAATAATATATATGTCATTCCCTTTTCTGATCACTGCTTTAGTCTTGGTGAACATAAACTTGTATTTTGCCTGAAAGATGATAAAAATGAGGTATTTTTTTTTATACAAGGAACGGCAATATCAGGACAACGCCAGTAGAGAACATGTTCATAAATCACAAATCCATATAAAACCATTAGGAGACACTAAGTCTGACATCAGATGAGAGACRTGGAACTACTTTGAACAATTCCAGCTTGAACTGAGGAAAATTATTTGAGCTTTACTGAAAAATTGACTGAAGTGAAGAAATTACCATCAGCCTTGTTCACYGCTCCAAGCTGATAGCGATACTCAATCTTCCAAACTACCATCTTATTTTCAACATGATTGTATCTACTTGCTGCTATCCAGCCCAGATAATTTGGGATTTCTGCATGAAACTTGGTGAGAAATCTCTACGCCAGTAGGTCCTCTTTCAAAACCACATCTATTGATTGTCTGCTTCAAGCCTCYAGGAAGAAAAACATTGTTTGACTCAGGAAAAAGAGAGTCAGTACTTTTTGAATTATTTCTTGCTGGYCTGCCAGGATTCAGGTTAAATTCTCCATTAACTGTGCCTCTGATTCATTGATCTTTACAGCAAGCTTACCCAGAACTTGTTGCTGTCACTGGCAAGCAGTCACACAGGCAAAAAACACATTTACACCACTGGTGAAACTCGGCTCAGTAACTACTCCTGAGGGAGCCAGAGATTCATAGCTTGACACAATGGAGGGGAATATGCCACTCGCAAATAGCTTCCAGCCATTCATTTAGATGTGTATGCTAAACACCACTAAAAAGATGCTGAAATGTGAAGCCAAAGAAGCCAAAAATAATACTGGTGTTAGAAAAAAGTGGCAAACAAATAAAAAAAAAAAATAAGAATCAGGACAACTGTTACACATTCTTTACAAAAGTGCTGCTTCTCTAAGAAGAAAAAAAAACACAAAAACAAAATATGAAGAAGTCTGAAAGGGTTAACAGGTTCAGATCAGTCTTCCAGTAGTGTGTAATTATCCATCACTCACTATTTACACCTCCCACACAGCCTTTCCCTTGCTTCTTGTTCTGTGCTGTAATGGAAATGCACTGCCGTAATTCTACTGTTGACTTTATACATTGTTTATTAAGTGTGTAGAACATATTTTGAAAGAAACACATCCCAGGGTACATCAAGCTATGTCAGACTGTGATTGGTTTTCTCAGAGTGTGTGAAGCTGGTGAAGCAGAAGAATTTGCTTATGGCGAGGACTGAAATGATTGATCTGTTTGGTTGCTTGAGATGTGTTGATGATAGGGTATTGCAGGCTTATGTAGGTGTATGGGCAACTTACTAATTAGTATTTCACCATATTGTATGGTAGCTAGCATAACCAACAGRGGTATTTTTATCGTGTACAATAATGTATGTTTGAACTTTAGCATGTTAAAATCCCCTATTTCCTGTTTAAGCGATCTATTTCTAGTCATTGAGAAAGAGCCTCTTCTGATATCCACACAGTTTTTAGAAAAAAAAAAAAAAACATTGAGAATTAACACATGATAATTTATTTCTGAGGTGAAATAAAGATCAGATTGGAAAGAAGACATTTTTAAGGAACCATTACATGAATGTAATTAACCCTTCACCACTTTCCACTTAACTAATTAACTGCTTAACCCTGAAGTATTTATAAAGGAAATACAGTGGAGTCTGAGATGATCTGCAGACTTTAAATCACACTCAAAAGCCTTTCTAAGAAGTACCTTCTAGCTGATCAAGTATCTATGGAAGTGCTGCAGGAATTGCAAGGAGAAATTTCATAGCTAAGTAGGAGACTAGGAGATTAAATAACATTCTCYGTAATTCTATCATTCAGAGCTTTCATGGAATAAAAGATCTTTCTTCTGCAGCTCTCTAAGCACTCAAAAAATGAATACTTTAAGCTTAATCATGGACACATCATCTGCCCCTCTCTCAGCTGGGCAAACTGAGGCACAGCGAAGTTACAGAGCTGTATTTTTAGAAGGGGTCTGGAATGCTGGGTGTGATCTATTGGGGATGTTCAGCGTTTGATCCACAAAGGGGAATTACGGTCACGTTAAGCTGTCGGAGCTCCTGCCCTCCACCTGTGTATTGAAAGAATAAATGACAGCAGGAGACTGATATCCTCACATCATTCTTTTCTCTTTTATTCTTCTCCTCCAGTGATACACAGAGCTTAGCACATTGCTCCATGCGCTGGCAGCTATGACTCCAGATGRCCAAGTGGATCAGCCAGTGTGTTTCTCATCCCACAAAAAGAGAGCCTCCCTGTTCAACACCTAGATCAAAAGTCCACCCAATAGACAGAAAGGCCAGAGAGTGTAATGAAAAGTAGGAGTGGACTGCAAAGTGCTAAGAAATGTTGCCTCTGATGCCAAAATTTAAAACAATTTTGTGCTGTGCCTCCTCGCCTTTTATCCAACAGCGATCCACATACCTGTAACACATTATGCTGTGACAGTCATTACCCCCAAACCTTTAGAAACACAGAAGTAAGACGTAAGAGGATARTCTGGAGCCCTGCCTAGTCCCACTGCTTTGACCTCTCAGCCTATCTCACAGTGCTGTCTCCAGGCACAGGCACACACATGCTGCCTCTGTAACATTTTTGGCCTTCTCCCTTGAGTACTTGCTCTGGCCAATTTTTCTAATCAGTGATCAGTGATCACCAGACCAGCAAATGGGCCATACACACCCAGCAGCAGATGGCAGTGGCTGTGCTCAACCATGACAGCTCTTTGCATGCAGAACTGGCTGCAGGAAAAAAGCAGGCTGTTCAGGCCACCGAGAAACAGCTCTCCCTCTGCTCTGAGCCTCAAGCAGAAAACACTGTGCTACCTGCTAAGGCACCTGACTGTCCTATTGAAGGTCTGGAGCATTCCGTGCTGTATGTTAGAAATGTACCAAGAAAGCAGAAGAATTTCAGTGGCTCCTGCTTTCTAGGAATATATAGGTGGCCTTTCAGTTGGATGAATCCATGGTGTCTGGCGTATGTGAGCAGGGAAAATGGCCTCTGTAGAACTATTCAGCCCAGGGATGCGCTGTCAGGAGGAGGAGCCATACCTGTGACTCCAGACAAAGYGCTGCCCTTTGAAGGACCCAAAAGCTCTTAGAGCTTCCAAAGCTTGTTTATGTACTCTATGGTTTTCTACTTGTCCATGTACCCTACTTCCAAAACCTCCTGGAAACTCCCAACAGTCGTCTCCAGCACTTGATTCCATGTTTCTCCAGGTGGGGGAGTAAGTGACCTCATTGCTWAGGGAACTGCTCTTTATTATTATATTAGGCCATTTTGAAAATTATCCAGCCCCACTTCATCTAATCTTGCTCTTCTTGAGTGTGATAGGTAATTCCTCTTATGTTAGAATKTAATAGCTGTGAATATAGAGAAAGTAATTTTTTTTTGTTTGTTTATATTAGGTAGCAGCTTCAGTCATAGGCTAGAGCCCCATTATTCAGGGAGTTGTTCAAATAGCATTCACAATAAGTTTGTAAATGGTTATCATATCCCTCAGGCCTTTGGCATGTTATTTTTTTATGTGGAGGACAGTTTGAAGACAGATTAAACTAATCTACTTTATAATTCATACCTTTACATAATTTTGATTAACTCTGTAATAAGGAAGTCCCAGAGCATCCCCATGGAAACAGACTCTGGAGCAGCTTGTCTGCATGCACCTCATAAGATGGCCAGAACRGGAGCCAGAATGCCCATTATGCTCTCAGCAGCATCTCACAGGGGACTGCCAGCTCTGTCCTGTGACAGAGCATTTCCATTTRTGCTGCCCAAAGTTTGCACAGGTATTTTCTGACATTAGCAGATGAGATATGAGTTTGTGTYACAAAGATTGGTGCATATTTCATGCGTGTGCTGTCCTAAATTGAGATAGTCCCTCCCCTCTTCATACCCCCTGGCAATCAAAGGCATATAAGAGCACAACACAGCTACACTATTTAAGTCAATATCTTGTCATTTGCCATTAACCTTTCCATTCACCTCCAGCATTGCTCTTTCCCAAATYTATTGGAATCAGTTTTGTGCATGAGCTTTCTGAAAACACCACAACAAACTTTACTAAAAGCGAGCAAGAATACTTGGTRCGGTTCAGCTGCTTATGGACCGAAACTTGTTGTGACAAAGAAACTGGGAAGTCAATCTAGGTGAGGAGCTTAGAGCAGAACATTTGGGAGCCATGGAGGGAGCAGGTGGAACTGGCAATATCCCTGCAATTTGCATATTGCCAACTGGAACAGAAAGTGAGGGCATGTTGGTTTGGTTGAATACAAGCGTGAGTTAGATTGCAAGGCAGGGCTGGTCCTAGCTTGCTGAAGACAGTGAGTGGACTGAAGAGGCTTGTGTTCAAGTGGAATTCAGTCTCTGCCTTCAAAGAGCTCATTTAAAAATCCCAAAAATATCTGCTTCATGCAGCACCTCTATAACAGACATTCTCTATGGAGAAAATCATTAGGACCCACTGCAACAGAAGCAATCATCCATCTGTAAAACAGGAGCATAATATAAAACAGACTGAGAATCCCTGCTGTAGAATTAACTGAATTAGATGCAAACATTTTTTTTTTGTCTGTATAAAGCACTCAGAGTTTTTTTGTGATCCATCTGTATTACGTGTAGCAGCAGAGTGCTATCCAAAGGTAGATTAAATTAAACTCCTCTTCCCAAGGGTCATTCCTTATAGCTAGAAAACAATCCCAAAGTTAAGAGAATTTAGTATAAGATTTATTGCTCACATTTAGACTGTAGTTTTAACATATGTGCAAGCAATGATAAAGAACAATTCAATTGAAGAACTGAAAAGTACATTTATTGMAGAGATACACTTCTATTAAAGAGGGAAAACATATTTGCAAATATAACTTTTATAACAAAACTTATTGGTCCATATTTAAAGCAGACTGTCAAAGGAATTATAAACATCTATAACATCGCTATTATCAGAGTTTGTAAATAACAATAAATGTAAAAGCTCAAGTTGGGCCTACAGTCCTGTCCAATTAGATATGGCAAAAACAAACAATGGAGAKGTTCTGTCTCCAATACCTACACTTTGGTGGCTTTTTCTGTGTTGTGGTCTAACCCGACAGGCAGCTAAATACCACACAGCCCTGCTCCAACCCTGTGGATTGAGGGGAAGAATTGGGGAAAAAGTAAAATTTGTGGGTTGAAATGTAGGCAGTTTAATAGGGCAGAAAATTAGGTGAGGATGATGATGATGATGATGATAATACTAATACTACTACTAATAATAATAATAAAAATATTTTTAAAATTATTGGAATATACAAAAAAAATTGACGTACAATGCAATTGTTCACTTAATTTGCTATAATATCCATCCTGTTCCTGAGCAGCAGTCCCTGGCCAGCTTCCCCCCAGTTTATATCCAGAGCACGATGTCTGCTAGGGTATGGAATATCTTTTGGGCCCCTTAGGGTCAGCTGTACCGGTTGTGTCTCCTCCCAGCTCCTCGTGTGCTCCAGCCCACTCACTGGTGAGGTGGTGTAAGGAGCTGAAAAGTCCTTGAGTCCTTGAGAGTAAATATTGCTTAGCAACAGCTGAAACATCGGTGTGTTAGCAACATTATTCTCATCTGAAATCCAAAACACAGGACTGTGACAGCTACTGGGAAGAAAATTAACTCTATCCGAGCTGAAACCCAAGCACTCTAGTGGAGCCATAGTTAATGGTTTGGGATATCTCAAAATTAGCTGCTAAGTTTCTTAAGCTGGAGTAAATGCAGTGGTTTGATATTCTTGCATGCTTGTCCTAGATCTTGTTCCAACATGGAAATCTAGACACAGATGCCTCTGAGGAGGAGAAACAGGGAAATGGTCCATAATTCTTAGAATATCTATCTTACCAAAACCAGGCAAAATACCCAAGGGAGGAAAAAGGAAAGCCACGAGCCAATGTCTCATGTCAAATATAAAACTGCTTTTGAAATTGGCATTTTTTGTCTTCCAGAAATATTTAGGGGGTGGAGAGGAGAAACAACTCTCAGACTTTAGAAAAATGTTTTCCTCTGTGTCTGAAGTACACTTCACATTTCCCTTGAAAATTGCCTTTAACCATATGTTTCTACTAATACTATAACAGGCTTTCAGTTGTAAACCAGTGTCCTGGTATCTTGTCCTTTCTGAAAACCCCTTTGTTATAATATTTATCACTAAATAATTGACATTTCTTTTAGGTTTTCCTCAACAAACTACCCCATGTCACCATCCTTGTTTTGGCTTTATAGAAATAGCACACACACTTTTTCCTAGCTTGCTTATCTGATGCATAGGTCACTTTTGCTGTCAGAATCTATTTATTGAATAAAACTGATTTTTTTCCTTTCTCAAGATATAGTGAAAAATGTGCAAGAGCTCCCAGTACAGGGATGTTGGTTACTAGGAAACACAGTCTCCAGAGACCAGACTAGGAGCACAAGCCTTGGACTACAAAGATTTATTTGGGGGAAGTTCTTGCAACAAGGGTTGGAATTAAAATAATAGTTATCTAAAAAAAGTCTTTGCTGAAGGACAAGTTTAAAGAGAGAAATGGATATCTGTAAGAGTCTTAAAACAGTCTTCTCTTGTTTTAAGAAGACGGTTTATGTAATAGTCTAAACTTGCTGGATATCTCTGAAGAAAGAAACTGGAAACACTGAAGAAAAAAACCCAAACAAAAAGGTGTAGGAATTCATGGCATCATATAATGGTTTGAACTGGAAGAGACCTTTGAAGGGCCATCTGGTCCAACACCCTTACAATGAGCAGGAATATCTCCATCTAGATCAGGTTACTCAGCCACTTCTAACCTGTCTTGGAATGTTTCCGAAGGTGGGGCAACTCCCACCTCTCTGGGAAACTTGTGACAAGGTTTTAACACCCCCATTTTAAAAATGCTTCTTTCTTATATCTGATCTAAATCAACTCTCCTTCAGTTTAAAACCATTAAAACCACCCAACTTCCTAAAAACTTTACCCCCATCATTCTTTTAGGCTCCCTTCAAGTGCTAGAAGGTCACAATAAGGTGTCCTCAGAGCCTTCTCTTTTCCAGAATGAAGAACCCAAACTCTCTCAACCTTTCCTCATAGGAGAGGGGCTCCATCCCTCTCTCAGTCTAATAAAAATCCATCTGCTTCGAATTTAAAAGATTTTTCTGGTCTTCTTGGGATAGATTCCTACAAGGACACACTCCAGGCACAATTGCACTTGACTAATTAGGAACCTTGTCATAATTCTGCATTTGATATATATTGTCCAAAGCTTTTCCTAAATTACTTTCTGTCTCTCCTGTGAGAAAACCCACAACACCCAGTGGGTTATATTGTTTGAAATTCCTCTATGAGGTCTGGAAAATATGCAAAATAGGAAATGATCCAGCCAGCAGTCACTGAAGACAAATTTAATCCAAAACATTTACAGCACTGGAGCAAGACCCCAAAGTATCAATGTGTCTGTATTACTTATTTAGAATGATGCATTTTGGAAAGAGAATTGTAAGGGAAATCTTCCCTTTCAGCATCTCATAGTTTTACCCTCTATCACCAAACAGCATAATACATGTCCCAAGGAGATTTGATGTGAATGAAGTTCCCCACATCCAAGTGGCCTGAATGTCATCCCTGCAAAATGCAACCCCCTCTTGGAAAATTCTTAGAGAGAATATCAGCTGATAACCTATTATGTGTGCTCTGAAAGGACCACATAAGAAAGCACTGCCCCTGGCTGTTTGTCTTAGATGTAATTAGTGTGTGTCAGATGCTCTCATGCTCCAAAACACAGAGTGGAGGTAACTGCAAGAGCCAGCTGGAGCCTGGCCCTGTGAAGTTGGTGCCAGGCAGTTTGAAACAAGCACTGGCTTTTCCCACCCAGCAGTTTGCAGTGCTGAACTCACTGAAGGCAGGCAGCCAGGGACAGGCTCATGGAGGTAATCACATATATGTGATGGGTAGAAGAGGTAGCCTTAGTCTTGATAAGTTGTTCTCAGGTGAACAGAAAAATAACAAACTCGTCTACCCTTAGTTCAAAAGAACCCCCAAACCAAACCAAACCAAACCAAACCAAAACAAACAAAACAAATAAGGTATTTGAAAATACGCAAAAAACCATTTAGGTCAGTGAGCACCAAGATAACAGTTCTGAAAACGTTCTGAAAACTCCCCTCTTGGGAAGAGAACTTTGAAGGCTATAGCCTAGGAAKGCCTCATGTGCCCTTTCATGCTCAAGAGACTGAAATGCCTCCAGAATAATAAAGGCTTCTCTTGGACTCTGACTGCAAAGGCTGGGAAAGTTCTCAAGGTCACAAGGAAGGTGTGTTTTCACGTAGCACTGAAGACTGGTGCTTGACCCCCACAGTTAAAAAGCAAGCAGAATGGCCCCAGAAAAACTGAGGGACATCAGTAGATCAATGCAAGCAAAGCAAAGGAGGAACTTGTCTACTACTTCCCACTCAGCATCACTCAGATGTTTAGCTGCTTCCTGGAAAACAGGGCCTTTGAATGCCAGTGGTTATTTTGGAGGACAAGTGCCATAAAAATATTCTCATTTTCCTTCTCCTCTCCTTGAGTTTTGATTGCTGAGCACATCATGATATGGCATAAGTATCTCCTTAGTCAGTCTTCGTAAGGTTTCTTGCCTGTGTCCCCTCCCAGTGTATTGACTACCCAGRCTACTCTCCAAAAGTGGCTGAGTGGGAAAAAGATGCATTCTTGACATTGTGCAAGCACTGCAGAAATAGATGAAGGCTGGTGTGTTATCAGYACCTTTTTAATCACAAATCCAAAATCCAGCTGGATTCAGTACACATGGATTTGCAAGACAATACTGAGCAGGGGAAATAAGTAGAGAACCACAGAAATCACAGCTTCAATAGGAGCTAGTGAGGAGCAAAGTCTAACATCTTCAGTCCTAAAACAAAAATTCTAGTGCTAGGCCCAGAGGAACATGGTGGGTGCTACTTCATTGCAGGATGTGGGCTTCAGGTCTTGCATCTGAAATAACACCACATGCAACCAGTGTAACAAGCTACAGAATTGGAGATATATATTAGGATATCCTGGGAAAAGTCCATTAATAACAACTGCATTAACTACAATAAGTAAGTGCCTAAACAACAACTGCATGTGTGTCATGGTTTGAACTGGGACGAAAGCCAAAAGCACCCAACAAAGTTCCCTCCCCCCCACCGGAGAGGYAGAAGGGAGAGCAAAAGCCCAATTAACACTAAAATTTCTGTCTTTTAGATGACATAATTGAGAAAAAGATACGTATATGCTCCAGAAAATGGTCAGACAGGCTGAATAACATCACTTAAGTTGCAAAATAAATTTATTACTAAGGACCACTAAGAATACTACTGCACCAGGGAGGGGAACAAAGATAGGGGAAAATTTACAAGGAGAAGAAAATAAAAAAGGACATTTTAAGACACCTGTTATTCTTGCCAGGAACCTGTCTCTCTCTCAGGTTGTCCCTCCCCACCCCTCCATTCCTTCCCGCACGCAAGAGAGGCAGGGGATGAAAGTTTAACATAGATCAAACTGCTCATTATGGTTATCATCCAGCATCATAGGAGAAGRGTCCTTATAGCTCCAAGCTGTGGAAGGTCTTTTCCCAAGAAACAGTCAGTGTATAACTGCAGATGGCATGGGATTCTTTTCTTTACCTCGTGGGAGAAAGAAAACAGTCCTCCAAGGCCACTCTCTCAAATCTCCTGGCAGAGCACAGTGGCTTCTTCTAAGCACCAACTTGCTTCAGACATGGGGGGCGGGCAAGGCTCTTCCCCCTTTTTGGCTTATGATCAGTCCAGTCCTCCGAGGCCAGTTTTTTCTCAGAGCAAGGTCRCTCTCTTTTCTGTACAGGTCTCCCATTGAAGAAATAGTCCTTTCAAGAACAGCTTGTTTTCTCCATGTCCGAGCACCACAGCAACAGCACCTGTCTTCTTCTTACTGTGATCTTGGGTCTCGATTTTTTTTCTTACATCTCCTCACCCTCCTTCTCAGTCTTTCCCCAGTGCATGATACTAAAACTAAATATTAACAACCTAAAAACTAAATGGCAGCCGCACTCTATCKTGTTTTGAATTCTTCTTAAGTACAAGAMYATACGTCATCACASAGGTGTAACCAGCCTGTGCAATCGGCCCAGCCTGACCAGCAGCYTGTCCATCAACCTCAAAGTCATAATGGATTGGCTCTAAAACACAGGGGTTAGAGCTCCTTTTGCTGGAGAAGAAGGAGAAAGCTTCTAGAACTTTGTCACAGGAGCCATCTTAGTGGTTTCTTGGTCCCATCCCCCCACCACCAGAAAATTAGACTGAGTAAAACCAGGACAAAGTGGCATTCTAATTTTGTCGTTGTTTCTGTGCTAGAAGAAATTTTCAGGTCATAGACAAGAAAGCATTGCTGATATAATTATCCAGAGCATTTGCTGGAGGTTCTTGCCCAGAGATACAATATACTGGATCTGATGATATAKCAGCAGTTCTTCCCCCATCTTCACCAGTTAGGACTAGACAATATTCTGTGACTCTCGTTCTTAGTGATAGCATGAAAGAATTCAAAGAGCCTGGCAAATTATTGGTAACAGTGTTAAGACCCTGAGATTGACTTAGAAGCTCAACAGGAGAGCAAACCCAATGCTRTATTATCAGTAAAAGTATGGAAATTTCAACAATTTAATATCAAAGTCTTATCAACCTTGTCAGTCACCTGCTTTGTTCTCTCAGGAGGAATCAGAGTAAGGTGGCATGAATCCAAGAACATACTACCTCTGAAACTTTGCCTGTCCTAGACAAGGAGAAGTTGCCAGACTGTTCAGCTGGAGGTGTCTGCAGAACTGCACAAACATTTGACATGTCCTCAAGTGTAGTAAAAGCAAAACTGATGCATAATACTTCATCTAATGCACTAATTTTTATGGATTTTGGTTTTAGTTTTTAGTTTTCTTTCTCCTATTTACCTAGSTTTTCTGCATTTTCACTGCTATGCCACCTTATTCTCATGGGATACTTCTGCTTAAATAGCTAATAAAAAGTGTAACAAAATYTGTCAGTTTCGGTGGATAGAACATCAGAGATTTTTTTTTTCTGCAGTTCATTGTGGAGTTTATGAGCTTGAGCAGATTTGAGCTTGAGAGACTCCCTTAACAGGATCCTCCCTGTCTGTGGAACATGAAGTGGCATATCCCCCTTGGCACCAAAATCCTTGGCCCAGTTTGTTAAACATAGCCCTTTACCCCAGCACTGTCTTTTCCTTATGTACACAAAAAGTCCCCAGAAAAACCCCACACAACCTCAAACTCTAAGACTGCTCCCTTTCTGTGAGTTACAGTRTTCGTATCAGTGCTATTTAAAATTTGCAAGAAAAGCTTTGATAAGCCTTGGAGAAGCCACGCTTTCCATCACAAGAAGGATTATCCTGAAAAAATAAACCCACCAAAGACTGCTTCCAACTCATTCAGATAAGTTTAGAGGGAGTGCCCTTAACTGATMGGCAAAAAAGCATAAAAACCCAGAGGAAGATTCTGACACAGAGGTTCAAGTTAGGTACAAGTAAGTGAACAACAAAGATTTAGGTCAGTTTTAGATGATCAAGGTCTGAAACACAAGATAATAGGATCGTTTTGGGGAAGCTTACAGCAACCTCCTTTTCTGATTGTGCCATGGTACTTTTCTTAATTTTAGTGCTGCTCTCTAGCTGAGTCAAGGCAATTGTTCATGCATATTCTTGCCCCGTAGCAAATATGAATTAATGTGTGTCTTTCAGCCTTCACATATTGTGGCAAAGCTCAGCTTATCTTTTATTAGCTGCAGGCTAACCCTGCACACAGACCATGGCAAGGGATGTTATTCCATTCTTCAGGAGACTGAAAGCTTCCACTGAGGTCCTTAGAAATAAAGGCAATCTGACAAGTGCCAATAGTCATTAGTGACTACATTTTCAGGGATAATGATGAGGTGAAGAAGTCGAATGTCACAGTAGTAAAGTCTCAAGTGAGCTGCAGGCTTCAATAAATCATCAAAAATGGATGAAATCTACCTGTTTGAAAGGGAGCTGTTTACAGAGAACTCATCCTTAGCACCCAGATTTGAAAGAACTTTAGTCTTTGAAAAAGGTTGTTGATTTTTCCAGTTGGCTCCAAACCTCTCAAATAATAGATCAACACAATCTCCTGCTTTACCCTCAGCACTTGCTCTGAGAAAGAGCAGAAGTTTTGAAAGCGTTTCCTAGGTGATTGCTTACTGAACTCTGTGAGCTCCAAGCAAGTCCAGGGTGGGGCATTRGCCCCACAAATTTCTAACAAAAGGCTAAAGAACATACATTATTTCACAGTGAGCAGGCCCTGAAGAGCTCTTTTAGCCAGGCCTGGTGAGACCATCGGCAAACACCAGCTGAATCCTTAGATGTATCATTTCCTTCTCCTTCTTAGGAGCAGAAATGGATAATTTCTGTCAATAGGGTCAGATCCTGAATGACTGGTGTCCTGGGAATCTTGAAYATTTTCTAAGCAAGGCTGAAGGATAATTTGTGTAGGCCATCATTGCAGCATAGCCCCTCCAAGCACTCATTCACGTTGTTTCATTGCTATGCTGGTTCTGCTCCAGGGAAGGGGATATTTTTGTGGGACAGGGCTGGGATAGGAAGCATGAAGCTGCTTTCATCAATCCCATCTTTTTGGTGGCAGCAATGAATYAACAGGGAAATGGATCCCTTAAACATTTTTACTTTGCACAGTTTAATAGCTTTCCTCCAGTCCTACTGCTGTTTTCTTCAGCCAGGAAGCCCAACCAAGGCTCAGATGCTGCTTCAWATGCGTTTGGGATGTTTTCACCAAGCACAAGGACTCTGGCAGGTGATTTATTTTTCTTCATGATCTGTTTTCAGCAAAATCTAATTAGAAGTGCAGCCTCCACATSTATGAGACAGTGGTTCAAGGCTGTGTAGCTGAGTTGACAGTAAGGCTTATGGAATTGTCCATTAGATGGGATTCTTGAGGAGCACTGGAGCTAGACACCTCTTCAGATTGCAATGTTGTTGCTCTGTTCTGCACTTGAGGCAAGAAGGGTCATGTGCAAATCAGGATACTTCGTGGCAATTACTCTTGAAAATTGAAAATTCGTACTTTTATTCCCTTTTAAGACAATAATTTGCTATTACAGAAAAATGATTACTGTAGTCCATTGGCCCCAGCATAATATTATCCCACTCATTTAAATTCTTTCCTAAAAGCATCAGTGTAAACAAGGGTTCATCACCTTCAAGTATTTATTTTAGATCTGCAATAGCAAGTAATTTATGTGTGCTTACTTATGACACCAATAATCTAAACCAATTAACTTTGGTGAACTTCAACWTTTCTGCAGACTTTATCACCAGAGATTGAGACTGACTGCATGAAGGCACATGAAGGATTCAAGCAGTCCCTTTACCTCAAGGACACCACACATCAGCAGYTCAAATTATAACAGTTACATTGCATAAAACCACAAAGCAAAACAGATTGACACCTGGCAACTGGAACATGACACAAGCAGGTAAAAATTATTTTTTCTAACTCCTAATTCCATAGAATCTTATTCCACAGAAACAGTTCTATACACTTGTGGGGCAAAGTTAATCTAAAGGCAAACTATGAGTCTTCTTTGGTTGGGAAATCCTTAATACATATGAGAAGATTTAGGGAATTTACAGTCTTCTTAGATTGACCATGCCATGGACACAGCTGGGAAAAAAAGCTGAGCCATCTTTCTACCAGGGAATCCCTCAGCTGCTGGAAGGGACAGGCATAAGAATTTTGCTGAGTTGAGTGGAGAATGAGGARAGCTTCAAGGCTGATCCAAGCCTCATTCTCTGATGAAAGAAGAAAGGATTGTGTTAAAAAAAGGCAGCAGCATCAACTCTGCATCAGTGCAAAACTGTCCAAATGAGGGTAGATACYCATTAAAGGAAATTCAGGAATATTCTGGAACAGGCAAGAAGATCTGTGCCAGTCTAAATTTACAAATAAAATGGCAGACTAAAGTTAACTTTTGGCAAGGAAATGCATTCCCCACCTTAGCTGTGTATTAATTAACCAGGGCTTTTACGTCAGGGAATAAAATATTGCCCTTTGCTGTTTACAGCACTTTCTGCTAACACACTCTATGCAGCCTGAACTTGTTGACTAACCAAAGCTCTAAATTGACTGCTAATTTWGTGTTGGGTCAAATTAATTTTAAAACTGGATTAATTAAAGCAGATGAAGCTTTGTTTATCCATTATTCATGAAGCTCATTGGAACAGGAGAGAGTACATTAGCTTTATTTAGGATATTACTCTACTCTAATGAACTCTATTTTTTGACTCTTAATGCTCCTTTTCAGAAGGACTTCAGGTTTGTSTTGTTGGGTGGTTTTGGTTTTTTATTTTTCTTTGGTGGTCTTAATGCAAACAATGGAACTAGCTGAGTTTTTGGCTCCAAAATGTACAGCTGACAATCTCCAGCAGTGACAGCCTCCTGCCATAATTCTGCAGAGGGAGAAAAGAGTACGTGTCCATTCTGAGAAAGGATCTCCTGCTCATCCTCTCCTAATGCAGATAGAAACTGCAGAGAGGAGAGGATACGTTCTCTCAGCATCAGAGCCAGATAACCCACAGATAGTCAGAAGAGGCTGCTGGATAATGCTGGAAGCATTACTGGAGCTATTAAAGTGCTCTTTGCACAAATGGTGTATCACTGCTAGATGTTGTTTAGTTTGAGTGRTTCTGTCTGAAACGATGAA
Organism: Malurus melanocephalus; assembly: GCF_030028575.1. NCBI lineage: Eukaryota > Metazoa > Chordata > Aves > Passeriformes > Maluridae > Malurus > Malurus melanocephalus. Next base: position 2,686,811 of record NW_026623248.1, on the reverse strand, counting down.
TTGAGATCTGAGATACTAGCTGTCTCAGAAACATGGTGTTTTTGAGCAAGTGGAAGACTGGAGTTTCTCAGAACATACAGGATAAAAATAGAATTTTGCTCAAAAGTTGTAGTGTTTATCTATATTTGCAAATGATATTTGCAAAATTTACATTAGCTGAGCAAATGTAAGTTAAACAAAGGAAAGGAGGTCTTCACAAAGTGGATTATTTTAAATTAAACAAAATACCAAGATGTCAATTAAAGATGATACAAAGATGGGTCTGTATGCAGATAAAAGGGTAGGTTGCAAATATGGAAGAAAAAATATTCAAATCTGCTAAACCCCAAGTCTCTTCCCTGCAAAACAAACTGACTGACAGATCTCATTGCCACAGGATGCTAATGAGAACTGATGAAATGAAAGACAGAAAGGGTTACCCACATGACTTAGAAAAACATCTAGGTACAATAGTGAGAACACTGTAAAGGATCCAAAAACACATTTCAGGTTGTGAAACTGCAACAAAAAATTAGGATGAAGCTTTCATAAAAATAGAAATATATTTTATTTTTACATAGCTTGGCTGAATATATGACATTAGCYACTGAAAAAAAAAACCCAAAACGGTATTAAAAAACATACATAGGAATCTCTTGATCCTCTTAACTGTGGTATCTGAATATTTCATGATCCCCGTGTATTTATCCTCACAATCTGTTTATGGAAGTGAGAAARTAATTTGTGTTTTAAAAATGAGGAACTGAGTGGAAAGAAACTAAGGCTGTGATCCCCAGAAGTGTTTAAGCACCTAATTACTCTGGTGTCACACAAAGCTGCACAACAAGGAACTGGTCTTTGTCACAGTGATTTCCTTTGTCACAGCTTTGCTGCTCTTTTTAAGATTAGGCAGTCCAAACTGACTTTTACAGCTATAATTTTTTTGTGTCTATCAACAACAAAAGTATTTTTATTTGCTTCTGAAGAGGAGGATGGTTGCTAAGCAAAAGCATACCCAGCAGGGGGAATGTGAAGTGGTTGGAGAGATCAAGGCAAGAAACCAGAATGATGATGTGAGAGCTTATGTTCCCTTTATTCAAGGCACTTTTATTAGTCCTGTGTTTTCAGAAAGCTAAAGTGCTGTTGTAACACCAGCGCAGAAAGCACCAGAATCTGGAGAAGAGGAAAGAAAGAACAAAGGCTGTAAAGTACTGAATGGGGGGGATAAAGCTTACACTAAAGCTGCTAGATAGAGTCTAGGCTGTTGAGAACTAAAACTCATTTAATGGGGCTGTGTATCTGTTTTAGCTATCATTATGGTCAGTGTTAGCCAATGAACTTCTATTAGGTAGATCAGTACTACAGGAAAGTATTCTTCCTGTTTATGAGCTGGTAATTACCACCTCTTGAGCTAAATAAACTTGGAACCTGAAGGCTGAAGAAATTTTTATAGGGAATAAATTTCTCCTGCCTTGACATTTGTTAGCTCTGGATACAGTGAAACAAAGCTAATGAAGAAAACCACACTGTGTGTACAAAGATCTGCTCACCTGGCTGCTCCACAACAGCTCTGCTCACTCTCACAGATGCTGGCACACAAAACAAGAGATAAGTTAGTTTTATTTAGGAACTGCTTTGGCCTTCCCTCTGCACAATAATATTTTTCATCTGGTAGAACTGGACTCAAGGAGGGCAGCCCTCACCCAGCTGCTCATCTGCCATTCTTGGGGTCAAGAAGGTGATGGGACTGATGGCCATTGACTGTTCAAAGAGAGATTATTTTAAACATATTTTAAAGCTAGCTGAAGAGAATTTACTTTGAAAAAAAGTAAGAGCAACTATAAGGCTTCAATAAGAATACAKCAAAGCCACAGCCTAGTAGGTCTATGTTTCATCATGGACCTTTTTGTTCAAACCATTTTCTATCACTTAAGACTGAAGGGGAAACCTGGGATGAAATGCTGGCTTCTCTGTAGTTTGGAGGAGTTTCAATGCTGATTTTAATGGATGAACAAGTTAAATCTGTGTATCTGGCTGGGAGGATTCCAGCAGGCAGTGGGCATGGGCAGTATGCATGACCAGAATAAATAGAATTTTTTCAACAGTGAAAAGTAACTGCACTATCTCTGTGCATATTGTAGTACTTCGATTGGCTGATGCTTGTAAATAGCAAAATGAAATTCTTCATTTCCTGAAAGGAAATGAAATCATGTGATTTCAATGTTGATGAGTTTGGCATGGTTTGGTCCATTTCCCTGCACTTCAGGTCATCCCATTGCCTTTTATTGTTTTCTGTGTGGTTCAGATTTTTTTTTCCTAGCATTTAATTTCATCCATTTCTTCTCCTGTCTTTTATTTGACATTGTTCCCTGATTTCAGAATTTCAGTGAGTATAACTTCAGTAAGTTTTGCTTCTTTTTACTGCCCCTCATTTCATCCCAATCCATTTCATGGTATTCGCTCCATTTTCAAATTTTCTTTTTTTAAATTGCATTTTATTTTATTGTATCTCCTTTCCAGAGTGTTTGTTTCACTTTCTTCTTTGATTTCAAGATGAAAGGAAATTAAATCTTGTGATTTCAATGACGCTCAATTCAGTAGGGTTTGGTCCATTTCCTTGCACTTCATGTCATCCCATTCCTTTTTATGGTTGCAATTCGGTTTTTCATGCATTTCATTTTCATGAAATGGATTTTGGAAATGGACTAACTACAACCAAATGAATATCAKTTCATGAAAGGAAATAAAGTCTTGCAATCAGAGAACAAAGTGAAACAAACACACGGGAAAGGACATATGATGAAACATCAGAAAATGACATATGATGAAACCAAATGCAATTGAAATCTTAAAGTCAGGTAACAAAGTCAAACGAAAAGACAGGGGAAGAAATGGATGAAATGAAATCCTTAAAAAAAAAAATCTGCACTGCATGGAAAACAATAAAAGGGAGTAGAATGACATGAATTGCAGTGAAATTGCCCAAACCTTGACGAACTGATGCTCATTGAAATAATGAGATTTCATTTACTTTCTTGCAATGAATTAGGCTTCACATGCTTGTAAATTAATAAATGGCCATTCCACTGTGGTTAAGCTTCATGGCAATCCTTAGTGTGGCTCACTGAGAGCATTCCACCACTRCTGACTTTAAATGCTATTAGTTTGCATTACATGTTTAATAGGGGAATATTTTAATATAATAGCTGTATGTGCTAAAGCTGAGTGAATAATTCATAGTGAATTATTTATTCAATAAATTTAGTCTGCTTTCCTATTTATTTTTTCAGGAAGTCTTTTTTTTTTTTTTTTAATTTTCTCAAAAGAGTGGTTACTATTTAAAAGTAGTTCCTAAGCAGTTTATCAGAATGTCCCTTGCCCTGCAGATCTCCTGGGTACGCTATTTTTTACTAAATCAGTAAGGCACAGTGGGTGCAGAATACAACGGATGCAGGAGAGGTTCCTTCAGGATCCAGAACTGGTGTGAGAAAGCCATTGATAAAGGACATGTGTCTGAGGACCCCAAAATATAAGTTGTTGTCRTTGTTATTATTATTATTTGGTTTGTGGTTGTTTTAATAGTTCACAGCTAAAGGAGAACAGATGAGGAGACCAAATACACAGAAGGGAGTAATCCCCACCCTCCACATAACTGCATCAAGCTGCCCTTTGTGCACCTCTCCTGCCTCTGCACTTGTGAGCTGAGCTGGCTACAGCTCTGCTTTTTACTCTCAGTTGGCTTCCCTTAAACCTGTTTTCAGCAATGCTCAGATAATTTTGTTGCAGCCATTTGTGTCTTAGATCTGCACCTTGTGCCAGGTGTCTGCCTCAGGTATTTACATGTTTACATGCAATCTGAGGAAGGCAGAGCTAATCAGTGAGTCTTGATAATTAATAAGCTTTGCAATCTCACAACATTTTGCACTGCTCCCTCACTGTCTCCCCAGTTTCCCAAGGATTGATCCTACCCCTCCTGCTGAGTTGTGCTCCATCTCGAGGGCTCTGGTTAAGAGCAGCATCTCTGCTCCTCACAAATCTGCCAGCCAGCTCTGCACCTCTCCATTTTCCCATTACTGGGTGCTCATCAGCACAATGCTGTTTGCTATTTTCATGGGGGGWTCTACTGTTTACTGAAGACTAAGTGGAAAGGCAAATAGTTTGGGTAAGCTCTGCTGACTGTAGAATACAGCTTTATTTAGTAAAACTTGTTTCATAGAAATGGCATCCCAAGGTACTTATCAAAGTTAAATAATACATAATAGCAGAGGAAAAGAGAAATTAAGAGGCACAGGCATGGGAGCGGAGATGTTTTCAGATGAGATTTGAAAATAGATGGAGAAGCAGTGAGGCAGAAAGAAACAACAGGAAAAAAGGACTGTTCCAGATGGTGGGAGATACAAGGGGAAAAAGCTTTTGCAACAGCCGTGGTTTGAGCATAATTAGGCACAGAGAGATGACCAGTGTCATTTGGAGAGAAAAACAGAAAGAAGTGAGAAGCGGAATTSAAGGAGAATAGAGACGGAAGCCACAGCCCTGGCAGTGAGGGCATTGATCCAGCAGCCCTGCMAGGATCCTGTAGAGAGAGGACCTACAGAAAAGCTGCAGGCTCTGGTGCTGAATGCAGAGCATAGCAGTGTCTTCTTGAAATTTGTTTCAACCTTTTGCTATTTGTAGCCTCTGTGCCTGAAAATCAGAGGTTAACCAAAAGGCCACAGAAAGGAAAGAATGAAGGAAGGAGAGATATTGGTTTTGCCAGTACAAAAATCTGATAATGCCGCCACCCCCCTATAGGAAATGTCTGATAGCAAAATACAAAGGGAAGAAGCTATGTAGACCTCCATATTTATTTCTTTTTCAGTGCAGAATTCCCAGTAAGCAATAACATTCTATGTTTGGGTTTGGTTATTGTTGTTTTTTTGGTTTTTTGTTTGTTTGTTTGTTTGTTTGTTTGTTTGTTTGTTTGTTTTTTTCACAGAGAGAGGGACTTCTAGCAATATTAGTATTTAGAACAAATTTTCATAACATTTTAGATATCCCAAATCTGCTTTACTATTTTTTACAATAACAAACCAGTCTGCAGCTTTGTTGGGTAATATGCAAGAATTATCAAGARCAATTGTTGTTTCTACTGTTTTCCTGTTTTGGAATGGCTTTTTTTCTTGAATTTGAAAGAATAGATGGCATTTGTTGTGCAAATACCTTATGTGTCAATAAGCCAAATTCTCTAATTATCAGGGCAGCCCACTTTGCTAGAAGATAATAATATTTTATTTCAAACCATTTACTAAAGAGTTTGCTTTGCRTTTAGCTTATTATACAGCTTCAGTGAAAAATCTGATTGCTCCTTCAAGAGCGCTGATAAAAAAAGAGAAGAAAAGGTTGTGCAGTTGAACTTTCATACCACCAGACATTAAATGATTACTGGTTTACTTTTCACTCAGCCATACCAGGCATCATTTCCCTACACACTCTGTGAAAYGAACAGTCTTTCACCTSCTTACAGCCTTTCCTGCTGCTAAGAGAGAAACTGAGACAGTAYTCCTAAATGCCAACAACTCCAAATRCTAAAGTGCATTAAATTAAACCTCTCTGTGATTTCCATTCCTGTGTGCAAGACAGACCTGCCAGTACCTGGCCAGCCTTCCCCAGGCTCACCAGTGGCCACTTGGATCCTTGTGGTTCTCATGCCTTCCTCAGCACTCTCAAACATGACAGGAGGTATTTGCTAAGATCCCTTGCCCCTCGGTGGGAGCAGAATCTACCCACAAAAAAAAAAAAAAAAAAAAAAGGGATATGCTGGACACAGGAAAATCCTTTGTGAGTGCTCTTGCTGACCATTCTCACACTGTAGTTACGTAAGGGCCATTTCCTTGGTCGTGGCCTTGTGAGCTTCACTCACACTGAGAGGTGATCTAAGTTTAAGTTGCAATTTGATCATCTGCTTACAGTACCACAGCAAGCAGATTTCTGTGGCRTTTTGTCACAGCTTGCAGTAGCTCAGGTCACTCTTGGTTTATGGTCAGTGTTATTAAACTGTTTGCCATGGTCTCAGGGTTGTACTTCCCTGTTTGTGTTAGTGAAGAACTGAAGAGAGCAGGAAGGGACAGAGTCCATCCTGAGTGCAAAGCAGATGAAGCAGGCATGACAAATGAGCCATGGAGTGAGGAAAGCATTGGATAAGGCACAGACATCCCATTCCCAGAGTGCTTCGACACCTCTTTAGCATGCAGCACAGAAATTGTATAAGATTACAAAATGTTAGCATTATTATATACATATTTTGTAAGAGTAGCTTAAACTGAGTATTACTGAGTTATGTGGCATTTTTAGGGATGGATACTTGTTCATGGTGACTGCTAACCTGTCAGTAAGGACAAGCATGGTATCCTGATGGCACTGCTTGGTCAAACCTTGGAACAGAAGAAAGGGACAAGCAAGCCCTGTGGATCACTGGAACTGAGAAGAAAAGGGTGGTGGGTCCTCCCCTTCCCTGACAGGTAGTTAGTACCTGGTTTTCTCAAGTTAAATTTTTTTAACCATCCTGTCACAAGCTAATCCAAATTTCTCCTCCCTTAGAAAGTCTTTTCAAAGCAAGACTGAGCTGCAGCTGGCTGGCTCTCAGCTTTTCCTTGTGCTTCCAAAGTGAAGAAGAGAATCAAGAGCTTTCTCATTTAACTCTATTTGTATGTTTTGCAACTGCTCTATTTYGCTTCAGTCAAAATCCTCTTTAAAAATATGAGCACTGCTTCTTTGCCATTTAGAGGTAGGAGGCAGCAGCTGCCTGGCCCTGGGCAGAGTTACACTGCATAGCTGAGGATGGGAGTCAGTGGCAGCCTCATTGCCCCCAACTTTCATGAGGAAAAATTAATTTAGCAGCTCAGCATGGAGGATTCTGCACAGCCTCCTCCTTCCCTAAAAMGAAAGAAGCATTTTAAATGGCAACAAGAAAAATATGCCAATGCATTTTGGCTGTTTCATCTTTCAGATGCTGCTGAGTTTCCCTTTGTCTTCTTCAAACCCATTTTCTTCCTCCTGTGTGTATTCCCACTGCACTCAGAGGTCTAGCCAAGAACACACACCCATTTTKTTCTGGCTGTTTGACTGAGCTATTCATAGTGTCATAGAATGGTTGGGATTGGAAAAGWCCTTAAAGATCATCTAGTTACAACCCTCCTCACAACCATTCARGAAAAATGCTTTTCCTAGTGGATAAACTCAGTATTTTTAAGAAACATTCATGACAAGACTCCCATATTACATTAAGCTTCTTGTCCTATATAACCTCTCATAAAAAATATCTGCAGGATCTAATGACTCAACTCTGATATGTTTGTTAGATGTCTCAAAATTGTAACACATAGATTTTTAGAAACCAGATACTAGCGCATGGTAACACAGACTACAAAATGCACTTTGGTAATCTGAAATTTAAATGCAGATTTACTGGTTTTCAGCCTTTTCAACAGGCTACTGTTTGGATATATTTTTCCACCACCATGCCATATTAAAAAAAAACCAAAAAAACAAAAAAACAAACCGCAAAAAACCCAGAAGCCACAGTCAAATGAAAAAGACTGTTTCAGTGCAAACAATTTAACACATGTTGCTGAACAGTGGTTCACAAATTGCTGGAGCAGATATGCCATGCCAGATAGAATAATTCAAGCCCCTCTTCTGTCTCTAGCAGATCAAAGAGATGCCTCAAATCATGCTGCATGCAGCGTACCCAGAATGTGGTGGTTGCTGTCCCTAGGATACACTACAAGCCACCCTTCCCACCTGAACTGATGCAGGATGACTGTCTCAAGTGAGCAGGTACACTTGTTTCCACAAAGGTGAAGACCCTTAGCTGGAAAGTTTTGAGCAGCACTCTCTGGAAGGAGAAAATCATGAGGGATGGGAAAAGAAACTGGGCTTTGCTTACCATGCCTTGGGACTGCAATAAAGATATCTGACACTGGGAGCATTGTCTTCTGAGCTGGAGCCTGCTGTAGAGAGCTGGAGATAGGCATGTTCAGAGTAAGTGAGCTGCCAGTGCCTTTTTATCTAGACCTTGGAAGTCCCAGAGATCATCAGTAACAATTCAATCTCTAGCTGGACCAGCAGCCATGCACCTGAGACAGTCTGCAGGAGGCTGGTGAAATCACACAGGTGAGGTTTCTGTTCAGAGGATCATGGTGATGGTGGGCCAAGTCTTGTGAGAAAAAATAGTCCTACCACATTCTGGTGTTCAAATGCTGGCTGGGACTTCTAGGACTGTGAGTAACCAGTGTGACAAGCTCTTTCATATTTACTCACACTGCACATTTGACTATAATCTGTTCTGTAAAGAAAGCCTTATGGCTCTCTGCCAGCAAGAAGGAGACTAAGAAGAGATTAAACAACAGACTGAGTCCCTTTTTATGGGGTGGTTTGTTTGTTTTTTGGGGGGGGGGAGTGTTGCTTGCTATTTTTTTTTTTGTTGTTTAGAGCAGCTTAGCAGGATTTTTATGCTAGAAACTCATCTGGGGGAAAGAGGAGAGAACAGAACATATTCTATTTTCTGACTGAAATGGTTAATCTGATGGGAACTTCTGAAAGATAATGATGTCATGAGCAAAATATATGTAGTGAATCTTTTTAATCCATGAACATCAATYGTGGGCTCTCTGAGCATTTGTACTGACAAGTGAGGTATCTACAATCAGTCATGGGGAACTGTGCAAGGGAAYAGCACTGTAATGGACTGACCCTTGGTCCATGCTCAGGTTTGTGCTGGGCTGGGAATCAGGTGGGGCAGCAATGCTGTTGTCAAGTTTTAAAAAGCTCATTTTTTACAATGAGCTCTGCTCTGTCTCTGGAGGCTGCTATGAAATGGTTTTGCCTCCTGCTTTCAGGGAATGAATAGTACACAAAGTCCTGCAGTGTTTCTCTTTGTTATCTAAGGAAATATATAAGTACTTTAAGTACTTTAATGACACTCTTTTCAATGCATGGTGACAGCAACAGAGATTGGGGAATGTTGTTCAGTGGGGCAGAACACACAGGGTGCAATTCCAATGTACAGACTGGCACAACAGACTGTGAAGCCATAAGSAGTTCCCAGCCCTACGGAGCACAAGGTAACTCGGGAAGTTGCATGAGCAATGGTTCAGGGCAGTCTCTCTTGCAGGCTTCCATATTCAGGCAATTTGGGGCCTCTCTGGAGCTGAAAAAAGAAATTAAACAGTCACCTGCATGACACAGCATTAAATGGTTGGTCTCACATTGATCTGGCCRAAGGAGAGGAATTCCCCCCATTGGTGATGAGCTGAGGTCCCAAGGGAAGGCTGTGAAGGAACACTGAGACATGATAATGAGCACAGTCCTGCTCATCCCCTTGCCAATTCTATCTCCAGCCCATGTCACTGTTTCTGACAAAGTCTGTCCAGACTCAGCATGGTCCAGGGCTGCCTTGCACTGCATACACAGACAGCAAAACCACAGAGCAAGGTGTGGAGTTGTTGCACATGCTCTGTCCATGTTATAAAGAAAGGGGAATACAAATGCCTTTGTAAGCTCAGGTGTTTTCATGGAACACCTTATGTAAAAGTATCCTACAAATATTCCAATGTTGTGAGGATATAGACAGCTGGATAGAGAGCAATCTGATATTAAATTAAAAAAAGCTTTTCATGCCATAGAATGGCTAAAACAATATTAAATGCCTAAATTTAAGGGACAAATCACACCTTATAATACAGTTAGCAGCAACACTCGCTGGGATCTTTGTAGCCTCCACTGAGTATGATGCAAAAGTACTACACATACAGCAAAGAATGTGTACAAGGAAGATACCTACAGGAGCCAAATTTTGTGATGAAATTTCTCATTCTTTCTTGGTCGAATTTAACAGAATAAAGCTGAACTCACTCACTGAGTATGAACATCCTCACGTAGGATCACAATGCTAACTAGAATAGGGAAGACTAGRTCTCATGCTTGCAAAACAGCTATAATAAATTTAACTTTCTTTTTCTCAAAGAAATTCTAAAACCTATTATGGTTGACATAGTTTCAGTATGAGGTCATGCAACTCTACAAAATTAATTTTATCCTTTTGAAATGAGCAGAACAGCGTACCCCCAGGGCTGGACATGGAAGTCTGTTGTTCATGGACAAACCTGTTTGAGTCTTCCATCAATGTGGGCTATTTGTATTAGAATAGAAGTGCCTTCTGAGATTAAATACCTTACAATGTCTTAGGACAAATATTCATACATGTGTTCTAACCATATGCACAGGCAATCCAGTTCTCTCCTTCCCATATATGTTGAGTCTCTGTTTAATAACTATGGAATTTCTCCCTGGATACACTCTTCAAAATRCCTCTTACTTCTGTTCACCTTAAAGTCATTGTTTTTTTTTCTGGCAAATATCCATTACCAGCATGGACATCTGCCTTTAGCTATTTGCTAAATAGTTGCCTGCTACTCTGTCTAGGCAGAGGAATGGATTGAATGAGCAAGTCCTTCTTCCCTTTCTCTCCACAGAACTGAGGAAAAGAGTCTCTTATTCAAAGKCCCTTTTGAGTGAGCAGATAGGCAATTCAAGCTCTGTATTCCAGTCTTTCATGAAGACAGACTGATGCTAAAGCAAATTATTTCTCCTATGCCTCTTTAAAGGAAAGAGGCAATCCTCCCCATCCAACTTATGCCTAGGCATGTTTGATTTGCCTTCTAACTGCACTAAACCCATCTTTAAATGGAGTATAATGAGCACAGTGTGGCTCTGCTGTCTTGTAATGCACAGTTAGTTTGCTAACAACTTGTTTGAGTAGGCATGTGTGTTGCTTCATGTCTTTARGATTATGCCTGAGCAGGAATGAAAAAAAATCACAGTTCTCCTCCTGTTACTCCTACTCTAGCCTTTCTCTGGAGCATTCTCTCTCTCTTATGTCTGTCTTAATTAAATCATGCCAGTCCTAATTTGGGAATGCAGATTTTAAGCAGGGAGAGAGGAAGGAATCACACAGGAAATATCTTAATTTTAGACAGARACAAATGTGTCTTTTTCCATGAGGGAGAAGGAAGGAAGGAAAGCAAAGAAAAAAAGAAAAAAGAAATAAAAGAAAACAGAGGAAGAAAATCTCTGGATGAAAATTGCACATTGTATTTGAAGTGGCAATTCTATYGAAGTGTACTGGGAAATTCAGCTGGAGAGAAATCTACAGCTGAGACAGCATTCTGTTACCATCTCTAATGGCCCTCTAGCTCTTCTAGCTCAAGGTATGCTACAGAACAGCATTACACATTTCCATTTAAATTCACACCAAACATTTTTATAGCACTCAGAAACTACAGGAGAAAACAGCATGCATTTAAACGCTATAGCTTTACACTTGGCCATTCATTCTAAAGCTCAACATTACCTGTGGCTATTGTCTTCCAAAGGATTTCTCCATGTAAATAGTTGTATGTGTGTGTTTAGGATAAACACAAAGTTCAGGGTTTCAGACTGTGAAGATTTTTTTTGTGTAAGCATGGATTTAAAGGATGATGCCTAGCACAGGTTATATGTAAACAGCAGTTCCCCACCAAGAAGATTTTTATTCCAGCCTGGGAGAGGAGGGAAAGCAGGGAAAGCCCTCAGAGTGATAAATAAGAATTTGTCCTAGGCCTTGAATTGGTTTTGAATGAATCCACTCTGACTGTGTACATGAGGAAGTATATTTTAGATGTGCTGTGATTGCTGTTTATTACTGGAAATTGTTTATTTCTTCCTTTCTCTGGCTGCTTCCTTCTCTTGACGCAAATTGTGCACATGTGGAATTTGGATCTGAGAAATAYAGAAAGGGGATTATAGTTTGGTTCCCCAAAATTATTCCTCCTTCAGATTCACTCTGCATTTTTCCACCTAATCTCTCATCACAGAATTATCTGCACTGAGCCAGAATATTCCAGGCTGACAAGCCTGGGTGAATGTCTGGAGATGGACTTGCAGTCCAGTTTATTAAAAAGTGAGATGAAGTTCAGGAACAGCTGTAAAAGTATATTTTCTTGCAGGTTATTACCTCTTCAGAATAACCTGGACTGGTAGAGATGGGAAATGAAGTTACGTGTCATCTAATTTCAGTGATCTGGTAGCTCATTTCTGACAGCAGCCTTGTTCTTTTCTGCTGACAAACTATCCAGACACCACTATGATTTGCAGGGTGGATGATGTCTGCTTTTACCCAGGTCAAAGAAGAAGAAACACAGGAAACTCTACCTGGTCCAAAAAGCAAACAGAGCATTGTAGAAGGACCAAAGTAGTTCACTGTGAGTGGGTAATGCCTGGTTACAGGAGCAGTGTGAGTTCCCTCTGAAGTGCTGTGGTGCAGTCCCGTGCCAGCACAGGCAGAAGGGCTCCATGCAGGTGCTCTGCAGTGTGGCTGTGGCCAGCACATGGCAGCTGGAGCCAGCCCTTGGTGGCATCAAACCTGGCACTGCCTGGCTTTACTCCAGGAATGCTTATTGGCAGTGGATGCCAATGGAGACTGGATGTAATTTAAGAAGCGAGAGAGGTAAGGTGAGAACAGTAGCTTCTGTAGAACAGCACATCCTGGATTCCTCTGTTTAGATTCCTTCTATTTAAGAAGCTGCTTTTCCTGTCCACCTCCAACTGAGTTCACACCGTGAAGAGGCAATGGAATAAAAGCGAATTTCAGCAACATAAATGCTAATTCACAAAAGTTCAGCCCACGGTTAGAGCACATAGCCAAGGATTCAGCGGCAGATCCCCGAAGGCCATTGCACAGCCAGGAGTAGCTGGGTCACAGCACACCCTGGAGTGCTGGCAAATCTCTTCTTCTTTAAGGACATGTTCAATTAAGCTTCTTTTTAGCTGCTGGGGTTTTGTGAAGGGACCACAATGAAAACTGCTCCAGGGTGTTCAGCTGGCTTTTATTATATTTGGATTTGCAGTTTAGCAGACTTGTCAGATTCCCAGGTAGCAGCAGTTTCTCATGCTGTTGGTAAGGAAAAAGTGACCTTTCCTCTCCACTGCTGACCTTGCTGCAGTTTCCGGTACCCTTATCACAGTCTGACAAAACACCAGCACACAACCCTCACATGGGACTTCACCTCTGAGGTCACTTCCAAACATGAATTGTTTGTCTGCTAATTAAATAAAGGTATTCACAAGTGACACGTTACAACAACAGAGGTCAAGACTACAAACRTGAAGGCAAGCCCAAATACCCTACAGTTTCCAGGGAGTTTTGCAGTCTTTCCTATTGGAAGGTTGCCATGTGTCCAGCAAGGTACAAGAATAATATTAATATTTGTGACAAAGTTCATAATAAAAGCTATTTATACACCAAATAATCCAAAAGGGAGAAAGGGAGAAGAGGAGGAAGGAGAGAAAGGGARGGAAGGCATGAAAAATGGTATCTATGTTTACCTCCTCCTTTCTCCTCTTTGTAAATTTTCAGCAACTCATTTGCAAACTCCTGCAATTTTTCTTATACCAAGACAACAGTTTTTTTCATACTCAAATGGTGGTGCATTTGAAACAGAAGGCTTTGTCTCCCTCTGACAGAACATTTGTTGGGAACTGCCTTTTAAAAATACAATAAAGGACTTGAATTGAAGAAATTGTTTTGTATAAAATCTCTCAGATGTACAGGGTCAGAAGTAGAGAACTCAAAACTAAAATGGTAAAAGATACTAGAGAACAGTAGATGAGAAAGGGATCCAGGATGTGGTGTTATAGAGCATGACAAAGAACATCACAGATGTGGTCTGTGTGGATCTGGTGTCCCAAACTGTCCCTTCTGTCCAGGRCCAGCTGGAAGTCACTGTTCCACTGTGGGCTGTACTGTACCAGTACCTGACTATGCCCATAGGAATGGTTCTAAGCTGGTTTGTAAAAACAAATTTAAATGAGCTGTCATGGACTTTAAGTTCCCATCCTCTAAGCACTCCCTTGACCAATTATTGTGACCTCTGAATTACTCAGAAATGCATTTTCTCCCCTCAAAGTCAGTTAGAAAAAAAAAAAAATAAGAAACAAATAGAAGATCTTTCTGAAATGTATCAAATCTGACTTGAATGAGCCCAAGCAAAGACAACCCAACTTCTTTGCCCAGTAAGCTACTTTAATGTTTAGCTGACCTCGTTACTAGAAAAAATAGCAAAGCTAATCTTAATAATAGAAAGTTCCAGAGGGTACTTTCTATTTAGCTCCATCGTGAGAACTTCTTTACATGCATGAATGCCCTTCTGCAATGATCCTGACTAACCCACAACATCCATGTGAAAGAAAGTGGAGTAACTGGTAAACTATTATCTTTCCCCTAGTATATCCCTTTGGTTTTGTGCAACAAGTTATGCAGAGATTCCTCAAGTGGAAAGCTAATTCTAGATCTTTGACTTCTCTGGTAAAACAGTTGCTCACCTCCTTAAGATTGCCACTGGGTAAGTTTGTTTTTTCCTGACCCTGGATCATTTCTGTGCCTTTTGATATTTGCAGCACCCTTTCATGAGAAGCATGCACAAAGGCAATGCTACCCCATTGTGAAATAACCTTGGAAACAGTGGAAGGATGGTCTATGACACTAAAACTCTGTCCCTAATGCTACATCAGTAATGAGTCACTGGGACTCATATCCTCTTGATAGCAAAGCTCTAGGCCTGAGGTTTCTCTCAAAAAGAATGTGAAATATGTTAAYTTTCTGGGCCTGTTAGCTCCTCTGCTTGGAGCAGGCAAGCACTATGAAAGACCKGGCAATTTCTGCCAATTTGGCTTCTGACAGGTACCTTCTGTGAGAGAATTGGACTCAGTGTGTTTTCTGACTTCTATTTTGGGTGTTATTACATGTTCCGTGTTTCACTGTGACTGCCCCAGTCCACATTTTACAGCTTTTAAAGCTCGTTACCCTGCTCATGCTTTTAATTTTGTCATGTACTTTAGCCTTAAGGTGCACTGTGCAAAATCAAAGGAAACAAAGTGTACCCAGCAAGACAGCACTGTTGCCTTAGTTTCCCTTCCAAAGCTGGAAAGTGTCTTTGCATTGTTTCACTCTCCTTTATCCTCTTTGCAGGGAATAAACTGTAGATAAACTTCAGCCTCTTCTCCTCAGAGGTGTGCTGAAATCTGCCTCTCTTCTGAACAGCCTTTTGATTCTTCTAAACACATAACAGCTTGGCCCTTCTTCTTCTTCTTGATGTTTTGCCAAGCCTATTACCCATGTCTGAGCAACCAGGGAAATAGAAGAATTATGATTTCCAGTTGGCTAAGTCTAATTTTCACTGTCTTTGAAATATGGCAATTGTTCTTCTTGTTCTATTTTCTTGTCATTTTGCTGTTTTTCTTTCTTTTTCTCTCAGAAAAGCTGAATAATAAAAAATTCCTAAAGTGAAAAGTGGACACCCTTGTCCACACTGCTTTTTTTTAACAAAATAATGAATTATTTGTTCCAGAACAARATTTCATTGTCTGAAGAGACTTTTCTTTTGCAGGAAGGAATGTGCTAATGAGGTCATACGTAATCAGAACATATGAAATTGCCTTTATCTCCATTTCAGCTTTTGGAAGGAGAGTGACAGCAGGGTATGTGTGCATGTGAAGCAAGGCAGTAGCCATGGCTAGTAGAGTATTCCATGTACCTCTGAAGAGAAAAAATTTGCTTTTCAGGTAGAATGGAGGAATAAGCCAATGGGACCTTATGAAACTCAGTAAGACCAAATGCAAAATGCTGCATCCTGCAAGGAAAAACCTCTTGGAACAATGCAGGATGGGGCTGACTTGCTGGGGAGCAACTCAGCACGTGCTTGGAGGGGGGCATTGCTGGACACAAACAATCCAGAAATCTGTGGAACTGCTAAGGATAATTTATTCACAGATGTGTTGGGCAAGCCAACAGAAAAGATGGGTAGAGCACGAATGATAAGGAAAACAAAAGTGGTTTTATGATGAAACATTCAGTGATTATGAGGGGTAGAATGTAAATTCCTAAGAGATGAGGGCAAACAGCAACATCACCAACCTGCTCTACATGAAAGCAGAGGCAAAGGGCCCTGGCATTAATGGCTGGTCTACCAAAACAGCTTCTTGAAATCCAAGACTGGTCCATTCCATTCACAGGAAAGCGAGCAAGTGTGTCAGGAGGGCTGCCTGGCTGTGGTGGGAATTTCTGACCGAGCCCAGACAAGAAAAAGAAGCATTCAGAAGGTGAAAATGGGGTCAACCAATCCAGGAAGAATACAGAAGAGTGGAATGTATTGAGGATGGGGAAGGCCAAAACTTGCCTGAAACTAAAACTGTCATTGTGTCTGGGGAGCCCCATTTTACTGACAGATTTTTCCCTGAGACCTCCCAGACAATTGTGCCCAGGGCAGAGTCTGAGGAGGAAGGAGGGGGAATAACATTATCCATGCAGAGGAAGACTGAGAAAAGAACTACTTAAAGCAAAGTAAACATACATAGCCTGCGGATACTAATGGGGTACTTCCAAGGTTGCAGAACAGGGCAATCTCTACATCTTTGAGAGAGCACAGTCATCAAAGAAGTTTCTTAATACTGCAGAAAGGAAAGAAGAAAATTTTTTTATTACTCTTTTGAAATTTTTTTAACAAAAGGTGCAAAAAGATACACGGAACTGCAGATCTGTCCTCCGTCTCTAGAAAGATTATGGAATAAACCTTTCTGTAAGCTATGCCCAGACACAGAACAACAAGGTTCTGGGGAACAGCCTGAACAGATTCACCAAGGACAAGTTGTCCCAACAAAACTAGTTGCCTTCTCTGATTATGGTTTAGGGGAGAGAACTATAGGTTGCTCACCTTGACTTCAGTGAGACATKTGACAGTTTGAAATAACATCTTTATAAAGAAATATGGTTTGGATGACTGACTTAAAAACTGTGTGAGAAGCAAGACTGCTGAGATCACTTTAGCTATCAGCTGTTCAAAACTAGCTGACAGTCAGTTACCAGCTCAGAGGGTCAATAGAGGGGCAGATGCTTTKTAGTATTTTCATTAATGACCTCAGCAACGGGTCAGAATAAATCCTTGCCAAGTTTGCAGAGAACACTTGTAACACTTGAAACATTGTACTATAGAGTTGTCATCCCTAAAGGCCTTTGTAAACTTGAGGAATGGTCAGACAGAAGTTTCCTGAAGTTTAGTAGGGGAAAATGCTTCATTCTGCATTTGGAACATGACAGTCCCATGCAGCAGCACAGGCAGGGAACTGATGGCTCAGATTTGCTATGGAGTTGTTCTACTACAGGGACAGATATTGCTTTTGTAGAGACCATAATTGCTCTGAGGAAGATATAAATACAGCATCAGAGGAAAACAAGTCATGAAATAAAAAAGACAAGGATAAATAAAGGTTCTGGTCATTGAGCCATGCCATCAAGAAAAGCACAGCAGATGTCAGGCATGCAGCCTCATCTCACACTTAGGCTCAGGAGAGAACCAAGAAATGCATGTTTGGGAAGGAGGTGGGACTGCTGCTCCTCTGTTACTGARCAGAAGCCGTACGAGGTCACTGCTGAAGAATCAGTGGCTGGGAAATTATTTGACCCCCACTGGTGCACTGCAGATGGACTGTGACAGTTCTGACTTCAGGTCATTGTCAGACAGCCAAATGCACAAGTCCTCTAGAAGGAGACAAAGGATTTAAGTATCTCCTGATGGCTTCTGACATTGCTTATAATTTTATCAAGTGTGCAAGTATCTGCAGTGATGAGGAACATAACCCGAGGCACGCGTGGATCGACCTCATGGCCCSATGTCTGTGTGAGACACCCACCCTGTCACAGACAGGCTGCCCTTGCTATTTCCAACTATCTGATGCTAGCCAAGATTCAAAACACATTCTGAGATGATTGCTGGAGTGCCAGGATGCTGCTGTTGCACACCCTTAAGGAGGGAATAACAGTGTTGTGTCCACAATAACATTCCATACTAAAATAAAAAGGATTTGAAAACTGTAATTGACATGGCACGATAAAGAATTAGWCAGCAACTAAGTACAACCAGAGAGACAACTTCTACAAAGTAAACTTGGTCATCTATTAGTTAGCTTCACTCCTGGTTTATTAGCACTGCATTTATGTAGAGTTTGTGGCTGTTTTGTATGTTACTGTGCAACAGCAACAACTTGCCACAAATTAAAATTCACCAAGCTTACATGAAAACAAGAGGGGAAAAGCAACCTGTTCTCAGGATCAATTTTTTTTCAACTGACTTTATCCTACGCAATTAACTTCCTGTAAGAAGAGAACTATTTTATACCCTGGGAAAGGGGAAAATATCCATGTCATAAAACATAGTTAAGGCTGAAGGAAATTGAGCTGAATTCACAAAGTACTCAAGCAAAGAGGTCAAGTGAAATTGCTCCATAAAGTGGTGTTCATTTCTAGCCTTTCTTCAGAGCTTCAGCCAGCACAGCAAAAGCTCTGATGCCCCATTACCCTGATTTCAAATACTTGCTTCTCAGCAGCTCAGTTCCCACTATGGTGACAGAGCACATTTCTCAACAAAAATAAAAGAAACCAAAAAACAGACCAAATCCCAAAACTTATCAACTTGTCCAGTTCAATAAAGCCTTTTGAAAGGCAAAAAACCCAAGTTTTTTTCTGTTTCTACCTTGCAGGGATCAGCATTTCAGGATTTAAGGACATTCTCCTGAAAAAAAATAAAACAAAGGGTATCTTTGATGATCCATCATCTCTCTTTTTCTCCACCCTGTTGAAGAGCAGTCAGATCAACACACTGCACTTCATAGATATCACAGACACATCCTGCCAAGATAAGCAGCCTTGCACACATCTGAGCAAATGTCATTTAACTCCCCGAAACACAAACAATATAATTAATGTTGGAGCTGCAAATAAGAACCTGAAATCCTTTCTTTCCTCTAAGATGGGTCACTTCTTAACTGCAGGAGTTCCTATACCCTGTATTTAGAGCTGCTGAGAGTAGAAGATTTCAGCCTGAGCTGTCTTGGTACCTTTCTACAGAGCAAGCTGGAGACTTGCCTTTGTGATTTGTTCCAATGGAGATCTAGCTGCAGGAGCTGACAGTCATCTGGTGACTGATTATTCAGAGAAGGTTTGCAGTAGCCTTATCCATTTGGATTAAAGCCAAGAAAATACTACAGTTCATGTCTGTGTCTATGGATATTTTCTTTTCTCACAATGCCCCCTTTGCAACATAGAACAAATTTATCAGCAAGCACAAATGAGCTATTCATGCAGAAAATGCTGGAGACAACAGGCCTCGGAAAGCTATCTTGTCAAGATTAGTAATTCAGGAAAAAACTATGAGGCAGGGTTGTGCTGCCTGCAACAGGAGAGATTAGAGCTGGCTGGAGTGACCTTCATTTTGAGACCTCAGAGGCCAAAAACCTTAGCCAAAAGAAGTCTTTACACAAAGCATTATATTTTAACTGCAGCACATTTGTTTCTTTGTTTGGATATGGCCAGAGGGCCCCATAGAATGTTTATTTCTATTTATCGCAAATTGTGTGCTCTATTATTTCATTGTCCTAGGGCACAAGTGCAAGTGTTTGCACATTATTACCAGTGCTTTAATTCAGAATACACGTTGACATGGCTTTGACCTGTGCTAGCCAGCCCTGTAACATAAAAACAGGTCCATTTCAGGGGATGGCACGAGCTGCAGGCTTTTCCAAGCAGGCTTCTCAGAGCACCACTACTTCAGCATCACTACTTTCCCTCTGAAAGCATCCTTTCAGTGACCACCTCTCTTGCTGTAAGGCACTGTGCACCATATGTCACAGCCTGCATGGCTTCAGAGAAGAAGCTTTCTCCATTGTTTGACCTGGTTTGAGGAGTATCATTACCAGAGAAAACTTCTCCCACCTGGTTTGTGGATCACTGAATGAATATCTCCGACTTTCTTCAAGGCAGACCTATATGGTGACACCATCTCTGAAGGCTTCTTGCACTTTTCACATCTTCTTGTATCTCTTCCTATGCACAGAACTCCTACCTGAGTCCCACTACAGCTGGAAGGCCTTTAGGTAACAGCAGGAAGAAAAATAGAGTGTGACTAACTTATGAGAAGAGAAAATAAAGGTGTGAAGCAGCCTATGTGAAGCACAGGCTTAGAAGRGTATTCTTCTTCCAAAGTATAAGAAAACACGGGGATTTGCCAGCATGCTGCTCCTTTTCATGGCACATGGGAAAGCTGCAGGGGTCCCAGCAATGATTTCTCTCCCTGGAGTGGGAGTCAATACCAATCCTCCTATATCAGACTCATCTTTCATGCTGGGGAATATAAGTTAGCATTTCAGAAAGTGAGTTTGGGAGAGCCAGGCAAGAATAGAGGGTATGAACAAGAAAAAAAGAGAACATTTTATGTTAACATAAATCGTTCATAGAAGAAAATGATGGAGTCAATTCTGTTTCTCTCAATGGGGAGGTAGATTTTTGAAGTTGGGACACCATTTTTGTGGCAAATAGCACATAAATAGGCATAAATAAAGCCTCAGGTTAGCCTTATCTTTCTGCCATATCTTTCTAACACCATTGACTGAAAGATATGAGAAAAAAGATAATTTGATAAAATAATAGATCTTTAGTTCTTCCTATTTGTTGCAYGTTTGAATGATTTATTCTGTTGGGCCTATGGAAGGTTGGTGGAAGGTAGTGTTTTCRAACATTTTCTCCCAGAAAAATCTAAACTTAAATAGAAAAGAATATTACACCACAAGCTACTTCATTATGGCTCTGCAATGTTTTCTTTCAAGATATCAGTACTCATCTATAAGATTGGAGTTGGAAACATTCAAGTTTAGTGCTGACCTTTGGAGGAAGCATTAGATATCATTTTAAATACATTAAGATTAACATAAAAYCTGAAACAACATGCGATATTGGAGGTACGGTTTCAGAATCTGTCCTAGGATTGTGCCAAAGCTGTCATTCAAGTTGTTTCATCCAGCAGGCAACAACTTTTTATACAGGCATCATTTTAAATTAAACTGACCTACATTTTAGCTCATTTATAGTTCAGTAGGGGGTGTAAGAAACCTCCCAGAATTTTCAGGGTTGGACTGAAGAGTTCAGCATGGCAACTATAGCTACAGAACAAAGAGTATTCAAAAGAGGGTTAAATTAAGAGGAGGTTGTAATATGGAAAGGGGGCTTTGCTTTCTTTACAAGTGCTCTCACTCATCRTCAATGGAAGCATCAGTTCTAACCGTTCAGCTTTCAATACAGGACCAGGCTTAAATCTTCACCACAATTTCCCTCACAGTATGCAGGCCTCTCCCATCTCCTTCTGTGACTGATCACAAATTGAAAGAATAACTCTAAAATATTGACCTTTTTTCCCTATAAGTTGTAGGAGAAGTTGAAAGGACTGTAAGTTTATTCTCAGCAGTAGGTTTTCCAGCTCCAGTCTCTTTCTTCAGTAAGTGTTAACTACACAGATGATCCATGTATCCTACAGTGCTCATTTGCTGTGGTCCTTGTGGGGCATTTGTCTCTGCCTGCTAATAACAAGTCTTCTAACATTTCAAGGAACGAGCACCTGGAAAACTGAGGGCAGAGGCTGGGACTGTGATGGTTCAATTCATCACTTGGGAGCTTAAAACTAAAAATAGAGCCCCCACATTACAAAAGTGATGCTTGGTAAAAATATACCACAAAACCAGGAGGTACAAGTTGCAAACATTTGTTTAAAAATTCAAATCTACAGCTACATTCTGCTTTCATGGTTTTCTCCCAAAGAAAATGTCCAAAGTAGCCAGGAAGTACTGAAAACTGCCTTTCCCATTTTATTTCCACCCTAAGTCATTCGGCTACTGGTCCATATTTCTACCAGTAGTTACTYGCACACCTTCCAACATGCAAGGGCTGCAAAGAAGAAACAAGAAGATGGCTCATAAAATGGTAAAAATCTCAATTGGCCCACCTTGCATTTAGAAGTTAAATTTTCCCTAAAGGTAGCATACAGTGAAATCCCTCTTTTTTTTTTTTTTTTTTTTTTTATGCCAGCTGCACAACCAGATGGATTGTACAGCCTTATCCAGACCTTATTCATATCCAATGGTTGTGGTGAATTTGTTGTTTCAATTATGCATGCTCTGAGAGTAGAAAGCTGAATTCATAACGAACTTCCAATGCCATCAAGGAGAAAATCAACTTCATGTGCTGAAGTAAGGTACAGAGTATTTTTGCCTTATTCCTGCCTATAAAACTGTTTCCAAGGACAGGAGGAGGGAGATTAGTCTCATATGTATAGAAAAGCAACAGCACATTTACTGCATCTCTCATATGCATCCGTTGTGGCAAGCTGGCTCTGTAAAAAACACTCCTCCATCTCACCATGTAGCCAGCTCAGCTTTCCCTTCCTTCTCACTGGGTAACCTCTCTAAGCATCTCCCCCACTTCTTCACCCCTTGTCAGTTAACCGTACTGACACACTAACTCAAAATAGACTCTAGAGATAAAAATAACTTCCAAATTTTGGTGTTCAAATAGGTCTAGCACAGAAATTTGTTTTAACTTTCAGATAAGACTAGGAAATTTTTAGATATTGGAAAGGTTTCATCTTCTGTTTGTACCTTCTCCTCTTACTTTCCGTTTGGTATGGGTCTCCCTTCTCCATTTATTCACCTTCAATGACAAGTATACTCCCAGTAATTCCATGCCAGTAGAAGTGACTGAGTGGTGGTCACGCACAAAGTAACTGTATCCAGACAAAATCTGAAATATTTTCACTTTCCAGACAAAAACCGATTTTCACAGCTGAGGTTATTGATGGCACACATGACCCACCAAAGAAAGGAATGTAAAACTCAGAAGAAGCGAATAAATCTTTGGAGCCACATCTCTTCTAATAGCCTCGTTTAAGGTGTAAGCTGGAGAGCRACTACTGTCACATGTTCAAAATATGTTTCCCTTTTGTCACAAAGTTTGTTTATAGAGGCGAGAAGGAAAGGGTGAAAAAGCACTTTCAAAATGCTCTGCATTCTTGAAGACAGCTCCCATATTGTTTTTCTTTCAAGTCTTACAGTGTTTTCCATCTTTGCACCACCTAGTGAAAACAAAGCCATCACTTCTCATTTTTGTCTGGAAATTTTGTTGGCCAGAAATGTGACAGTTTTATGAGGCACATTGGACACCCAATATGCTGTGGTTATGTCAAAATAATAACGGTAGCCTAAAAAAGTGAAAAAACAAAACAATGTACACTAATTAGTTAGTTTTAATTCTCCTTACATACACTTTAATTTGATAAGTACTCCCCTATCTGCCCAACTTACAGAAAAAGGAAGAGCAGCACAAAAGAGAAAAAACCTCCTGACCCAAAGTCGTAACAAATTTTAAATACAATTGAATCTGAACCCATAACTCTGATGTGACCGCCATGTATCACCAAGCACATGATATCCACAGGCAAAGAAAAAAAAAATTAAAAAAAAAAATCTCACTTGGTCACTCTGAAATCCAGCTAAAAGGCTTCCTGGCACCATAAGGAGAGGACTGAATAGCAATATGTCCATAAAGTCTTCTGTTTTCACACTGTAAGCTTTGATTCTCAGCTTGGTCAGTCTGACAGCAAACAAAAGACCATTTCTCTTTAACAATTGCTCAGTGGCCAGCACAAAATAAAAAGGTTGTTATCTTGATCTGACATGGAATGGAAATGGAACAAGATAACCATTACAGCTGTGAGAATAACTTACACTGATTTATATACTCAGCAAATCAAAGCAGTTTTCTCCTTCTATAAAAGTCAAGACTTGCACTAAAGAAGAATCAGCTGGAATGGAACACATCTCATTCTTTCCCAAATGCAGATCACTTATTTGGGTGTGTGAAGCCAAATCCTATACAATGTAGTATAAACAGAAGCAATACAAGTTTCATCTGTCTTTGCCAATGAACTTGACAGCCACTTTGGAGGGCAGACATGAATTTATATTAATTTCAATAGAGCCTAGAATTAGGCATCCAACAAGAATTATTCTGATGGTGTTGCTCTTCAGTATTTCATGACTGATCAAAGATGTCAGAAGGATGAAGGAAGTCTCCCTCTGAAGATTTGTTGGTAGAATTGGCTCCTTCAAGAGCATAATATTAAGGCATCAAGATTAAAGTGTCAGGTGTTTGCATTTTACCCAGAAGTTCTGCAAAGCACCTTGAAATATTGGTGCTTCCTTCCTATAACTGGAGCCRAGATATATACTTTCAAGTCTTGACATTTTATTTTCATGCTCTGGAGGACTTCAGAGCATGATCCATTTTTAGCACTGTAAGGAGAGCGTGCCTATGTCAATCATTTTTAATAGGTATGATTAGCCGTGTTTCTCCATTCAACAGATAAATTAATTTCATTTGGATGGAAGGTGTAAGAAAGGTGAAAGAAAATGTGCTAAGAATCTTGGAGCTTTTAGTGGGCCACATGGTACTTTCCCCAGCCCCAGCTTTTAGTCTCCCAATATCTTAATTTTCCACAGATGGAATGAAGGTGCTCAATGCTTTCATGTCCTACTTCCCAAAGGAGAAATAGCCTGCTTCGGTATGCAAGAAGTGTCAACATTCCCTCTTCTTTTTTTCTGCCTGACCCTGGACTTTGTTCAAGAAATTCTGCCTGTTGTTATATTAGGGCTAAATCTATAATGGTATACTCAAGTATACCCAGAAATTTTCAAGATCTGGAGCATGGCTATGAAAATAAATGCTCAAGCAGGATATTCCCTTTCAAATCTTGGCCTCTGCTGTTAGTTTCCAGGCATGGCTGGTCTAGCAAGAGCCAGATCCTTTGAAAGGGATGTGGATGCTGGAAGCAGTCCCCTAGGAAGGTTGAATATCTTATCTCTTGGCTGAGGTACTTTAAACGGGGCAACACTACCTGTGTGTGTGCGTGTGTGTGTGTGTTCATGAACCTTGGGTATAGAAATTATCAATCAATGTTTCAAAGGTGAAAAAGTTTGCGAGTTGAAACCAATAGATTAAGCCCCTTTTTTCCACTAACAAATAAGGCAGTTGTTCTTAAACAATTTCACTTTTGCTCTTTTGAGTTAGTACTTTCTAAGTGGAATGCAATAAAGAAGTGGTAAATTAAGCCTTGACACTTGTCTTAAAGTGGTCAGACTACCATTTTACAAAAAAATATATTAACTTCTTTTGAGACATGATTGCAATAGTGGGAGGACTTCAGGTCAAAGAAATTCAAGACTGAAATCACCAGTTCTATTTCATTTATCTTAGACTGGATGAGAACAAATTCAGACTGTGCCAAAAGGTGCTAAATTTAGTAACTTTGCTCATTGAAAGAGCAAACAGCTGCCACTAAACCAAATGCATTCTTTCTTATCAGTCATCAGCTGATAAAAGGAAGGACGAAACAATTTGTCTGCCAAAACAGACATACTGAGGCTTCAGGCACATGCAACACAACCAAAGAATTAGCAATCACAGCCTGTCACTTCCACTATTCAAGAACACYCTGGTGACTATCTGTTGACAAATTGAAAGAGATTCAAAGAAAAAATGCAAGTCTATTTCAATGAGAGAATATGCCACCTTCTAGTGAAATACTTAAATTTGTTCATTGTACCTGGGTCATCAGAAGAGTTGCTATAACATGACCTAAACTTGCCTACTGGGAGAATGGGAAAATGTTCTGATACTAAGGGGTAAAATCATATGTCCAGATACCTGTTTGTGCTGGTTTAGGACTTATTTTCTTCACGGTAGCTGTTATGGGGCTGTGTTGTGGATTTGTGCTGGAAATGGTGATGATACTGCTGAGCTSTGCTTACAGAGAGTTAAGTCTTTTTCTGCTTCACCCCACCAGTGAGGAGGCTGGGGGTGCACAAGAACTTTGCACACAGTTCTCACTGGAGAGAACTGGAGCTGCTCACCCCAACCAAACCAAGGGATATTCCACAGCGTGTGGCATCAGTGTATAGAGCTGGGGGAAGGAGAAAGAAGGGGACATTTGGAGTGATTTTTGTGTTTGCCTTCCCAAATCACTGCTATGTGCCCTGAAGCCCTGCTCTCCTAGGGTTGGCTGGACACCTGCCTGCCCATGGGAAGTGRTGACTGAATTCCTTGTTTTGCTTTGCTTCACTTGCATGTGCAGCTTTTGCTTTACCTATTAATAGTCTTTATCTCAAGCCGTGAGTTTTCTCACTTTGATTCTCTCCACCATCCCACTGGGGTAAGTGTGAAAGCAGCTGCTTGGGGCTTGGTTGCTGGCTGTGGTTAAACCATGACACTGATTAAAGCTAGAAAAGTCAGATTTGAAA
Source organism: Malurus melanocephalus (assembly GCF_030028575.1). Lineage (NCBI taxonomy): Eukaryota > Metazoa > Chordata > Aves > Passeriformes > Maluridae > Malurus > Malurus melanocephalus. The sequence goes on along the minus strand of NW_026623248.1, from coordinate 2,660,588 downwards.
TCAGGAATACCTTCAGTTCAATGTGATCAATGGGACAATTTACTGAAGGAYGTATGGATAATCTGTTGCAGTTTAAATTATGTAGATTTAAAGACAGGTGTTTGGTCAGCCAGAAGCAATGATTCAGATGCACAAGTTTCTAGGTAGAATCATGGAATCATTTAGGCTGGAAAGGATCTTTAAGATCTTTAGGTCAAACAGTTATCCCAGTACTGCTAAATCCATCATTGAACCATATCACTAAACAYCACATCTTCACATCTTCTAAATACTTCCAGGGATGGTGACTTGATCACTTCCCTGGACTGCCTGCTCCAGCCCTTGGCAACCATTTTGTCRAAGAAATTTTTCCTAATATCCAATCTAAACCTCCTCTGGTGTAACTTGAGGCCGTCTCCTCTTATGCTTTTACTTTTACTTGTGAGAAGAGATTGACTCCCCACTTCATTAGAGGGATTAAGTGCAAGGGGAATCAGTGGCTCAGGTGAGTGAGTGCTCAAGAAACTGAATCACTGAAGAAGGAGGATCTCTTTCCAGAGAAATCAGTGCAACTGGAGGACAGTTAAAGTCTCTATGAACAAAGATACACGATATGGAACAAAGACTTTGTTTGCATATTAAAAAAACATACTTGGCTCCTCCATACCCCAAATTGCTTTATTTTTCCATGGATTTAGTGTACTGTGTGAGTCTTTGCTGAGGGACCATTATTTGTTCAGATTTTTTTTCTTTTTTGCAGATACGAACAGCAAAAATTGCAGTTGTGAGATGGAAGTGTACATTGAGGGAGGGCAGACAAAAAGCATACTTGATATTTGCATCAAGTTTTGGTTCTGTGCAGATTATCCTGCTCAAAGCAGCTTTGTAATCACTACATACACATGCATCCTGACTCCATACAATATATCCCTTGGAGCAACTGGGAAAYTTTAATTCATTATAAAAGCTTCAGGTCTCTTATTTTGGCAGATGCACTGTTTATACAGGGATAAATAACTTTCAGCTAGATGATTCATGTCTGGTAATAAATACATAGTTGAAATAGTGATGCAGAGAAATTTAATCCAAACTTGAGTAGAATTACTTGCTCTGATAAGCCTTCATGTCAATAGTGGAGATACAGTTCAATCTCTCCTAGGCTTCTGGCTTTGTCAGTACTTAAACGATTGCCCTATATGAATATACAATATACCAAAAAGTAATAGGCACAATGCTACCTTAAAGAGAATAATATTATTCTCCTTCATTCCTGGAYATCAGTCTCAGTTTGGAATCAGAAATTTCCAAACTGAACAGCTCTGGCATCACCACTGGCAGTGATAACTACAGCAACTCCTAGCTCGCCATGCATGTGTATTGAAAAGTGCTAGAAAAATTATTCAGACAACATCTGTGTCCTACTTTGAAATAGCTCTGCGCACATCTGTTTAGGAACCTCATCTAAAGRCATTACAATCTTTTTCTCTTCATTAGAGAAAGAAAAAGCTCTTCCCAGATGCTTTCTTCCCTTAGAGTTCTTGTAGCTTCCTCTATGTTTCCCCTTAATATTAATTTGTCTACAGCACTATACTGAGTCATGAATATACTATTTTTCTGAAATGAAATATGAAAGGCAATTACTAGTGCTTTTGATTTACTTCAAGAAAACCTGCAGAATGTGGGTTTCTTTTCTTTTACTAATGCATTCTGAACTGTAAAAAATAATGGAGTTCTTTGACCTGTGTCTGAGGTCAAATTAATATTGAAGTAAAAAATGAATATCGAAATCTTTGCCAGCACCACTTTGGTTATCTCAAATCATTACACTAATGCCTGTACACACAGTATTTTCTTGAGATTTGTGTGAAAGAGAATGATAATAGCTGGTTAAGGATGTAAGGGAATGTTTCACTGTTCATGTGCTCAGTTTCAGAGCCATGGGAAAAAAAGKTGCATTTAAAAGAACCCCAGTTTGCTAAGGAACTTCACTATAAAACCAGACATCAGAAATCTGATGAGCAACTCTACGACCTGACATTTATTTAGATGCAAGAAGCTGTAATTCCTTGCCCTTGCCTTGCAGTCTGCCCACCTTGCAGAACAGAACTCTGAGACTGTCTCAGTTTGAGACAATATTTTCAGAGAAAAAACGTTACAGAGTAAATGTTTCTTCTGAAGTGAAAAATTTGATGATTTTTTTCCCACCAATATAARATAGATATTCAGGCAAAAGTGAAGACAAAAAAAGTAGTTTATTAACAAAACACAGTGCCCACAGGACACAGATTAAAAAGTAATTGTTAGATATTTAAAAGTCCAGGAACACACGCTGCCCCCTTCCCCCACAGCCGCTCAGCCACATGGTGAGGAGAAAAGATGGCRGCTCCTGTCTCCAGGAAAAAAAAAGAAACAAAAGAAAAGGTCCACGTGGCTTCTCGGGCAACAGTGGCAACGTGGTGGCAGTCCTCACTGTGGATGTAACAGAGGGCTCAGTGTGCTTTTCTGTCRCTGGCTTGGCTTCTTCCAGAGTCCAGGATGAGACAGAGTGTCACGGCTTCTCCCCGCCGGCCACCAAATTGCTCCAGAAGAAAAATCACATGAGCCGCAGAAGGGGTCTGTGCAAGGAGAGCTGTTTGCCAAARCTAACAAACMCGAGCTAGCTAAACAGCAACAACGTTAACTCCGCTCCACGAAGTGAACAAGGACTCCCTCAGAGCCGAGCTGAGGTCCAAAAGCAAACGGCTGCACGGCAGCCCCGACTTTTAAATTGCCCATGCTGCCCCTGCCCCTTCTTCTGGGACGCATTTAAAGGCACAGACACCTTTCGGGCATACAAGCTGCCAGAATATAGGAATACAGGATTGGCACAAAATCAACCCAAGACAGAGACCAATAACACACACAGCTAGAACTAAAGCAGCCTGATGACATCGGGAGGAGAAAGATGTGCATTGCTAAATGCAGTGTCACCTCCTCCATCAGCAGTCAACCTGAAGTGCTGACTTTGATACAAATGTCACAGTCCAGAAACATCAATTGCCTCTTAACATTTAGCTTGACTGTGGCACTGATATGGCCATCTTTCAGTCTATTTGATTGCTGAAAAATTTAAGTGGAATTAAGGTACCAGTTGCAATCAGTCACAGATTGAGATAGCAGGATTACAGTTTCCAAATTTTCTTCTCCATTAAAAGCCTCCTATCTATCTCCTGACAATTCCTGCAATGGGTTCTGTGTTTTGAAGAATAAAAACCTGCARCTATAACGGGAAAAAATAAATGGATGCAAAATAAATTGCATTTCACATCAAAGCAAATTCAAGGGCTACTGCACAATGTGTATTATTCATTTTCATATTTAATTCATCAGACTTCATCTTTCTTTAATTTAAATAAACCTTATACTATCTATTTTGCCTACTGGCCCAGATTACTGAAGGTATTACAGATGTGTCCAAAAACTTACATGCACTTTGTTGCTCCATAAACAGGGCCTTCCATACACACAGAGGCATAAAATATGCATATTTTCATGCATTTTTGAGAAAAAGTACTGTCCCTTTATTACTTYTATTATTGCTTTTCCCTCGTAATTTCTCCCTCCTTTCCCAGACTCTCTTTCCAACTCCATCTGCTTTCTCTCTTTCTACTTTTCACCACAACCCCTTACTTTGTTCTATACTTMTAGGAGATTACAAATTTTACAGGGCCTAAATACCAATATCCCCTCCAGAAAAATAACCACTCAGCCCCACCGCTCCAAGGAWTCTTCCTCTTGTATTGTTTTCCTCTGCAGTCATAAACCCGTCCCTGAATTCTTCCACTTGTTTCTTCCTTACCACCATTGCACTAGATTCTTTATCAGCAGTAAAGATTAAAGCTTGAAGGTCTACCAGGTCTGTTTAAAAAAAAGATAAAGATCTACTATCATTAACTTAGTTATAAGTCCATGCTAAAAATAGCATTACTTTATTAAAGAAAAGATAACTGAGATATTCATGCGTAGGATTAGTGTCTCAAGAGTAGGCAGGACCAACAGAAGGTRGACAATAATCCATCCCTGAGTTTCAGTATTACTGTTGCAGAAAATGTGAAGTGAGAATATATTAAGTCCCTTGTGACAGTGCAATCATAAAAGAGAAAGATCTGTGAAGGGAATGGTCATCTTGGAGGACAAGGTGCACATGAGGTACTTCTTTTCTAGTACAGGGATTGAAGGAGATATGTTGTCTCAAATTAACATCTATAAGGCTTTTTGAGAAGATGGACACCCATGGAAATTGAGTCTCCAGTGTATTGCCTATCCTGGGAGAGGCAAATCCCCACCGASACAATGGAAAGCTGGGAAAATGCTGAACACATCCTTGGTGCCAGGTTCAAATTATGATGTGGTTCAGCATTTCCTAGAAGATTTCTTACAGGTTTTTTTTTTTTTTTTTTCTGTGGCTTGTTGTCAGAAGGACTTCTCTCTCTTGCACCTCACCTGCAAAACTGTATCACAGCTTTCCTCTCTCTTTCAGGAGTGGTTTACTATTGCTGCAGTGGGTTGACCCTAGCTGGATGCCAGGCACTCACCAAAGCTGCTCTATCACAGTTTTCCCCACTGCTGTTGGTGAGGGTATTCAGTGGAGTCTTCTATATTCTTGGGCCGAGGTTGCAGACCCTTTGCTTGTACAACAGACACACCTTGCATTCCTTTTTTTAAAAAAWTTTTAAATACTCATTGCTTCTCCATAGAAGAGACTGTAGGCTCAAAGTRACTCAGGAGAGGAATGGAGAGTATTCCAGGAGGCCACAAGGAGTTTTAAGGAGAACTGTAAGAGTGTCTCCTCCCTCTTCCTTGATGGCATCTGTTCAGCAGAGAGGGTCCCTGCACTGCCCAAAACAGGGAAGCACTGGGTTAAAAAGCRTGCTTTCATATAGAATAATGGAAAAGCTGTTTCTCAAACACAGAAAATGCCACATTGAGAAAAGCCTTTCATCTGGCTTTCAGAAYCAGTCACCCTTGGAAATAGTTTCCTAAAGGTGCCATTACCACAGTTCTTGACCCTTAGGCAGTGATATCCAAACCTTTCAACAAGCCACAGACACTTTTCATTGTAGCACTCATTGTGATCCATTAAAAAAAAAAAAAAAAAAAAAAAAAAAAAAAAAAAGCTGCCCCATAAATGGGTAATCACAAGCATTGTAAGGTAGGGCCAGTGGCTACAAATAAAGAGAAGCCTTCAATATATCTTGAGGGGTGAGCTTGGAACAGCGTTTTGTTTTTCTAACTAATTGTTTTCTACTGACTTTGATAAGGAAGGTTTGGGTTTTTTTGCTCTGGACAGTTTTGGCGAATTCTAGACAGGAGCTCTCAGAAGGACAGACAAGCTCTTCTTTTGTTAGAGAGGTCAGGGAGTACAAAATGCCTTTTCTCTTTGGACAGGTCCCTCTTAGGCAAGACCTTCTCTTTGGCAGGGATAAAGGAAAAGCTGTCATTCTGCAATGTCAGAATTTATCACCAYCTATTTTTTTTCCTTTGTGTTTATAACTCATAGCTGAAAACCATGAGCTGCAAAGAAGTTTTGCATTTGATTTGACCTTTAGATCTGTCCCACAGCACTTCTGAGGCCAGGTTATGCCAGACCTTCAAGCCTTCCTGCAGAAAAGAGCTTCCAAGGTCTGCTGCAAGCCAATGTATTTTCAAAAGCAGGCATGGAACTAGTTCTTTATGACTCTGGACCTTCCAAAGCTGGCCACACCTGTCAACATGTATGCAAAATTACTGTGTAGGGACACAGCTGAAGGCACATCCTAATATGAGCCTTCAATCTCATCCCAAAAGCAAACCCAGATTAAAAGAAAAAGCACCAAAGGACAGGAGAACTATAAGGCTTTAGTTCCTACTCTGCATGTTGTTGTTACTTTTACCCTCCTGTGCAGCACCACAAATCAATCTACATCAAGTATGGTATATTCATTTACAATATCTGCTTCAGTTTTTGGTTATCCACAGGTTATATAGAACTCAGGGGCTGAAGCCCACCCAGAGACCTGAACCCAAGCCATTTGTTTGCATCTCTAACTTATCAGAGGAAAATTGCTCACTTGCTCTCATCTCACTCAGGATTCTAGTTATCTAGACCACAGACATCTCATCTTTCACTTCTCTATAAATCATTACTTTGTAGTGCACTAAAAATGATGGAAATCACATTTGTTTTCTCATTCATTTCTCTATTCACACAGGAGGAAGGGACCATCAGCTTGAAGCTCTTATTGTCTCTTTGAAGGGTTAGAGAAGCTGAGACATGAGATATATTCTAGAATTCACTYTCAATTAAAATCTAAGAGGGTTTTCCCTGCTCTACCAGAGAATTATCATCGCCATAAAGAAAATTTATCCTTATGGCTCTCTCAAATACCCTGCTTTTCAACTACCAGTTAACTTTCAAAAGTTGTTTTAACTTAAAAAAAAAACCCAGCCATAAACAAACAAATAAAATCCAAATGAACAAGAAATGCTCTGACATTTTCCTTTCTGATATCCATAGCCTACAATCCCACATGTAGTACATAAGCTGTCTACCCATAAAATACCATTAGGGGTATTTTAGCCTTAGCCCACCAGCTGCTTTTATGACATGTCTTGGTATTCCTTTGGCTTTCAAATTCCACCTGGCTTGGAGTGAAGGCACCTATAGATGAAGGAGATCTCATCAAGGACTTCAGTCTGTATGCTGAAGTTGCTGCTGGTCTTCTCTTTCTCTTGAAGTTGCCTCACTGTGATCAACTTTTTTTTTAAACTGTGGCTTTGTCTTTAGTATGCTTAAAAGTGTATCTTAATGAGGAAGAAACCTGASCAACCAATTCTTTTTTTTTAAATATCTTTTAAAAAACTGTTTATTTATAGTGTCTTGTACTGCATCTGTCAGACTATCTGACGAATTTACTGAAATTAAGGTAAGGAAGGTTTAGCTCAGGGCACTGGACTGGAAATCCTGAGTGTGTTCCTCAGTTTTGGTCTGATGAATGAGGCTGTACACATTGCTATCACCTCTATGCCTCAGTTTCCCCATATATAAAATAGTAATGAGTTAATAAACTCACAAAGAGCTTTGAAAGCATTAATGAAGAAACTTACCATAAAAAAAGCTGGGTATTATYGAAGGAGGGAGAGTTTTTTAAATTGAGAGGTCAGTGATTAAAGGCTTGTGAAGAATTAAAAGGTGCAGAAATGCCTTCCATTTGTGTGGATTTCATTTGCTAGGTGATGAAAGAAAGAGACCAAGGAGTAATCAGACATACACAGTAGATTGGGCTGTGGAAGTGGTAGGGGAGAGGTTACCTGCATTTATTTTCCAATTGCGTGAGGATTATGAGAAAATTTTGACATATATCAGGTTATCTAAGCAGAGGAAAATGCAATGAATTTCTTACAGCTGACATGATCTCCCATCAACCATATGCTCCACTGCATTCCAAACCCAAATTCCCATAGTGTTTATGTACCTAAAAATACACACTTCTGCCTAATGGCTCTCAAAAGTGCAAATGAAGTGCTTACACCCCACTGAATCACCCTTAGTTTTGTTAGGTGCTTTACAGAACCCTAAGTAAGTTTCTACCTTCACCTGTGAGCACCTAAAACAGTTTATGAAATGAAGCATTGAGTGAGTCAGGAGCCTGAATGTCATCAAATCCTCAGGAGTATAGAAGCTTTGTTCAGACTGATGAAAGGAGCAGTCCAGGATGGACTGAGATTGCAGCTCTGAGTCTTTGGAGTMGGGCAGGGGCCACTCCCAGATTGTGACTGTCAGGTCCTCATGTTACAGCTTTAGCTCTTGCTGCACATCCAGGGGTCTCCCAGCTCTGGATTTCTTGGGATTGTCCTGCTGATCCCTGCCACTGGCCAGAGCAGCAGACTTGGCCAGCAGTAGGCTGGGTTTGCAGCTGACAAAGCAGATACATCTGACAATGCCAGCATGGCTCTSATCACCTCTAAACATGGAGCAGGGTCTGCTTTTAGGATGGAAGAGCCAGACAAATAGGAAAAATCCATCCTGTGGGAAATGATCCTGCTCCAGCTCTGCATGGACACGCTCCTGTGGAGTTTTACTGAATCCCTGCTGTCACTTAGGCACTTTTGAGGGCATTATACAAGATGCTCTCAGGACTGCGTGGCTTTTTTTCTGCTGCCTTTTCACAGRCAGACTTGTCCTTTACACTTCTCCACACCCCTCCCACTGGTTTTCATTTCCCTCCACCAGTTCTGCTGATTGCTTTGGGGAATTTAGGAACTTTCTAGAAAGAAAAAAAATACTGCTTTTTTTTTTTTTTTTTTTTTTTTTTTTTTTTTTTTTTTTTTTTTTTTTTTTTTTTTTTTTTTTNTTTTTTTTTTTTTTTTTTTTTTTTTTTTTTTGTAAATTCCAGTGCTTTATGCAGCTGAAATCACTGTCCATTCAGAACATGTTTATGAAGAATTTTGGTTTGATTTGCAGCTTGTGTAAGCATGCATCAGCCTTACAAAATAGAAAAGATTGCTTATTGTTCTATATGTGTAGAGCAAGATTTCAAGACGACTTCATCCTGTGCATGTACAAAAAAAATATGGGCCCAATTAATTTTCTTTCTTTCTGTATTATTTTCTAGGCTTTGTATTGTGCTGGTTTTGAAAATAAAGTAAGCAGTTTCCAGACGTCTTCCAGAAAATTTAATTTTTCTTCGAGTGTCTTGGAGTTTGTTTATTTTTGACAGTTTTCTCTGTTGAGACAGTGAAAAGATGCTCGGCAGTTTCAAGTTAAATTTATATATCATTATAGAACTTTCCTATGCAATCTAAGAGGAAATCATAATTTTCCTGTATGTCTTGGGATCATCCTGTAGAAGATGCTAATGCACAGTTGCTCTGCTGTGATAGATTTAGTCTGTTGGATGACTGACTGAAGCAACTTTCATAAATAAGGATTTATATCTTGGGTGTAGCTTGTGAATCAATGCAAAGGGAGCTTTATGCCAATTTTGCAACTTCTTGATTCTTGGGACATTCTGTTGATGGGAATATTCTTGGAAAACTAAAATTCTGAATGACCAACCTAAGCACAGCAGCCTCCCACCCTCTGTTTCTGTGGGGTAAAAAAAATGAAAATTGAAAGTGACATGGGTTCTTCACAGAAAGGGTGAGTAAGCAGTGGGATTCTTTGTGGGAGTTAATAATGGATGCTCAAAGTTTGCACAGGCTGAGAAAGCAGTCAGATCTTGTGAACTGAGAGCATGTTGAGGAAATGTACTTAAGTAGTTGTTACAATACCCCCTTGAGTCCTGCCACTGATGCCTTTTCAGTGGCAATATAGCTCTTGATATGACTTGACATGGATGCTCTTATGAAGAAGGAAAACTTCCTGGCAGAAAATCTGAAAAAGTTGCAGAAGGAGCTGCAGGCTGTTGTGAGTTCAATGGAGCAGATCCCAGTGGGAGGAAATGTGGYATCTTGCTAATTAAGGGGCGGAATTGTCAGGCAACTTTCAGCTCTCAATGGGCTAGTCAGCTCCATTAATCAGCTCAACCCTGCATGGGTCTCCTCTAATAATGCTGTTAGTGCCACTTTGTATTAATAATCAAAATTCCAATTAAATGACACTCTGCAAGTCTGTCCTTCCCATGTGTAAATGAAACCTGGAGTCACACTGGTTGTTTTCTTTCTTTTATTGGATTTGGCAGCTGTTGTTCTTTAACACCTGTCTTAGAGTGGAACTTGTTTGCTCAAAATCTCATTAAAATCCACAACATTCACCAAACACAGTTGTCCTATTGTTTTGTTTTCATTTATTTTTATAATGAATATAAACATTTAAAAGACACCATTATGAGAAGCACCCAGACCTCTTTGAACGTCCATGGATTTAATCTCCAGGAGCTGTCAGAATCTTTTTCTAAGCCCAAGTCCACCATTTCTGTGCTTTWTGATTCACTTGAAACCTGAAACTCAAAATGACACTGATTTAAAAATAGCACAGGCAGCCTGGTTTTTAAATTGTGCAAACAGCTTTCAGGAGGCAGGGAAAACAAAGAGAAATAGAGCAGTAAAGGGCTGGGTTCATTTGCAGTCTGCATGCAGATTTGATTAGAGGCCACCAGCTGAAACCTGGTCAGTGTGTACAAGTCCAGAGCACGGCTTACAGTTTTGATTTATTTGCTGTAGGGGTGAGATTTTTCTGGGAGTATCTTAATCAAAGCCCTGTAACACATTCTTCAGGAGAAGTTAATCATCTGCTGAATCTCAGTCTCTCAAATAATCTTTGAATCTATTAGGAGATTTGTTAAGAGCTTTGTGCTGCCCTGTGTCACCCCAAAATCTTTCCGATAGGACTCCTTTGACCAGTTCACAGACCCACATCCTGGCATGGAAGAAGACATTTACATCTTAGACTATTGCTCTCAGGGTCTTTCTTCTAATATTCTATGATTAACTGTTACATTTTAAAGATCTGTCTTAATTATGAGTTCTGGCTCAGACTACTCAGTAACTAAACTTTATGATGTCGGATCTAAGAAATACAGTAATTGTCTATTACTCAGATTGAAAATTATAGTCACTGGGGTTTTTTTACTATGTCTTCATGCTCTTTCACTTGTTCTGATTTGTTATGTGAATTCCTTAACTGTGAGCTGCCTGGACTGACAATATATTTTGCTATTTGTTTCTSAAGGTTTCTCCACCAAGCTATTTGTGTACATCACAGGAAATGTGGGATATACGTCTGTGAAATTTCTGTGGAATTTGTCATGAATATGGACAAATATTTTGGAAGTGTGGCTTCTTTTGTGGTCATATAATCTCTCACTCAAGTGGTCAGGGTCATGTCCTTGGCCAGCAAAGGTCTCTGAAGACAGTCAGCAAGGCAGAGAGTCCTGGGCCCAGCACTGTCCCCTAATGTGGCAACCACAGAATTCACAGATGAATCCATCTGGGTCCAGGACTGACCACTGCACATGGGRAAATGCTTTCACAGAGCCAAGAGAGAGGAAGGATGCAAAGAATGCAAACAGAAGTAATGAGAAGGAATTGTTGTGTCAGTCTGCCTGGCTTTGGGCTGCAGCTGTGGAAGGCAAATTGTCCAGCAGCAGCCAAAAGCTCTCCCCAGGTTCACCCACCACCCACAGTGTCTGTTTACCAGCTGCCCCGTCCTCTGGTCAAGCTACAGAGATAGAGGGAGGGGCAAATTCAGAAGTGTCCCCTCAAAACTGTGGTCTCTGAGCAATTTGGGACCATGGGAGAAAAATCTTTTCTAATTCACTTTACCAGTAAGTTTTTGAAACCTGTTGTTTGTGTTTCTCAAGCACCGTGTGGCTTTGGGGTCAAACTTTAGCCCAGTTATTGATGGCAGCAGGGCCAGAAAGCAGATGAGCCATGGGTTACTGGTGGAGACATGACCCTTTGGGCAGAGGGGGAGGAAGCAAAAAGTGCCAGATGAATGTCAATATGACTTAGGGACTGCAGTTAGGAAAGAAGACACATTTGCAGAACATCCCACAAAACTCTCCACACCTTTACACCCTGTGAAAGTCTGATTCAGCCTGCAGCCTTCCAAGCTGAAGTCCCTCTGATCATACTGAGCTCTTCAAAACCTTCATTCACTGCAAAGTGAAAAGGAACAAGGAAGGTGTTGCAGTCTAACCACCCATTTAATACTGTCCTGAATTAATTCAGGATGATGTAGATGTAGAATTCATCTTTAGGAAGACACCAGTTTTGATTTAGAAGTAGGAGCCTACAAGTCTACAACACATAGGAGTCAAAGGAGGATATCAGCTTCAAATGAGAAAGAGAATTATGGAGTAGAATAAAGAACTTCACACATAATGTGTCACATTTTCAACAAATGTTAAAAAAGTCAATCTCTGAAGCCAGAACAACTATGTTGATTTATGCCATTGTAAGAATCTGAGTCCAGAGTTTCAGGATTTTTTTTTTTTTATTTTAAGGAAAGCTTTGCACTTCATTGTAATCCTGCTGTTGAATAAACAGGTGGGGGTTTACATTTCTGGAGTTTGATGAAGTGTGCTGTACTTTTGTACCTGATAAGAATAATATGTTTGTTTATTTATTAGGCGGGTAGAAGAGAAGGTTTATGTCCTTAATGATGCATTTCCTTTGTTTTTATGTCTTTGGTGTTGCAAATGACAACTTGGTAAGTAATGCAACTTCGCTTAATTACAGCCCATTTTCTTCAAAACAAGTAGGGACATGAATTTTCAAGGGAACTTGCCTTTGTGGGAAACCTGAAGGGATAAAAATGAACTGCTGCACAGCTAAAAGGACAAAGAAATGGTAGTAAGAGACAAATTGGAATAATGTTAGATGTCAAGTCAGCTTGTGATTTCGCTCTAGAGAGACCAATTCCCCTCAATGATTTAGAGGGAGTAAGAATTATTTATGCAATTAATGCAGTTTTATTTTCATTTAAAAATCCAGTTAAAGATTCCCATCCCCAGAAGTCCTCAAGRCCAGGTTGTATGGGGCCCTGAGAACATGGTCTAGTGAAATGTGTGCCTTATTCCAGCAGGGAGGTTGGAACRAGGTGATCTTTAAGGTCCCTTCCARCCCAAACAGTTCTATGATTYGAAGMTATTAAACATGGTACAATTTACTAATTTGGATTTAAAAAGTATTTTCTGTAGGATTCAYGRKATGCAAAATACATTGAAAACAYGAATGGACAATGCAGAAGCACTGAACAGCCCAGCTCTCTGGGCACAGATAACAAGGCAAGGGCATCAACACAGGTGACCCAGAGCCCAGAGAGTGTCTTTACTTCTTTACTTTACTGCTCAGATGCCTAAAGTGCTTACTTAAAAGTGAGCCTAATGGTCTCCACAGGACCAGCTCAGAGTTATGAATTGCAAAGAAATCAGCCTCCATAAAAAGCAGACAGTCCAAGGACACAAAGGGAAAATATGCAAGGAGACATAAAGGAAATTTGAGCCATGCTCAAGTAAATTTGTTTCACTGTAAATGTCGCTGCAGATGAAGCTCTTCGAGGAGGGTGCAAGAGCAGGCAGGATGTGGTGGATCAGCTTTGAGCAGGCAGGATACATTATTTGAAGAAACATGCTGTGATGATTTCAGGTGGCATTCATTTGTTATCACTTGGTGAGTTKCTGGCAAGACAGAGAGGTCATGTGGGTTCCTTACGAGAGAGAAACTGTGCTTATGTTGCGCCACCCAGGCAGAGCATGAATTTCATCCCTAAAGCCACAGACAGCATGTGCACATGTCAATTCTTTTGCCCTCTTTCCCTCTTTTGGCAGAAATAGATAGAAGGTGTTTTTCTTGACATTACTCTTTGTCAAAAATAAAAAAAAAAAATTCCTATGGAAAACACTGTATAATGTTGGACATTGAAATACAGTGACAAAGCTTGATTGAAGAATATCTACCAGGACAAGTTTAAATTTTCCCAATCTATCATATTAAGAGATCTGAGACAGTGCTGGCTAGCACTTACCTGATGTGTGTCAATACAGTGCGGACCTGTCTTTTTATTAACATGAAGATTCCCCTTTCTCTCTCCTGGCAGTATCAAATACACAGCATTGGCAGTGTAGGGAAGGTCTACACAGATTCTGCTAGAAGGTCTCTCTGTCTAGCAGAGGTGCTCTGTTCCTCCTGCTCAGTGGGACCTGTAAATTTTCTGATCCAGTTTCCATAAAGCCCTCCTGGTTTCATCTGTGATTGTCTTCCCGAAATTCACTTACCATGCTAATTTTTCCATTTTTTTTGTCTCTGACCAAAGACAAATGTTTATCTGATATCTAAAGTGTTTTACAGCATTCTCAAATTTACAGTTCTTTTCCTCAACATTAAAGATATTTGGTTACATTAGTTAAAAACTGTTGTTATGTACCACTTAGGCATTTGGCTAGAGCACATCATCATGCTGGAGTGATTACTCGCAGTACTCATCCAGGGTGTATAGGATAGGTATTGTATTATTCATATTATAACTAATCACCTTCTGGTAATTATAAAACCTCACATTTGCTAGCACTGTGATGCTAGCACTTAACAAGAAGTTCCCACTAGACACTCTCCTGGTGACAACACAATTCTCAGGATTCACAGGGGAAAACAAGGGAGTGAGGTTTTGTCTACACTACTGCGTAGTRGACTGCCTGTTGTGTGGGCAGACACTAACATTTGATTGTAAACTGAACCAGGGACATGCAAGATTAAGATGATTCACAGTCTGGGAGTGTGTTACTAGGGCCCCAGATACTGCAGGYCTCTTGCAAAGCTCCAAAGTTTGTTGGAGGGCAGCAGCCTCCTAAGCTGTTGCGGTTATTGGCAATTTAATCCTATATCACTTCTACCTGATGGGGTCGTTCCAATCCCTCAGAGATCAAAGTTTCTTATCCAGCACAAGTGAAACAAGATGTGAACAATATCAGGAAGCTGATGTCAGCTTTCCAGCTATCCTCTCTGAACCCGAGGGAGCTGTTGAAATCCTGGGGAACCCCTGGTCAGACTGACAACTCTGGTTAGAAGTCAGGCGCTGCTGCCTAAGAATGAAAAATCCATGAGAGGCATGGAGAGGAAAAGYTAATGTAATATTAAAACTAGAAATATCCATTCTGTCAAATGAAATGCCCTGCTGTTTGATCCCATTTACTGGAGTAAGGCTTGCTTTTTAAATTATAYGTCAGATATAATTTTGCACCGTGGACATGAAATGTGGGACTGCTCTTTAAGGGAAGAAAAGATCAGCTCAGCTCCAAGTGGCTGACTGATAGTGAGCTCGCCTGCATAGCGGTTCCAAATTTGGCAGCCAGCTGCAGCCTCGAGTGAGGGTTTGGAAAGGGGCCATGGTCGCTGACAGTGCCCAGTGCTGATTCAGGGATCTCCATTTCCCTTGGAGGTGTTCCTGTTTTGAGGTGGATTCTGCCAGGTGGACCCAAACAGCAGAGCACCTGCACATTTTCCTTRGGATCGCATGGCAGCACCGCAGTGAGCTCATTCCAGGGAGAAGCCACAGYGTCTGTGCAGAAAAGGACAGAGACAGAGGAACAGGAACAGGAACAGAACCAGGAACCAAGTGGCCACACCTCCTTGTGTGTTTTCTGAGTTACATCAGGAGCCACCAGCCTGTGATCACAATAGCACAAAACCAAGCTTCCTTTCCTCTCTTGTGGAACAACACCTCTGAATACATATTCAAACTTACTTCAAGAGGTTGTCTTCCTCTTACAAGCCATTTCTCTGCCTTATTACCCAGTCTTATTGTATCTTTGCTAAGTGTTCCTGTTGGGATGTGAAGGTAGCATTAGTGCCTGTGTTCCTATTCACTTTCTCTCTTTCACCGCCTGAATTTTCACGCTAGAAGAAATTTTAAGGGTGATTATCTACCTTACTGAGGTGATGGGATGATTCAATCATTCTGTTCTTTAAATTAAAAGCCTTGAACACCTAGAATAGAAGGCAGTCCCCATGGGCAATTTTTAATTAAGTTTTCTCTCATTGATTATAATCCGTACTAATGTCTACAGGTCTCGAGGCAGATCTGGGCCGCWTTGTGGAAGGTGCTGCATGAATCTGGGGAAAGGAATTCATCTCAGCTGATTTTAGCCATCCAAAAGTGAAGCACCTATGCTGTGCTTGTTGAAAGTGTCCTCTCTACAGTGTGAAACACAACAGCAAGCAGGCCCATTCTGTGATAAATGTTTTAGAAAGGTGGGATCAGTCTTCTTCTGGAGGTGCCTCTGTCCATTAACTCARTAAGGAGTTTATCTTGGTGTCTTGGTCTAAGGATGCTCAGGTGAGAATCAGCACCAATGTGTAGTCTTTTGCACCACAGGGAGAAACAGCCCTTAGCCCATCTTAATTCTAATTTCTGCAGCAAATATTTCTGCAGGAGAAATTAGAAAAACAGTACTTAGTGGTGAAATTACTTGCACATTTCAAAGTAGAARGAGAAGCAGCATTCAGACCTTCTTGCCCCCTTACCCTGGTGCCAGGTCACYGACTCAACTGGAGATTCAAACAATATCTCCCCTGGCTCAGTGAAGATGAAAACTGGTTTACCCAGGATGAGGTGGGATCCCAAAGGGCATTATTTGCAAAGGTTTCTGTGCAATTGTGTCTTACTTTCCCCAGGAAGGAGGCAGAATCTGAGGAAGCCTTGCAGATCTTTGCTAAGATCTCTGGTTTTCTCCCTGCAGGAATCTTTTCACAGCAAAATTAGGTTTTGACATTGCTCTCCATGTGATTGTCCAAATGAAGTCTCTGATTTTGACACAGACTGATATCTACACCAGGTACTCCATCCTCAAGAGCCCGTCCTTGACAGCTTTTTAATCACATGAATGGTCAATTACAGAGCTGGATTGAGTGAGTTGAGCACAATGGATCTTTTTTTTCCTTCAGTTTTACTCTCTCAATTTACAGATTTTTCTTGGAATAGACAAGAATTTCCTCTAATGTCTTTGTTATTGGAAAAGATTCATGCATTTTGTAGCAAATAATTCTTAGCCTGTAGATTGTTCACCAGCAATTTGTTGAGGACATTTGGAATTCATGCAATGTTGGTTAGATACATAATTCACTTCATATTGTTACTGTGCCCTGATTGTGCAATTTATATAATAAAATACAAGGCAAATTATGAATTTTACAATTGCTTGAACAACAGCAAATTTACTCTCAGTGAATATTTGCAGATTCAGTCTCAACATTCATTTTTCATGAGCATTCATTCTGGCAAAGATGCTTTGCTACRATATTTCTGTAACGCAAACACCAAAAGGATCTTAAACACAGACAAAACAGTTGGGGAAACAAACTTGCATTCAATGGAAAGCACTTGCTGGATTCTTCCAGAACTGCTGCTGTATTGTTTTGTCCAGTCCTTCATCTCACTGGCGGTCTGAAGATTGAAATTGTCAGTGAATGAAAATGGAGAGCGATAAAAACTGAAAATCACTGTGTACCCACCAMTGGCTCCATGATTCCAAGTCATGCCCTGGACAGCTGAAACAGAGACTGCCTCCAGATGTCTTCTCTGCCTTTTGGGAGGTCTCCCCTCCACACTGACTGTGCTTTCCTATTCATTTACCCACCACAGAGATTCACTCTCTTTTCTTTTTTCCAATGATGATCCTCCCTGCACCCTGTAGAGCAGTGACAGCTGGGCTCAGGCCACTGCASGCACTTCATGTCTGCCCTCGGGCTCCACAAGGGTGCAGGTGGCACAGAACCCATGCTTGGGAAGGCTTCAAGGAAGAAAAGGAGAGCATCTGGCTCCCTGCTGTGGCTGAGCAAACGTCTGAGCAGGATRGGACAGCCAGCAAACCAGCCTTGGGACACACTGCTAAGTGTAATGCAGTGCTGACAGCTTTGGAGCAACCCCTTGAGATATCAGAGGTTGCTGCCTTGGGATTTGTTTTTTTAAAAAAATTCCTTCACTGCTGAGCTCTATCAAGTCACTCAAGTGAAGTGTGGCAAAGCTTGAAAGCCCAGAAGACTTTATTAATTTATTTTTACAAATCCTGCAATAATTCCGTTCAGTTGTTCCGAGGTTTTTTAATAATTTTGGATAGTTTTTCTGGTTTTTTTTTTCCATTCATGTCAGATGAAGAATCCTTTGGTTCTAAGCTTCAGAGTAGCCTTGGTAACATGGTGGGTAAAAATCATGGCATTCACACGACAGGCTGAATTCTCCCACCTGCTGCTGGTCTTCTGCAGAGAGCCAGAGAAAGGCTGGGAGAGCCTTTTTTTATTGTATTGATTGTATTGATCCACMAGTAAACTCGAGCCAAGATTTTTAATCAAACTTTGCCATTGGTCTCTGTGCGCCCATGTATGTTCATGAAAAGCACTGGCCTGAGGTATTGTGAACAATAGGGCTTTATTTGACCATATTTGCCTAAAACGCAGATAACTGAGGCTAAATCTYTCCTTATTGTCCTGAAATTGGGAAAATTGCATCAACATTGCAGCTGGCCAGGGTTATCCTCATGGACAACTGAAACATGAACGATGTGCCTTTCTGTGCCCAAGGCTTCCCACTTGTGTGGCACCAGCACATCAGTGACAGTGACCCTCCCTCTGTGGCACAACAGCATGGACACGCCACCAGGACATGCCACCAGGGTCAGGCAATTGGTGTAGGGTYGGATTGCCATCTCCAGGATGGAGGTACAGGAGCATGGCTGCTCCAGGCATGGAAGTGAAAGAGGAAGAAATCTCTTTTGCCAGCCTGCATGAAGCAGCAGCAGCCTCCCTGTGCAGCGGCTGCTCGCTCTGTGCACGCCCGGCTGCAGCCTTTAATTAACTTCCCTGGCTGAGCAGAGCCGTTGCTAATGAAGCGGCTAATTCCGAGAGCAGGGGCCATGTTCCGTCACTTAGTGCATTCCTGTGATTCCACAATCCCATAATACCCCGTTTTCCTCATCAGTTAGCTCCTTTTGTATTTTTTATATTTATAACTCCACTTCTCTCCCACATGGGTGTCTGTGCTCTGGCTTCAATTACATTTCTGCAAAAATCTATCCGAGCAGAGTACAAAGCTTCAGTTCACAATTTACCAATATCTAATCTCAGGAGAAAAGTGTCATGTGAAGTACAAACCCCAAACTGGATTTATGTGCTCACTTGGAATTAACACAAGCCTCTGAATGAGATTTCTTTCCTTAGAATGAATTTTGTCCATAACTATTTTGACAAAAATAAAATAAACTAGATTTTTTTTTCTGTTATTGTTCACCATTTGCTATTGTCAAAACACCATTATTTTCACCAGGGATCAAAGATGGTGCATGCAACTGAAGGTTTAATATCTGATACAGCTTCTAGCTCGATCTACAAATGGATGTAAACCTCACCAATGTGGCATCATGATTTTTTTTTCACTGCTTTGTGGTTTTTCTAACTGCATCTTATTCTCAAGGCACCTTGCCCTAGAAACTTCAGATGAAGTTTAGTAGAAAGGTCTTGGAATCAATTTTGAGGGAAGGAAAAGCTCAGAGGGAGTGCACCTCTTGGAAACTCAAAAACTTCAAAATAGCACGAACTTCAGAAGATACCGAAACAGCCAGCAAGGGCTGAAGGAAGCCTGTTGTTCCAGCTGAACAAACATAATTAAGGTGGTGTTTTTCACTCAAACTTCTCCCAGGCAATCCCACCACTTCTGTAGCTGCTTATTGCACTCTGTCAGTCATTGCCACCCTCGGRCCTCTCTGAGAAGCTCCTCACTGTTACTGATAAGGTGGGAACATCCAGGTTTTGGGATGCTGGGAGAAAAGGAGGATCTCAGCRCTACTTTGGTGTCAGAGGCAAAACAGACAGCAGGGACCAAGTTTGGAGAACTGATTCTGTACCACCCAGCAGCAGGCATTGGAAACCACTTGGCTGTAAAACCTTTTGTGGGAGCTTAGTGAACCATAATCTGGAGAAAAACCTCTACAGACCCCCTCATCCTCCCTCATCACTGCACTCCCTTTCAGCTAGCAAAGAGAGCAAGGAGAAGAAAGCTTCTGCTGAGTGAAGAGAACAGAAAATGTTTGGGCCAGCAAGGAAAGAAAATGACAGAAGCTGCAGCTGGTTGTGGTGATCAAGCTGGATCCCAAGGCTAAAAAGCAGGAAAGCCTGAGCAGGAGGAGATCCACAGGCAGCAAGAAGAGACGCAGTAATAGAGCTAGCTATTTGCTCAATTAATTGTCATTTGTAATTTAGAAATGAAATGATTTTTTGTGATTCATTCCGAGGATATTTCCCAAGGTGCTGCRAGCAGTTTCCTAAAATGCAAGATGATATTTTGTGATTAGCAAGACGATTATTCCACTCTGGGCTGAGGGGGCTGTTCTGGCATGGCACAGCTTGGCAGCACATCCCTCTAGTCTTAAACCTGTTGAAGAATCTTCATGTCTGACCATGCAGGAGCCACTCTGGCAGCCCCACCCGAGCTGGGTCTGAGGCCCCTGCACAGCCACACACCCCAAACTCACACTGTCACACCAGGTGTCCTTACTATCCCCACCCCTGGCTGCCCACTGCAGATTGAAATGTGCACATCCTTAGAATAATTGAATCTTGGTGCAATAACGAAACAGCTCAAGCTGGTGCCTCCAAGGAGGGACTCCGAGCAAAGGAAACCCTGATCTTTTATTCTCTCTGTGGGCTGGGGGTCCCTGGCTCCTGCTGTGCCTCTGAGGGTCCAATCACCTGAGCTCAGTGCCAGTATTATTGTTGGTTTTGTTGTTGTCATTAAGAAAGGAGGAAGACTTAACTCAGAAGGTTATAATGATCTTTTATCAAGAGTTGAGGGAGACTTGAGAAGAATGTGAATCTACACACCAGTTAAAAAAGTCGTATCCTGATACTGGTCTTGGGTTAAAGATTAGAGATGTTGAAGAAATATTTGCATTTTCTTTGAAATGCAAAGAAAGATAAAATGTGTCATCTTATTAACCATTACCAAAACTGGCCTTTTTGCTTTTAATTCTTTATTCACTCTATTGATTTAGTCTTCTTTAAAACAGTAGTCTGTTCAAAGACACTAATGTACTTTGCCATTTTCTCATCAGAGGAACAACATACTGAAAGCAGATATTGACTCTGGTATATGGAAGTTGAAAAGCATTCTGCAGGCTTGTGGTTTTGTCCTGTATGTTTTAATGGAGAGAGAGAAGTATTGCTGCGAAGCCAGAAACAGGAGATATTTTTAGATGCTAAATATGAATAAATCAATGAGTTCCCTATCCTTCATGAAAGCATGAATAATATAGAAATATGGGGCTGTATTAAGAAGGAAGTATGTATTAAAAATAGCTATAGGAATATGAAACAGTAACAGATCCAAGAAGGTTTGAGCTTCAGCTTTGTCTCATCTGTAGACCAGGGATGTTTGTGAGCTGGACTGCACACAGCCCTCTAGTGACAGAATAATATTCTGAAAGTGATCTAGCATCCTGCAGGATTTCAAATTCATTCCAGATCAAAAACCAACAAGGTCGTGATTATTAGAAAAGAGAGTGGTTAGTCAATAACGTTCAGAAAACATGGACATCCCCAGACACAATTCTGAGTGCCCAATTTCTACCTGGGATAAAAACAATATATTTGGCGGCAATAGTCCTGCACTCTGTGTATCAGAGCAGCATTTACAGAAATATTTTTTTACTCTCATTTTAAGTGAATTTGGCACAGACCAGAAACTACACAGGGGAAAGGCAGAGAYGAGCTGAGTAAATTATTATTTATTATTAAAATTATTACATTTCAAAGCTGTAGCAAACWGAGAGATTTGGATTCCACCTGGTTAGGCACTGGACAAACACAGGATACAAGGCAGGTTTTACTCCCCATCCCCCCTTTTTCCCTTCMCCCTCAGTGGTCCTTCTGGGAAATAGATACTGTAATAACCAAAAAGTCCTGTCTTTAACCTCCCTGAAGTCAGGATTTTTTAATCTTACAATAGGTTGATAGTGCTTGGAACCCCAAAGCTCTGGATTTCATCAAATAAAGTGAAATAAACATATCTGTGCATACATTACCCACAGCGGGAGCAAAACAATGTAAGGTTTGTGAAGGAATATATCAGCGATTTCTACCTGGAAGAGATGAGCACCACAGCTACTGTCACCCTCTTGGAGCTACAGATTCCAGTTTTACCAGTGCTGATGCTTTCAATTCCCAAACATGTTCTCAGTTGCTCCCTTAGCTCAGTTGCTAAGGGACAAACATTGTTCTTAACTGTAGAAACCATRAGAAAGAATCTTCTCAGAGACCAACACACACTTCACACTAAGTAGGAAGGTACTGGAGGATTGAAAGAAGAGCTGGGCTGGCTCTGGGCTGTGTTGAGCCTGACTGAGCCTCCTTTTTCTGCTGTGCCTGAGAGGGGGTGCATAGACTGAAACCAAGATCCAGCACACTGTGATGCCCACATACATCTGTGAACATGTGGAGACTGCCTAAGGCTGAATTTACACTCAGATCATCCTAAATAGCCATTAGTCCACTTGCACTGCACAGAGGATGCATGGATTTAGCATTGTCCAAATTGCACTTCCTCCACTAGGCAAAGTTTCCTCTCTTTTTTTGTACTTGCTGCCTCTGAAAACTTTTCTTAACACTCAAGACAAATGTGAGACAATAAAGCTCAGCTTTTATAGCACTTTTCATGCAAAATGGACCCTTAAGCAATTTGCTGAGTTAAATCACATAGTTACAGAATTAAATAATGTAAATTTAATTTTTTCAGCTTTAATGTATTAGTCTTTGTTTTATTGCTACTGTCCAATTTGAATAATTCGTTCCCTTCTTTTTAGTACTATTATTTAATATTTATATAACAGTGCATATCAGAGGTTTCAATAAGACTGATCTAAGTGTTTTACAGACTGAGTAGTCACAGGTTATGCTCCTCAAGAGCAGATCCTGAAATGTGGSGTGCCATCCAGAGGGACCTGGGMGAGCTTGAGAAGTGRGCCTATGGGAGTCTCATGGGGTTTAACAAGACCGAGTGCAAGGTGCTGCCCCTGGGTAAGAGCAGTCCCTGGCATCAATCCAGGTTGGGGGATGAAAAGATGGAGAGCAGCCCTGCCCAGAAGGCCTTGGTGGGGCTGGTGGATGAGGCTGGACATGGCCTGGCAATGTGCACTCACAGCCCAGAGAGCCAAATATGGCCTGGGCTGCATCCAAAGCCCCTTGGGCTGTAGGGCCAGGGAGGGGATTCTGCCCCTCTGCTCTGCTCTGCTCTGCTCTGCTCTGCTCTGCTCTGCTCTGCTCTGCTCTGCTGAGACCCCACCTGCAGTGCTGCATCCAGCTCTGGGGTCCCAGCGCAGGAAGGACATGGACCTGCTGGAGCAAGTCCACAGAAGACCCAAAAGATCATTCCTCCTACAAGGAAAAGCTGGGTCTATTGGATTTATTCATCCTGGAGGAGAGAAGGCTTTGGGGTAACCTAATTGCT
Source organism: Malurus melanocephalus (assembly GCF_030028575.1). Taxonomy (NCBI): domain Eukaryota; kingdom Metazoa; phylum Chordata; class Aves; order Passeriformes; family Maluridae; genus Malurus; species Malurus melanocephalus. The sequence continues at coordinate 2,637,658 of NW_026623248.1, read as the reverse complement.
GCCTTCCAGTACCTGAAGGGAACCTACAAGAAAGCTGGAGAAAGACTATTTACAAAAGCATGGGGTGGCAAGGGGAGATGGYTTCAAACTGAGAGAGACTGAGGTTTAGATTAGGTATTAGGAAGAAATTCTTTACTGTGAGGATGGTGAGGCCCGGGAACAGGCTGCCAAGAGAAGCTGTGGAAGTGCTCAAGGCCAGGTTGGATGAGGCTCTGAGCAACCTGGGATAGTGGAAGGTGTCCCTACCCATGGAAGGGGGGTTGGGATTTGATGATCTTGAAAGTCCCTTCCAATCCAGGTCAGTCTAAGATTCTATGATTCCATGATTCTAAGATTCTATGATTCTATGATTCTACGATTCTGTGAACCTGCAGAGTTAAATTCTGCTTTTACTGATATCAGTGGTAAAACTTAACTGGTTTTGCTGGATCCCTTAGAGACACCTCATCCAATTACAGACACTGATGATCCATTCAGCGCTAGTCTGACTGGAGGTGAGACACTCATGGTTTTTGAGGTTCAAAGATTATTTTCTGGATGTAGTACCTAGAATTATAGCAATTCTGGGTTTGTGCTCAAGGCACAAGCGTGGCAGAGAGGTCTTTGGTGTGCACCATGCCAGCAAGAAGAAGTCTGGTGAAAACTTGGCCAAGGAGACAGACACAAGCTCGTTGAAGGGCTGGTCAGGCTGATGTGTCCAAAGTAATATTCAAAGCTGCTATCTCATTGACTGCTGAGCCCTGGCAGAAAACTGCCAGGAGATAAAGAACAAATGTTAAAAGGCTCAGCCTCTGTCTAGCCATGTGGCCAGAGGCACAGAGAAATGTGGAGGTCTTCTTTCTGAGGGATTGGGCACTGGTGTGTGGTGGAGAGGAGTGACGAGCTCTGCTTCAGACATGAGACTCGCTGGGGCCACAGGCGCATGCACAAGCCTCAGTGCTTGAATCAAGCCCATGCTTTAAATACATCACTATTTCTAGAGTGATAACTTTTGGCTCCCTGCAGTTTGCTAGCAGAACTGAAAAATTGCTTCAAGTGTACTGACCTTTCWATTCTGAGCCAGCTTTCAGCAGTCCCTCAGAAACAGCAGCGGGCCCCAGGGGACCACAGCTGGCAGGCTGCAAACCCTTGTCCTGAATACTCCTACGGCTGTTCTRGAGTGCCAGCTTCCCCAAGGATGCAGAAAACCTGACCTTAGCACAACCTTTTGGGAGAGGCAGGCCCAGAGAGGAAAGAAACATTTTGACTGGCTCCAGTGAAGTAATCTTTCATGGGCAGTTGTCTGCAGCCAGAAGACAACATTGGAGCACCAGATCCAATTCCTTACAGCAGGAGCTCCTCTCTGTGTATTTCTTACCACATGCTGAGTAGCAGCCAAGTCCCATGCCCAGTGGCCTTTCATAGACCTTATCTACATCTGCTTCCTCTTGTCCTTCAATAACATATGGTCAGAAGCTTTTCAACAGAAGATTGGTTATTTTTTCCTTTTGCCAGTTAATGAACAAAGACTATGCCAGGAGACGGTATTGATTTTCCAACAGTCTGAGGAAAAACAGGTTTCCTGTCAACTTCCTTTTTTTCTGGCAACCCACCCATGAAACACTGTGGATTCAAGCATCTGCTGTCCCTGGGAATTTCAAAGGGAAAGTGTTCAAACCAGGCAGAGCTCTCCAGAGCTGGCACCTCAAAACTCTGATATTCAAGTTACTTGGGAAGCACTATGTATTTTACCAAGAAAAATTGTAACATGGTAAAATTTTATGAGTCCTGTCCCACAGTAGTCATGGGGCTTTAACTGAGTGGATTGCTCTGTCCTGATAATCTTCCTCACATGAGGCTCACATAACATCTGCTCATTTCTGTGGCACAATTGCACTAATTTTTTTTTTGTTCTTGCACAGTTTGGTCCTCCTATATTGAAAAGAATATCCCCTTCTCTTCACCATTGTCTTGTCCAAGGTCCTGCAGCTTTCTCAGATGCCTATTCTGTTCTTCTCCCTGATTTTTTTTTCCCAAAAGATCTGTGCTGGAATTACATTTTCAAAAAGCTCATTTCCCCACATTGCTTGAGACAAACCTTTGAGATACACCAAGGTGCTGTGGAAGATCAGAGAGCAGAATGAAGGTGCATTTTCCTGTGAGAGCCCTTGCCCTTGCTGCTCTCTGTGGATCCTCTGCTTCTGTCTGTGGCATTTCCCTGGAGGTTGCTGTCTGAATGACAAACAAGTGAAGGGACAAGACTCGTTTGAAAAGAAAAAAAGCTCTCAGAAAACCCTGAAGGGCCTTTCCAGTGCTGCAGAGGAGTACCCTCCAGGAGTCAAAAGGAAACCTCTGAATGTCCAMACAGAAGTGCCCTCTGAGGCTCTCAAACCAAGCAAGGCTTCCATTAGTTTGAAGGCTCCCGTTAACCTTGCTTGATTTGGTACAAGCCCRAGGGCTCTTTGTGTTCCAGCCATCAGGAGACAATTTAGAGGCATGTGGCCATGAGCAGCCTCACTTCCCTAGGGAGGGAAATGCAGGGAGTCCTTTTCCTGGGAATTTTAAGCAGCTTTGTCCAAGGGTGCCTTTTTCAACTGACTTTTCCTCAAGTCCCAAGTCAATGCAGCACTTAAACAGGGTAGCAGGACTTTATGTGTACATTGGAAGCCCAAAAGAATTCAGGAGGACAACAGCAGTAATTAATTTCGGACAGTCATGGCTATGGGACATTTGGATGTGATTGGTTTCACAGAAAACCATACTTGTTGGCTTTGAGCAGAGTTACTGAGATTAAAATCACACTCTGAAACTGAAGTTCAGTGCATTTGCTATTTTTTTGTATAATGTGGATCCATAAACGAAATTTCAAACTCCAGCAAGTAAATGAAAGAAATTGTGRAGAGGATGCACTGAACTGCCCCTCTCCCCTCCTAGACCACAGCTTTGTTTCAAGCTTCTCAGCAGACCAGAAGAGACTCAGATAGATTATTTCTAGTAGTTAGTGGTGGTGTTGCTCTGCCTGTGAAGTCAAGCAATGTCTCTGTATCTAATTTCCTCTCCATTACAAACTAACAGGCAATATCTTGGTTCCTTCTGCCACATTCTCAGGCGCATATAGTGTCTGCTATACAGGAAATCACGACATAATATCATCTCTGACTTGGTTACCTTCCTTCCTTAATATTTTAATAGATGCCTAATGTAGCTTTTATGGTTGTAAAGAGTCAATTAGTTTACAAATTAGCAGCCTGAAGTGAATTTTGCTACCACTAATTGACTTTCCATTTCTAGCAATACATCTGTTTCGATTTTTGTTTTTAAAAGATTACTTTTTATGAAATACAAATGACATGAATGACTCAGCCACATAAAATTTTAGACATCCATGATTATTTCTTCCCCTTATAATCTGTTCTTACACCCATACTTTCCACTTCAAAACTTGAAACCCCCCACCATTTTCTCTTCAGCCAGAGGAAAATGTGTCTTTTCCTCTAGGGAATCAATTGGACCAGGGAGAACAAACCAGTGGTGACAAAATACACTTGACTTTGAGAGATGCTCAACAGCTGCATCTTAGAGTTTGTATAATTGCTCTGAGCCTTAAGTGACTTGKAAGATATGAGGGTAAAAGATGGATGATTCCAGCCTCTTTAGGTGCGAAAAGATACCCTAGATACCCTAAAAACTGAATTCCCAGGAAAAACTTACAGGAAGTAGGTTCATTACAAAAATAAAATAAAATCTAATGGGACAAATCTATGCACTTGCCTGGGATTATAGACACTACTTTGATATCTCTGACAGCCCATCTTCAGCTTCTGTTCATGTCCTGAGAGTTTAATTAGTGTTATGAACTCCATTCCTATCCACATGAGAAGCTTTCAGGTAAGTATGACAAAGTACAGAAAAGCACTCGGTGAAAAGAAATAGAAAACTTTCACTGAACTTCAGCAATTTGGTCACAATGCCTTCTGGGTAATTTATTGTCTTTTTCCTGGGTAATAAAATGAAGCAAATAAGGGAAAAGACCAATCCAAGGCAGCAAAGGGTTAGGAGCAAGAGGTACACTGCTTAGTTAAATGTGCTCTCAGATCAGAACTGCTGCAGTGCCCTCCCATATCAGCAGTTTGCTGGAACAAGGCAGCGGGAACCATGAACCCCCAGTACATCAGGGGGTCAGATTGTCTCTCACACAGCTTCTGCAGCACAGCTGGCCTCTTCTGCTGCCTTGGATCACATCAAATACAAACCTCCCCCCACAACTCAAGAGAAACCACAAGCAACAGTGTCTSTGTGRTGGGGAGAAATGAGCCTTCATGGCMCAGACTGCCCATCTTTGGAGGTYTGTGCTCTGTATTTCCRGCTCCATGGGATGCGTTTTGGCAGTTCTGGGAAACASAAGAGACAAAGGGTCCATTTGTGATGTCTAGAGATTAATCTCACTTTTAGCCATCTGAAAAGGCATCTAATATAGGTCTCAATGGTTCTGTAGTCAGCAGAAAGCGACCCCCACCTCCCTCCACTCGCTATATCCTTCCCTGTGCTCTGCACAGCTGTTTCAGCCAGGGATGAATTGTCTTCAGAAAGCTGGAGCACTGTAATGAACCACCAGAGGGAACTGGGTAACTTATGAAACAGAAATATGAGTCGATGGAGGAACCCTGGAGAAACAGATATGAACTCTTTCTATGGTCAAAACATATCTGGAGATGCTKCAGTCATTAGGGTGCCAGAAAGAATAGTGTGGAAATCCACAGTGAAGTCCGTCTCTGCTTTTGGTCTTCATAAATATGTCGATGTTGATGTCACTGGAGGCACCTACAATGATAAAAGCTTGAGTGGGTACTTAGTTTTCAATAAAACTGCTGCCTCTTAAAAAAATCCAAAGTGTTCAGAAATCTCAAAATCATAAAAGGGATTACTCCCCTTTTAAATACTTCGAGAACCTGCCCCAACATTTGCTGGAGTGTGCCTGAGTGTGACTTTGTAGCTCTGCATGCCTCAGGGATTTTGCAGGCAGGAAAGGAAAGGTGACATGACTTCAATGGAGTAACAGTTCCCTGAAAATTCACAGTTTATTAATCCCTCTCGCTTCGAGATTAGCAAAAAGGACGTTGGTTGTTCRTTTGTTCTTTCTATTCAAAAGTCAAAGTGTAGCTCTGTACCAGCCACTAAGAAAAAAATTAACTCTGCTCCAGCTGAAAGCAGAACATTCAAGACCTCTGTCAGGTGTCACTCTGTGGTAGGTGTTTCTGTGGGAAGTCCCTGAGTTTGACACAGTTAGCAGCTGGAAGAACACCAGGCAAAGTACAAACACAGCTGCCTGGCTCTCAGAGTCTCCCTGCTGAGCACTGTCACTTCTAGGCACTGTCACAAACAGCACATGCATTAAAAAATCTGGTCCCAACAGGTATGGCCATGTTTAGGTGTAGATACATCCAKAATTAGTGCATGCATACTCTTGCTKCATATTTACTGCAAGAAGTCAAATAAAACTGATTTCTGGCCTCTCTACACCATCTTCTCTCAGGAAATCTTCAAGTCTTGGGTGCAGCACCTCATTGCAGTGGCGCTATTGATGCCTTATCCATCAGACTAATCTGAAACAGAGGCCAGACAAACTAAAGAAAATGAGAATAGACAACTTTAATACAGGCCTAACAGGCCTACTGGTACATTAGGGCAGACAAAGCCTCCTCCCGAGGCTACACCCAAAATGGACCCCGAGTCACCAGATCTTCACCTTTTATAAGTTCTGCCTTATTAACGTATTGGGTTTTAATTCTCCAATGATCTTCCATACTTGCTCCCCCCCAACTAGCTGTTTACATATTCTGGGGCTCTGAGGCAGCGAGRTGTCCTTGGATTCAGGCTCAGAGAGGGATTKTTTTGTSTAAAGATGGAAGAATGGTAGTTTTAGTGTTGCACTAGAGAAATACAAGAATACAGACACATGAAAATATAGAAACTAAAAATCCTAAGGCATCACTATGACTCTCTAATCAGGCCTCCTTTGTTTCCGGCCAAATCTGAAGGGAACACATATGTGATTACACAGATTGCTACAGGCATGCCTTACAATAATCACTATTAACATTCCCAAGTTTCTTTTACCTAGAAATTTTATTCAAAATAGAGCATGACAACCTAAGTTAATGTGACATGCTATATATTAGGAAGTATTTTGTCACAGTAAAACCAGCAAGGAATGTGCTAGAGAGTGGTGGGAAGATACTGCCTTTTGAGGCTAGGTGGTGAGCAGCACCAGGCATTTTGAAAAAAAAAGTAGATGATACCTACTCAAAAATGGCTTCAATCCTAAGGGCAAAATGGCTTTTAGAAGCTCCTCCTCCTTTTAGAAGCTCACTACCTCTGGACATGTTATAAATTGTTCTTTTATAAGTGATACAATTATTAGAAAATCTGTTGTATGTTCAGCGGATGGTCAGGCTCTACTCATAATATTCTGTAACATTTGAGATACACTGGAATGCAACAATAAGGACACATTTAATTATCTTAGGGCTAGCACCRAACTGATACTGGAGGTATCCTGAAAAACAGAGATGCAATGCTAAAGGTGCTGAAAAGCTTGAGAGGTGGCGTGAAATCAGTAAGAGCAAAACAATAAAAGCACAGCAAAGGAATGCTAATGGAGGGGGAAACAAAGGAATAATCAGGAATATCCAGGAATAACCAGGCAGGCAGCAGGACAGCAAGGAAATAGCCAGCTGGTTTTGCAACTAACTAGCTAGCATAGCTAGTTTTTTCTACCTAAATATATTTTAGAAGCACATTTAGGTGAAAATAATGCTGTATGAGCTGAAAGCAGTAAAAAAAATAGTGCATAATTTCCACTTAAGTTGTACTTAGCATCTTGCACCAAAATAGTTTAGCCTGTCTTCTGCCCAGAAGTGTGACTTCTGGGGTCAGAACACACAATGTAGGAGAAATATGCAAGGTKATCTTTCTTAACTCTCTTTGCTTATCCCAGTAGTCAAACAGAGCTCTGGAACTGGCAAAGGAATTTCTCTTTCCTTCTAGATTTAGTTATTRCCTCTTCTTTGTGACTTCCTCAGTGACACGTCTCTGTCAAAACACCTAATCAGTTGCTGCTWTGCATCTTTCTGTGTAAATGATGTAGCTGGCCCTCTCCAGCCTCCCCACCATCCCTCATCCCAGGCTTGAGCACTGCCTGTCAGGCACAAGGCAGAGCTCCTGGCTTTTACACTGGRCCTTCAGTCATAAACTTTTTGCAGAGTTCAACAGTAATAAAAACTCTTTGTGCCTTAGTGAATGAATATATCAGAGTTTTGGAGACAGAGTAAGGCTTGAAAGTGACAAAGGTCAAAGCCCAAAGGACAAATATTTCAGCTTGAAAAGACAGGATTTTTGTCTAAGTGCTGGCAAAGGTTTTGCACCAAGATGTGCTCATACAACCATTATTTGCTGGCACTTTAGGAAGACTTCAGAAACCTTATTAGATAGACAGGAAAAAGAAACAAGTAATACAGAGGGAAGCAATGTTGAGAGCAGTGAACAGAGAACAAAAATCCATACTGTTGTTTTATTTGATCTGTGGTGTTTCCATGGAGGGACCATGTGGCTCAAGCATGAGCTAGCCAGCTGTAGAGCCTTTRCCACCATTCTTGGTCAGCCTGCTAGCCCTCAGGAGCTGCTCAGGCTGTGTGGATGCAATGGGATACAGAAGACAATTCAGGTGATCCATCTCAAAAGCTGACATTAGACTGGGATTGTCACATTTGATACATTAGTGCAATGGAAGCTGTGTCTGAAGTTTTGGACTTCCCAGGAGCTCAGAAGTTCTCCTGAGAGATACCCCAGCCATGGGCTAACTCCACTCCTGCCCAGACTCCTGGTTTCTGTGAGAAGGAGGCCCAGGCACATGGGCTACAAAGAGCTGTGGTATGGTGTGGTCAGGTCCCCAAAGCAAACAGCTGGGATAGAATAGCCATGGACCTTGAATCGCTTTCCTGCTCTGCTCWGATGCCACCTCAGGCACTAGGGGTGATCCCTGCATCCTGACACTACTTCTGCCAATCATCTGAARAAGTCTGAGGCACTCCCTGACCTGCCTGACCAATTCCCTGTACTTAAATATATAATTTTAAAGGCATTACAGTCTTAATTAATCTTCTTTAAGCTTATTTCTTTTAAATACATGGTAGAAAGAGTATTATAACTGACCAATTTTATGACCAGTGGACACACAACCAGCAGTCCTCTGATCTGCTTGGTGAGKATGGTGAACCAGGCCTGTTTTATACAGACCTGTAATTTCTAGAGATGGACCARGCTAGATCCCAGACAGAATGGATGTGTTTCCTCCTCTTCCCAGGGCTGTTGGGAAAGGAAATAATTGAAGGACTGCCTATGAAGTAGATGTTTTGTGTGTGTGTAGATGCTTCAGGAGCCAGAGATAAAACACTGAACCCTGAGTAACAGGCACCAACCACCCTCCAGCAGAGTTTGGGAACRTGGGCCCAGGCTGGCATTAATGCAGCTCCTACACATCAAGCTCTGCTGTGTCTCTACTCCATGTTTTACACTCTGTGCTGTCATACAGCAGCACCTGGSGTTGTTTTGTAGCTTCCTCAAGCACTGAGCAATTGCAGCACAAGCCAACCCCTGTGTATCACCTTCTTCTGATGCAATTGGAGTGTGGACTAAAGGGAAGGTGGGACTTTTTCCTTCAGCTCTCCTCAGCAGGGAAAAGCCATTGAAGCAGTCTCTCCTGCCCAACATTTGCAGCACACAGCACACTTGCCTTGTCTGAGTCTTGTGGGGCAGAGAGTGAGGACTGGGACCCCAACATRTACTCAGCTGCAGCACTGATGAAATCCTTGTTCTCCCAGCTCTAGAAGAATACCTTGTGTACAATGAGGAGTATTTAAATATGCCATTTTAAGGGCATTAAATTCTTAATTCCTCTTCCTCTTAAAACCATGGCAGAAAGATTAATATTGTAACTGGCAGGTTTTATCGCTGGCAGACAYATCATCAGCAGATGATCTCCAGCTCAGACTGAAGTTTTAAGCAGTTAAACTGGCTTGACTGTATGTGGGTAACTCAGCACACAGCAGTTGGCAGCCAGCCCGAGGGTACAAAGCACCCTGTCACCAGAACTGCTGCTTTCAGAGAGGTAAAAGCATGGAGCAGCACAGAACTGAACACAGGAACAATGTGTTGTTGAGAGAGTAAATATGTATGTATGGGTGCTGGAAATGGTGGATATCTGTCTTTCACTCCCAAGAATTCCAAGATCTGATGCATTCTTTTTTAACGGATTGTCTTTCTCTCCCATCCATGGAATTGATCACATAAACATTCTGCATGGATTGGCTGCCCCAGCTGAGTAATACCCAGGGTTGTGGGAGGCTGTCCCTAAAACTCMCACCCCTTCACTGCCTGCAGGGGCCTGGGAGGGTTCTGCCCAGTCTGATCAGTGTGTTGGGGTCATATCCATGTGTGACACAGCACCAAAGAGAGGCTCAGGCCCAGCTGTGGTAGCAGGTGCTGCTCATGGTGGCCTTGCTTCAGGACATGTCTGGGTGTCTCTTCTTCCTTGTGCATCATGGCACTCGGGAAGGATGGCTTAATTCCCCATTTGGCTGTAGCTGTGTTTGTAGTCACCCTGTGTCAAAGACTGGCTTTTGGTGGCCATTAGCACTTCCCGAAAATACACCAACACCTTCTGCTTTTTAAACAGCACCTTTCTGACACAGATTAAATGTGTTTGTGACTGGGTGCAAACTGTCAGCCCTTTGCCAGGCTGGCAGCATTACCTCTGCTGCACAGAGAAGCAAGAGCAAAGGGAAATGAAAAGTCAGGTCTTCAGAGGCTTTAGCTTGTCTAAAGTGCACTTTAGCACCATCTCTCATTCGCTGTAGCTGGAGATAGGTGTGAAAATCCCAGTGGCTATTGATTACCCTTAGACGGCTAGACACCCTTGAAAGTCTGCCTCTTGACTTCCAGGTGACTTTATTATTCACAGAGAAGGGGCAACTCCAGACACAAAACCGGGATGAAAGAATGCCTGGCTCTGTGCTTTAGCCTCTGCAGCACTCTCTCCTCACAGAGAGGGATGGCAATTCCCTGCAGCAGTGGTGCTTTGTGGGCCTGATGTCCTGTCTGAGGTTCACTTTGGGGAAATTATGGTCTGGATAGTCAGAATACCCTCCCTCTTCTTTAACAAATGGATGCAGTGTTGTTATGTTGTTATTACATACTGATTTATAAAGCACCTTTCACATACATCACAGTGCTGTATGATCTAATTACAAAACACCTGAGATGGAATTAGAAGTATCCAGGCAAGAAAATTGCTTAAAGCCTGACCTTTAATGCACTAGAAGAACCAGAGGTTTGGAGTGAGTGGGAGGCTGARGTTGAAGAAATCCATCAATCCTGACTGTAGATAGGAGCAGGAGCCTATGTACTACCAAAACTGTGCAATTAGGAAGTGGCCAGGTGGAAGAATTACAAATAAAATTGAGATGTTTTCATTAATCAGTGCCTCCTCCATACCTCAAAGCCAATGGGAATCAAGGGGTTTTGTGCTCTTGGCTTTGCTGGCCCTCTGATGTCTCCAGACTGAATAATATGGGTTGCTGGTACCAAAGTCCTGCTGTGTCACTTCCCAAATTCAATGTGTTCATGATGATTGCTACCCATATACCTTTGCAAGCAGTTTGAGGAAAAATACAAAGCATAATTAAAGTACTTATTTTACTTTTTATTCTGCCTTGTAACATACTCTGGGGGATGTCCAGGGTGGTCTGATCTCTCAGCGTATACCTCAAGTGCCCCCGGCTATGGAGATCGCTTCGGCCGGCACTTCTTGGTGCTGTGCAGGAGTAAAACCTACGCCCAGGCCAATGAATGGTGGGCACTCACAACACCAGTGGACTGAGTCCATATGTTACCAGAGACAAAGAAACAGAGGGCTTGGTCGCATAACTTATGCCAGGAGTTTATTCCCAAAGGGCTTCCAGAGGCAAAGGAGGAGAAGGTGGGATTATCTGGCCACAGATATACACCTGGGGGGCAGTTACCTGAGAAGCTGAGTGGAGAGGGGAGGCAAAGAGAATGCAATGACCAATGGGGGAAGGGGTCGGTGGAGTGAGGGATCACATCAAATCCAACCAGGGTAGCAGGATTTACATATTCTTGGGGAGGAACCATCTAATTCCCAAGGGGGTTATCAAGATCTTTCCACCACTGAGTTCCAGCTACCCCAGGGCTGTCTAGCCCTCCAGCATTTTCTGGGGTGATCTCATCCACCACAACAGCCTTGATTTTTATTCCTGCCTTAAGTCAGAAGGTTGCAATTCATTTTCCTGAAATCATGTCTTCAGTCTTTATAATTAAACCTCATTTAAATATTTTGGTCACTTTCATGAGCTAATTATAGTGACTTACAATTGAGAAGGTTCTTTTATCTTAAACCTTTCTTTGCAGATGCTTGAAACTTTTAGAAAATAATATCCTTTTGGCTTAAAAATTGTGTTTGCAAAGATCAAAGCTGACCTAGGTGTGGAAAACAATTGTGTGTGAGGCCTTTCCACCTCTTTTCTGACATGCAAAAAAATAGCAAATGGTAATTTTTTCTCCTGCTTCTTTCTTTATTACTCTCACAATTACTGCAAATGCATCACATTATTTCTCCTGGTATTTAGGGAAGGCATCTGAGAAGATTGAAGAGGTAAGGAAGAACCTATTCCTTCAGTAATAAATGTGCTGTGATTTTTGTCTTTTTAATACAAGTATCTTTTTCTTAGAGTTTGAGGCATTTCAACAATAACAAACCTATAACAGAAAAAAATTAAAATTTTATGKGGGATAACTGGAAGGGTTCCCCTCTTCATCACCACAAAAGTTTAATTGCCTTGGTCTTGAACCAAAGACTGCTAATCCTGTGCTTTGATTTTTTGGTTGATTTCAGTAAATTTTAGGGCCTACGTCATGAATAGACTGCTTAACCTGAACTCTGTGTCAATCGAAAGAGGTTAAATCACTTGTCTTTGCAAGTCACAATAGAAGTTCAAAGCCATATTTGTATTTTCAATTTTTAGCGAGATCTCCAGCAAAAACAAGGAGCAAGTACYGGCTGGCATCTCATCTCTTCTTCGAGATCTGATGTTGTCTAGCACAGGGACCTGGCTCTCTGACATTATTTCACCATATCTAGAAAGTGGAGGACGAAATCTGCCARGAAACTGATGAGGGTACACGTGGTTTAAGTTCCAACAGGACTCAGAAAACATTGGTCAGGGAAACAAAACTGCAGTCTGTAGTGAAGCCTGTTTGACAGCCACTGCTCAGACCCAGAGCTGAAGCCTCAGACCAGGTTATCCCAGATGATAAGGAAAATCATCTYCTCAGACCAGGAAATCCCACTGATTTCCTTCACTTCCCAGGAAGAGTGGCTTTTCCAACCACAGTGTCTTTCCTGATCCCCAAGCTTTGTAGCATCTCAGCCAAATTGAGGAGCTGGGTATCTGCCTTTGTTCTTGAGTAGCCTGACCTATCCTTATGTGTCCCTTTAAATTAAATAACACTTGACTTGGTTTAGTAGAGATAATAAAAGATGATGAGAATAGTACAAGGTATCTTTACCTTGCCAGGATTGTTTGGGAAAGCTGAAAATCCAATCTTGTGTGTCTGAAAAACACTTCTGTTTGGGGGCTGGAGGGGAAAAAGCATCTTTGTCTTTCCTAACATTCTCCTCTAGGGAAAATTAGAGATGTCTAGGGTTTTTTTTTGTTCTCCCTCTGCCATCCCATCTTTCACTTTCTGGCTTCTTTAACTCCCAATCTCCTTTAAATTGCATTAAAGGGATAGGAGAAACCATTTCTTTTCTCTTTTTGCTTGGAGCTAAAAACTTCCTCTTTTCTTCACACTGCTTGTTAAATGYGATAGACAGAGTGAAAGCTTCATAAATCATAAACAAGCAGAGAACCTAAATAAAAGAGCAAACTGCAAACTGAGGAAAAGAGAGACCCCAGCATGCACATTAGGGCTAGCATCAAGCACACAGCACTTATTTTAAACTGCACTAGCAGGAGGCAGAGGGCATGCCAGCTTTGTGTCTAAGCCAAGAAGCAAAACAAACCAGTGGGCCATAAAAATCAGTAAAGAAATAGCTCTGCAATATTATGACCACAGATAGATGCAGATTTTCACTCTCCAGTTTTGTTTATCCCTCTATAATGACCACCTCCTTTTTCCTTCTGTCCCTCCTTACAGCATGACAAAGCTTCTCTATTTTTTATCAAGTTGTAATTCGYTCTGGGCTCCCCTGAGTGCTGCAGCAGCAACCTGCAGAGCACTCCAGCAGCGAGGAACACTGGACTGTGATTCTAGTGGATCAGCCTGTGCTCAGGGTTAGATGTTGGGGTTCAGCTTGTCTCAATCCTGATTTTCCTCATGCTTACAATTCCTTAAAATTTCCTTACAATGCTATGAGCTRTATTGAGCCAGTGATTTAGCTGGAAAAAAAAGGGAAAACCAATCCCCATTGCCTCAAACATTAACATTTACTGGTGGTAAACTAATGCAAGACTCAGTAAATTGGCTCCCCTTTATCCTGCTGGTGAGACCCAGCCTTCCCATGGTCAATGTTTGTCCTGAGACAAACTGGGCTCTGCTTCTCCATCTCCCAGAGTGAGCCTGCACRAAGAAGGGAAAAGCCAGCTCAGGTGGGGTGGCACATCTTGTCAGTCAAGAATGAGTGTAATGAGCAGGCTGGAGTCCTCACCTCTGCTTGAGAGTGCAGGTGCTGCTGACCATGGTTTTCTGAAAAAAAGTCTYTTTGTGAGGAACTCTCCTTGTCATCAGCAGAGCACATTTCTCTCCTGATGAAAAAAGATTCCATTTGGGTTTGTAATCGTAAAGCTGCACTCCTTCTCCTTGCTCTAAAAGCATGACTTTGTTCTTTAGTTCCCATCTCTTGGAGATGAAAGCTTTCTAGCTTTGGGTCTAGAAAATACCTTGTCAGGGACTGGAACTGCAGATGTCTCATCAGTAACACAATATACTGTCCACTTGTTCCCACYTTCTATCCTCATAACCAGACTTTAAATGTGTGACAGGAGCTTTCTCTTCATAGTGTGGTTATCTAACCTCTCAAGTTCTACTGCTTCTATGAGCTGTCTTATCCTTTGCAGAGGAATGGTTTATATCTGTTTCCCAACCCACCACTATCCATCATATTGTTACTTTTTATACAGTATTATAGTAAGTTAAATAGGATGGATCTACAGTGACAGAGACACATTGCTTTGTTCCTACTGTCCTCATCTAGGCATGTTTATATTTTCAGCTTCAACAATTAGGCAGTACTAAAGTACATCTGCCTAAAATTCCTTGGATTCCACTGAGATGGTTTTAAGAAGACAAAATCAAAATTGAAGATTGTCTGTCTTTTGATTTTTGTAGAATTCAGAAAGGTAATAGGTTTTTTTTWAAAATGGTATTCTTCATCAGCACATAAATCAACATAATTTTGTCTTCCTTCAGCACTGTTTGGATTTGAAAATATACTGAGCTAATTCAATACAATTTAAAAATCATGTGTTAACTGGTAAGAATGTTTTGCTTTGTTTTTGCATTCCTCTCCCTGATAACTGCTCTGCTGGTGCTTTGCTTTTACAATCTTAAAAGATGCACCAGAGGGCAACTCTCTTTTCCCACCACATCCCTAGGCAATGGTGACAAAAGAAATATTTTGTCCTTTGCAGCCAGTTTTCCTTTGTCTTCCTTTTGCAATTTTAACAAACCTGCTTTTTCCCCACAGGCTGCCTGTTTCAGGTACACTCTGAAAATTGTGTGTCTCAATTTTGCTCCTAGAAATCCTGACTTGACAAATGCTGCTCCTTCCTGTCATCCAATACAACCTTTAATAACTGACGATAGGGGTTAACCTTTGGTCTGGGGAGTAAAAAGTTATAAATCAGTTGTTGCTCCAAAGGGCTGAGTTTGCATCAGGAGTTTCACTTTTTTGCTTTTAGAAAAAAGCCCCAAAACGAGAACAGATAATCTAATATAGYTGTGGCTGGGAGGAAACAAGACATTCATAACAACTTTTAAAGCATTAAAAAGGAAGCATGCTAGGAACAAATACTGTGTTTGTGTTCTGAGGATAAAACATGACAGTTCTGAAAGAAGAGATTTACTGAATCAGGTTTGATGCCTTAAAATAATGAGAGTGGAAGCTTCCAGGGGAGGAGGGGGAACAGAGTTAGGGTATGTGGCCTCATTTAGAGAAAACATAAATGTGCACAGAGCAGAAAGGAACTGAACACTTAATCCTTGATTTATTTTCATGGAAGAAAAAGCTCTGTAATGTTAAACATTTATCAAGATGGCTCTTACTGATGTGGTCATGCTGCGCCCAGAAGCTGCTTGGGTTCAGAGATTTGAGTCATGACAATGGGATTCTGAGTTGTTCCCTGTAGGAAGAGAGGCCACAACCTCCCAGGTAAGGGCAGGGGGAGGAGGTGGAAGAGGATGAGAAGCAGGGCTTTGTGCTCCATGCCAGTAGAGGCAGCAAGTCTAGCTGGGGTTTGTCCTAAGTGCAAGACAGCTGTGCTAAATCCATTTATGTGCCTCAGATTGTACAATGCCACCAGGCAAGACAAAATCTCTGCCCCCAGCCTTTAGGCAACACAGTCCTCTCTATTTGAAACACTTTCATAAATGCCCATAGCTGTCAGCTGTCCTCAGCTTCCTGGGGATCCCCATCAGCAAACTGGGGAAAGCAGGCATGTCAATGCTTGAGAAAACCTGCATCTAACCTGAGTCTTTCTGAAAATTAAATAATTTTTTTTGAGAGAAATTTGTATTATTCTTTTCTAATTTCTGAACATTTCTTTTGCATTGATCTGCAGCCCCCACAAGAGAAAATGCACTGATGGCTCTGCACAAAAAGTAAGTGGTATGTCTTCACTTTTCTTGCTTAGCATTGATAGTCTTGATCCCTATCTCCTTTGGTGCTATTAGATCAGCACATGTTTTGTTTTTGTTAGCAGAGACACTTGAGGAGGCCAGAAGAGGCCAGAGGAGGCAAAGGGTTTGCCAAGGYTGTTTTTCAGATGTCCCAGCTTGGTCATGGCACACACAGTGTTTTCGTGTCCTTCGTAAGGCCACAGAATATCTGTAGCTTGGAAGGAGAGAAATTGCTGGAAGGAATGGTGGATAGGCACTGACAGCCTCTGGTCCTSCAGAAGCAGAGAACCATTCGACCATGGATAATGACCACAGCACAGATGACAAGATAAACACAGGATATGAGATTGAAGCAGACACGCAGCATTTAAAAACAGCCTCCCAACAATGTGAGCTGCTACATTTATTCATTAAACAGTGACAAAAATGCTACTTAAGGAGGGCAAAAAGGAAATTGGAGTTAAATGCACATATAAAACTGTCTCATGCATCACATGAAGTCAC
The DNA here is from genome assembly GCF_030028575.1 of Malurus melanocephalus. NCBI lineage: Eukaryota > Metazoa > Chordata > Aves > Passeriformes > Maluridae > Malurus > Malurus melanocephalus. The sequence continues at coordinate 2,621,203 of NW_026623248.1, read as the reverse complement.
ATGTGCTGCTACATTTATCACATATTATCATATTTACGATATCATATATGTTATTCACTACATTGCTCTTGTTCAGCCTGAGGTGTGCTTTGCATTCACACACACTTACATTCTCCCACAGAATCTAATTCAGGGCTGTAATGCATTGCATATTTTTATGGTCAAGACACATAGGCTAAATATTGACATTTCTGGGTGAAGTTAGGCAATGGGAACTAAACTCACAATACTTAAAGCAGTTTTATGAAAATTATATTCCTAGGGCTGGAGGTGATTCAGCCAAGCCAGGGAAGTCCTATGATCAGAGACTTTTTATTATCAGCTGTCAAGTCAATGTTCACTGAGTGTGTGAAAAATACCCTGGAGGAATCATGGTCCACTCCTGTTTTGGATGGAAGCAGAYAATTTGTTGTTGTTTCCATATAAACAGTATATGCTTCTCACCCTTGGACGGTCTTACATTTCATATTCCATCTCTAAAACATAATTTTCATTTTGTTTTAGTGATGATGCCCAAATATCCTATATTACCCTTTCCAAGAAATATATACCAGATTCCARGCTGAAAATAGTTACATGTTGGATGTTACCTTTATGTGCTAGAAAYGTAAGTGATCAAATGATGACAAAGAGATGGTTCCTATGAACTAACTATATTGAATATCCCTGTTCCTCTGGCTTATTTTTGGAGCAACTTTGCCCAGAATGGGATAACTGTTTTCATTTTCCACTGTAGTTATTTCAGTGATGACAGTGGAAAGGAGGATAGCTTGGGCAGTGAAGCATTCACCACAGCCTGCTGGAATGCTCAGGCAGCCTTTGAGGAGAAGAGCAATTCCAGAACACAGTCTGAAGAGGGAGGTTGGTGTGGTGGGCACAAAGAAACCAAAAACCAGCAGCATTTCTTCTTCAGATGAACTTAGATGCCCGACCATCTGAACACAGCTTGAAGTTTAATAGAATGTGGAAAAGTTCAGCTTGCTTATTACCCAAAGCTGTTAAACCCTACACAGTCAGAGGAGAGCAGTTGGGATTGCACTCCTCTCTGGCACCTCCACTAGGTGCCTTTTGCCATTTGTATTATGGCAGCATATAACCATATCAAAGAATGTTACAGCTCAGCTGGATGCTCTTTGACTTAATGATATTTAATTTACTACTAGAAAGGTCAAAACAGATTTCTCATGACTGTATCCATTCAGGTCTTCAGAACCTCCAAAGATGGGGAACTAGAAGCACAGTCCCTCTGGATAATCTGTCTTCATTTTGAGAAGTTTCTCCTCATATTTGATATGAAACTCTCTTTTCAGTTTATGTCCATCGTGTATCTTTCCAAACAACACGGTGAAGAGGCTGGTTCTGTCTTCTTGATATGTAGCAATACTGGTGATGAAGATCTGCTTTTATTTTCATAGTGGATATAAATAATCAGAGAGCAAAGCTGAGCTATGGAAAACACTGTCAAAAAGCTCTGGTGCTTTTTGCATCAATTGCAGATTATATGAGAAGCTGTGAGAATAAGAAGCCTTTCAGCTGTTGTTTCTTAAGAAAACTMTATGTGCTTGTATTGCCCATCAAAAACATGCCATGAGCTTTGTACAATGCAGCAGAAATGAAGCAGTTATGTATTTCAGGGCATAAAGACAATATATGTTAAAGAAAACACTACTGCATTGCTGCAGCGATATCAATTAAGAAAAAAAAAAATCACAGCATGCTTTACTCTGTCTTTTTTAAAGATAATGTGGGTACCTCAAACCTGTTCCTTCCTTTGAAAGCTGTCCTTCCAAAGATAATTTGTTCAGAGTTAATCTGATGGAAAGCATAGCTGGACGTCTGATTGCTTGTGTCTTGGTGCACAGTATTCTGTAAGGTGCCCTGAATAGAGAAAGCGCTGTAATATTGCTCAGTACTGCAGTTTGGTGCTACTTAAAGATCAAAATGGGCCTGAGTCTTCCTGGACATGGGAACTGCTCTTTCAGTTTTTTCAGTGCTCCTGGATGAAGGACATCTTTGAGCAAAGTGCCTAAACCCACTCAATGGAGAAAGGTTTATTGCCTGTGAGAAGGGATCTGGAGGATCTAAGGAGCACCCTGAGAGGAGAGCAGCCTAAAGKCACTCAAACAAAGCAGCAGTCGAAGGACCTGGCTGAATATATTAGGACATAGGAATGCTGCCTTCAATCTATATTTGTCCACTCAAACGAGTGGCTGGAGGACTCAAATTATTTTTCTGTAAGAACAATATTTACTTTCATAAGACAGAAAGGAGTCCTGAGGCAAAGAGCATACCTTGATTGTGGAGTGGTTTTTGCCAGCTAGRAAGCAAATAAGGGGAGGGATAAACACGGTCTTTTGGATCTGGGCTTGACAGACAAGTTTCTTGTCCTCTAATTGCTGTTTGCAGCAGTACAGACACCTGAGGCAGCTGTGGAAAATCACAAGGACAAGAAAGGCTTTTATGTTCTACAAGGGCATTCAGGGAAGCATTCATCTTGTGGGTTTAGGTACAAAGTCTAAAATAAACATGAAGCTTATGTTGAACGCGTTTGGTGGGCATCATGAGTCCAAAGAATGAGCTGTAATTTCCCATCTGTTTGTGACTGACAGCTCTGGTGAGGGTCAGATGAACAGTCCAGGCAACAGTCCTCTATACAGAGGTGTGACACAGAGCATATTTTCAGAATCCATGACAAAGGCACAGTGTATGTACTTTCTCTTCAAGCCAGACTAAGCAACTGCTATGGCAGCTGGAGTCAAGAAAATAGTAAGTTTCTTTACTTAGATCACTGTTGGAGTTTCACTAGCTTCCAAGCCAAGGGTGAGGCAACTGAAACTCAATTCCTTGCTCAAGGTAATGCTATGTCCAACTGCTAAGCTGTTCTATGYCTTACTTTCTCAGTCTGTAAAAGGGGGAATGCTATTTGAATAAAATCTATGATAAAAGAGAGGTGTGATGGAGGCAATTTTTATTTTTCAGTTTTGCAATGCCTAACRACAGTCTCATTTTCTTTATTTCTTCAAATGTCGCTCGGGTTTGAGCAGCAACAGAGCTTTATTGAGCCACACAGGTGAAAGGCTTCTGACTTATTCAGCCTTTGTCTAGCACATGCATAGGACACTCCCAGGACTGCTCAGAGAAGAGAGATAGGTGCTTTCTGTACACACCTTCTGCTCCTCAAAGGAGTTGGGCTGGGCCTCATGCAGTATAAAAGCCCTCTCTCAGCCTGGCTGCTTCCCATGAAGTGTTCCTGTCGCCCTGAGTTTTATTCCCAACCTGTCTCCTCTTGTACTGTTAGAGACTTGCTTTTGTTTTCTACTTTCTTGGCACAAGCAACATTTTTAGAAAGACCTGATTTTTTATATTGATCTTTCATGTTTTCAAACCATCAGTTGAAACACTTTAAGTCCATTCAGTTTCAGTGGTTGAATGGCAGAAGCTTTCAAGTTTCTCATTCAGTAATTTGCAACCAGATGCAGAGATAAGARAAGGAAAGGATCAGTGGAGCAGAAAAATCATACTGGGGCATCCCTAAACATCCATACAGAGAAAAGTCAGACAGAGCTCATCCCAGTCTATTCATGARGGAATGAGCAGGATTTCTGGCAGGAAACTTGAAAATACCTCATATTTCTGKGATTGTTTATACAGAACCTGCACTCACCCCTTCAAAAGCTTGCAGCCTCCAGCTGATTCCCTAATCAACTGGATTAGCTTTAGTTTTGCATAAACCATTTTCCCTACATTACCAAAGACCTGATTTTTGAAACAAGCTCTCTTCCCTTTAWTAAAGTCTGAAAATGACATTGCAAAAATAAAAGCGCTTGCATATGCAGAGCTTTTGCACYGAAGGGTTTAACCATGGGCTTAATGCTATGACAACCAGAAAGTTAGAGTCAAGGAAACAATAAAATTAGGAAAAGTGCAAGGGTATGGTAACAGGGTTTATTAAAGTACATGCCACTTGGACTTAATCAAGGAAATTTGTTTATTCAGGACATCTCTGGGAGCAAACCTAATTTAAGCCTAATGACATTTAATAGTGATAACTCTGGCTTGGTGAAGATGATAATTCCATTTAATTGGGATGCCTCCAGGTGATGCAATGGTGTTTGTGTTTTTCTGTGACAACTGCAGGCTGGTTCTCACTGTTTATATRCCCAGCAGCAGCCTTCAGTCTCTGTCTAGCTGCCAGGCACTAAGGCAGCCCAAGAAAAAAGGTTTGAAAGTCTTTCACCGCAGCTTGAATTTGGTAAAAAACATTACACATTTGCTTGCTGCCAGCAGTGTTAGTTGGTCTCTTGGCTTCAGTCTCCCTTTGTGCTTCTCCCCAGGRGGGCTCTATTTTTGGCTGCCTCCACAGCACCCTCCCCTAATGTCCCAGGACCCCTTCCATGCATGTGAGTTTGCTGCACAGCTTCCTAAAGAGTGACATGAATATTGCAATAGCATCTGGTGTCAGAAAGGAAATTCAGGCTCATCAGGATGAAGGCCATCCACAGGGGTGTCCTAGTGAAGAGACTTCTAAGGCAGATTGCCAGTAGTCTCTGTTTWAGTAATAGAGACTTTAACCTTCATAGCTCTTTTGGAGCCATCGCTGTTGAATTAACAGCCTCTGTCTTTGTGCTCTCTCTGCAGCACCAGCATCCAGCTTATTACTGAAAAGCTCTTTGGAATATCCTGAATAGGAAAGTGTCCAAGAAAGCCAAATTTCAATCTTTTAAAACTCCTTTCTCAATCCCAGGGGAGGGTGATTGTGAGGAAAATTGGCCATTTCTGCTCCTTCTGTAGGACTCACTACATCCACAAAGCGTAACACTTAGATCTTGTCTGCACACAAAAGTGGCATTGATTTAAATAATCAGGTTTTAAATTAATTTAACTGAACTGGTGCAACCTTTTTATGTGGACTTTAAGTCAATTTAAAAAGAGCCTTTTATCCTTATTGCTCAAGGGTAGAGTCAGATAATCATAAGTGATTGAGTTAGAGTGTGTCAAGAAGTTATTGTCTCTTCAGATGAAGGCTGTTCTCCTCCCTGCTGGATATGTCCTACTCCACCTCCCCACTCTACCTCAGCTGGAATTAAGCCTCTCACACATTGCACCCCTGTGATTTKGCAGGTGATCTCAGCTCCCTGCACTAATTTTAGAATTTAAGAATTAAAACTGGTGTCTCTTCCACCACTTGGTGCTTGGCTTTCTGACCTCCACAGTGAAGGAGCATCAAAAAGAGCAGGGGAAATTGTTTCACTCCAGGAAGCCTGGATGGCAGCAGTAGGAAGAGGCATCTTTAAAAAAGGAAATTATAAACCATAACAAATTCTTTACTGATATAGAGAACTGCAGATGTCTTGATTACAGTGAAGTTTAACTCATTTGTATTGGTAGAGAATTTAGTATAAAAACTTTCCACATAGCATTCATGAGATGCATGAGGGGAGGAAGCCAAGACAACAAGACATGCAACCAAAGATGTATGTGCACATTCTGTGGGTGTTTTCTTTCCTCAATACTTGGGAACCTTTTAAAAGGGGACTTTATGCTGTAATGCTTATGGTCTTGAATTAGTGCTGGAAATGTCCCTGCATTCAGTGCAGAACTTCTGCTGAGACGAAGGAAATACAGGCAGAAAAATACCGTGACCAGAGAGACATGCATTTGAATAAGAAAATAATTTTATTAATATAATGAAAACTGGTAATAGTGGCTACAAAGAATCCCACCTCAAGTGAGACAGATGCTGGTATTTCAGTTTTTCACGTGTTCAGTTGAATGAGTGAGTGGATCTCTCCTAAACTTTTCAAAATATTGCATTTTTATATAGATGTGTTAATTTTTCTCCTTTTTGAACTATAATTTACTTTCTGTTCTAAATCAGAAAAGTCATCTTGACCTCTTAAATAAAACATTTTAATTGAGAAGAAGACGACATGTAATGCCAAAGGAAAATGCCAGAGGAGCTAGCCTTTTTCTGCAGAAAAGCTTTATTTTGATGAATCAGCATGCTCTGAAAAGAATTTATATTAAATATTCCTGTTCTGCTCCTAGACTGAATGCTGTTTTTTTTTACTGCAGCCTCTCCAATGCTAATATAGCACATTGTTCCCAGCCTGCTGGGTGTCTTTGGCTGATGGCTGACACTGAGCTCCTGTATTAAGTCACATAAAAACAGGGGGGGGATTACACAGCCTTCAACATGGTGGCACATTCATCTGAAATATAAAGGGACGTAGGATTTTAGTCATCTGTATGTGTGTAGGTATACCCCAAAATGCATAGGCATACATGCCTCAGCATGGGTCTATATGGGTGGATAGGGCTGTCTCTGCATTTGTAGCACAATCTCTATAAGAATAATGGAATTGCCCTCATTTTATTCTTTTATTTAACTGAACAAAAGGAACACCTGCATTTTCACCCCATGTTAGGAAATACCAGAACTACCAAAGACTGTCTCTCCCAGCCTCTAAAGAAAAACCTCCTAACACTGAAGAAGTTCTCATTGGATGTGATCTCCCTGACACTCAGCAGCTCTGTCAGAGCAATATTTCATTGGTGCATTATTAAGCAAAGAAGTGCACACTCAAGCCATTTCTGTTTRCCCAGAATAGTGTTTACTGAAATATGTTCTGCAGTTTGCCATTCCTTATGGAAGATAATATTGTATATACAAGAGCAAATTGAATATATGCAGTGCAGTAATTGCCATCATGCCCAGAAAGTTGATGTGTTTGAATACTCAAGATAGATAAGGTTTCTCTAAGGATTACCCCTCAGCACATTCACCAAATTTAATTTTGTATTGTTACTTACAATTTCTTCTAGCATATTACTTATAAAAGAAAAAAAAATGGCTGTGAATACATTCTTTGAAAAAATGTTGCACATGCTTCCTACAGTCTCCACCCTTGGGATCTTTGGAAAGCAGTTTTGTTTTTCCTCCATGCAGTAATGGGTTCTGTCACTGTAGAGCAATTTGGGGCCATTATTCTAGAATGGGGCTTGGGGGAACCTGAATGCTGACTATGCAAATCCACACCCCTCTTGTTTTGTGGATTTAAATATGCTGATGTATTTGTTTGGTATTTGGTAAAATAATTAGGTGCTGAAAAATGGGCCTAGTAACCAGATCCTGCTGGGAAAGAGTTTGAAGAACCATCAGCATTTAAATGGAAATATGAAGGAGTATCTATGTGAAAGGAAAAGCTTATTTAAAGAAAACAAAAAAAAAAAAAAAAAAAAAAGAAAAAAAAGAAGACACAGGATTTCTCTGTGATTTGTATGGGATTCTGATAGATCATGGCTAGAAGAAGAGTTTAGAACAAAAGACAATGGAAAAATATAGGTAAATTTTTCTGGGCAAGGGTTTTGTTCCAGTCCTGGTGTGAGAGCACTTGTTATGAGTGCACAAGTACTGATTCCCCCCCAGCATCACTCACTGCTTTCCATGGCCCTACTCGTACTACTCCTCCCTCAATACTCCTCACACTTTGAGCATCCCATTCTGTTGCTTCCTCCTTTTCACACAGCCTTCCATCTCTCTACCTTTTCATCCTGGAGCCCCAGTTTTACCTGAGGAGTTTGCATTATCAATGAGTACTTGTTACAGAGTGATAGCTATTAAACAATTGTTTAAAAAAATCTGAAATCTAGCTGATTACAGCAGTGTAGATGTCTACGTAAAGCTTCAAATGTAGTGACCCAACAGAAATAATTCAAAATAACGCAGCATACTCAGTATTCATCATTTCCTTCTGGAGAGGATGAGAGAAGAGCAAATTGCAGATAACAGGCGTACAACATGTCACCTGATGGGCCACCAGGAGAGATATTCATTATTACTGTCAGAGGGATGTAAGAGCTGTATGAACTGAAAAGCAGAGGGGAAGTGCCACTTGCCCAGCTTCCAGTAGTTTCCATGTCCCTCATGTTTTGACCCCCTGATCTGCACTGTTCTTGCACCACTGTTTCATTATCAGGAGGTTCCTGCTTGGGTCTGCTTCCATCCAGGATTTTAAGGCAGCATGAGAGTTTCTTTCCCTTGCTTTACCTTCCTTTCCTGATTCAAGTAAATCCACTTTCATGTTCCTTCTGGTTCTGGCTACTGGCTTTGAAGTCCCCTTCTTTTTCTTCCTCCCTCCCCTCTCCCTCCTCCTGAGCCTTCCTGACAGGAAGAGAAGGCGGCTTTTACAATAAACAGCAAGAGAGTTTTGTGGCACTAATCAGCATTTGCAAATGAAGATTAACAAAAAGTGCAAACAAGCCTATGTGATAACTCCACAGTCTGACCTAATCTTAATGAAATCTACAAGATCTATTTATATAAATAAAAATGAGTTTTCTTGCTTTCAACATGGTGCAATTTGCGCATGYAGATTACAAGTGACACACACAATTGTTTTCCCTGCATAAGTTCCTCAACTTTAAAGAGCTTACTGACAGCTCCCTGCAAAGTGAAGACATGCAGCTGACAGAGCTGTCTCAACTTTATTCAGCTCCAGCAGGAGGGCTCCCTTGCTTTTCTTTTAAAAATCCATTTCATTTAATTCCTTGCTTCCCTGAGGACATCGGGCAAGACTAAATGCTGAGAGGAGGGGGTTCTCTGTAAGCTGGCCTGATGGCGAGCAGTGGAATAAGGACAGAGAAGGATAATATTGTCTGAAGAGCTGTGGAATTTCCCATTTGGAAGTGTGGCTTGACCTCACAATTGTTTTCATATTACAAACAAGGGCGGAGCACTGTGCACATAGAAATATTTAGTATATATTTATTAGTGTATTAAATGCAAAAGCATTCAAATGGTGCAATCTAGCAAAGCTCCAGCACTCTAGCCAAACATGAGGCAGAGGGACCACAAGGGAGRGGCTCGTGGCTGAATCAGGAGACATCACCTTGAGGGAAGATTCAGTTTGTCTTGTGCACAAACGAGTTCACATCTCATGTTCTTGTGAAGCTTGCACATTATGGGTGTCCATCTACCCAAATTAATATATAATAAGGTGAATTGACAGTAAGAGTTCCAAACTCAGGGCAAGGAGCTCTCCRAAGACCAGCACTTACATCTAACTGCACAATTCTTTACATCTCTCTTCCCCACAGGCACTCCACAAGCATACGAAAGTCAGACTTCTGCGGTTCCTTTATCTCGATTYCACATTTTGTGTTAGAGCTTAAACTATAGTCCGCTTATCAGAGTCTGGAAATAGTGCTGAAAAGTGTTCTTTAAGTTCTACAGAGAAAAAAGAAAGGCCCTTACCTTTTCTCAGGCATATCACCACTGACAGATAGCAGCAAATTAAGTAGGAAAGGCAGTAAATAAGGTGGTTGCAACCTTCCCCAGCAGTTGTTTTTGACTGCTGGCACCTTAGCATCTTATGAACTCCTCAATGGAGGTCAAGGGGAAGGAGATGGTGGTGAGAATGCCATGAAAGACAATGATTTCACTGCAGACATTTTAGCATCTTGCCTGCTGTTCTGCCTGCTCATTCGTGGCAGACTTCTGCTAATTTGGTTTGACAATAAACTTCGAGAACTGTCAAGTGCTGAGATATCTCTGCGTATCTGCATTCATGTTTGCTTATTGTAACCCGTCAGATAACTTTCCATCCCACAGGTTAGGAAGAAAAGAAGTAGTGCTGGATAGTTTCCTACTTGGTATTGCCCTTGCATCATTCATGATGGGCTTTCATGGCAAATTAAATTTTGAAGAGTCACAAGTCATTTACCACTGCATTTGCCTGTCTTTCATAGACAGCTACTGCTTATTGCTGTGGGCTACTGTCTCAGTTTGAGACAATGTTTTCAGAGAAAAACGTTACAGAGTAAATGTTTCCTCTGAAGTGAAAAAATTGATAATTTTYCCCACCAATATGAAATAGATGATTGGGCAAAAATGAAGAGAAAAATGGTTTATTAACAAAACAAGGTGCCCACAGGACACAGATTAAAGAAACTGAGTAACTGTCGRATATTTAAAACTCAGGAACGCACTCCACTCCCTCCCTCCACAGCYGCTCAGCCACATGGTGAGGAGAAAAGATGGCGGCTCCTGTCTCCAGGAAAAAGAAACAAAAGAAAAAGGTCCACCTGGATGCTCGGGCAACAGTGGCAACCTGGTGGCAGTTCTCACTGTGAATGTAACAGAGGGCTCGGTGTGCTTTTCTGTCGCTGGCTTTGCTTCTTCCGGAGTTCGGGATGTGACRGAGTGGCACGGCTTCTCCCTGCCGGCACCCGGCTGGTCAGCACTTGCCTCCTGGTTCTTGGACCACAGCCCTGCCGATCCACTCCAGAAAATCACAGGAGTTGCAGAAAGGGGTAGCRGTCCAAGGACACCTGTCTGCCTAAGCAAACAAACCTGAGMCAGCTAAACAGCAACAATGTAACTCCACTGTACGCAGGGACCTCCTGCAGCACCGAGCTGAGCTCCAAAAAGCCAACAGCTGCACTGCAGCCCCAGCCACCCCTGCCCCTTCTTCTGGGTCAAATTTAAAGGCACAGACACCTTTTAGGCATACAAGCAGACGGAATATAAGAATAGAGTGTTATCATAAAATAAACCCAAGACAGATACCCATCTGTTTCTCTAGAGATGTGCCTGCCATATATTTTTCCCATATCTACATCTGCAATATTTATGCTTACCATTTTTGTGCATTTGTTTATTTGTCATTTCTCATGTATGTGTGTTTATGTAAGGAAAGGGTAGTATGCCACTGTCAGTCTTCATGCACCAACAAAATCAACTCAGTTCCTTGATAAGAGTAACATGAAGAACACAAGAAGTCRCAGAAATCATAGATACACAAATAGCATATTCAAAAACTCATTATAGAGTCCAATTATGGCCCTCAAGGTGTCTAAGTGGCATTGTGTTCCCATGCAAAACTCTTTCAGGGTCTCTGACTCTTCCTCTGCAGGCACCAAGGGTCCTAAAGCCTCTGTCAGAGACAAAAAATGGAAGCATCCACCTGCCTGCCTGCTCCATTGAGTGGGAAGGTGGAAGCCAAGGAGCCAGTCAGACTGGGCCACCCAGCACAGCAAGGAGCTGAGGAGACACTGGAGTTCAGGCCTTTTGTGAGAAATGTTTCATATCTCTTTTGCCTGTGGGAATTACAAAACAAGCAAAAAGCTAATTTTGGCACTGATGTCAGCTACCACTTAAAATCCAAGGTCAGTCCYAAGACTTAAGTCAACACAAGGAACAAAATGAAAACAAGCCACTGGCAAGGACTAAACTGGTCACTAAAAGCATGAAGAAGTCTCTTTCCACCAGCTCTGATGAGCATTGCTATTTTGTGTTTATTTGTTGTGATGGCTTTAATCAAATACTGGCTATTTACAGACATAGTGGAGGTATTATTTCTGCCTGGAGGTGGATAGTACAAAATTGAGGGAAAGRAGAAAATCTGAGCTCTCTATTCAAATACATCCCATAGCAGAAGATGACATTTATGAGGGGAATTAGGAAAGATAAGGGCATGGTCCTTTGGAAGGAAGAAGTTAAGTTGTTTGGTTTTATTGTTCTCCTTGAATGAAAGCAGAGAATGAGGCAAACTGCTGCATAGCAGAAAAAAAGGGAGGATGCATGAGATTTCACCCTCATTTTTTGTTTCATTCTCAAACAGTTTATATGAAGCTGTTTGGACCTACAGATGGTAATTTCTACACATTTGTTTCCTTGGACACTGTGGTTTTCCAGCTATGGATCTCTGGTCCCTAACAAGTATAGTTAATGTCTCTGAYACAGGGAGCTTAAGACTTGCTTATGCAGCTAAAAATAGGCCAGACATCACAGACTGCAGATTGAGAGCTGCTGCACAAATACATACTTACATGTAATATTCACCATCACTACTTTGTAGAAATAAATGTATGTTAAGCCTCCTTCCTGACATTTCCACAGAGTAAAAAGAAATCATTTAATTCTCTCTTTCAAGTTTTCAAGAAATGGGAGGTAGAGATTTAGAAGACATAGTAAGCAGCTATTTCARTGCAAACCCAGAAGAAATCTGTTATGGGAAAATTGCAAGTTACTGCCTAGGGCACAAGAATCTGACATGTCAGTCTCCAGAAATGCAAACACACTCCTGAGCATTCAAGCTTTTCCTGAAGCATACAGAGTGAGATTTTATCTAGTATTAACAACGGGTTTTTTAAGCTCAATGTGTAACTGAAATAATCASTGGCCTCGTAAAGAGAGTTTGTCCTAATTCACTACCAGGTTATTTCTCACTAATTCAGTACYGTAGGTGCTGGCTTGTATCAGTTGACACTAAATGAGATAAAAATATCTAACATCAAAGCAAAATGAGTGATTAACTGCTACAAATAGCACTTACTGCTGATTTCTACGCATTCTTTGCCGTCTTTTCGCTTAAAAAATGGATGTGTAATTCAAGGCTTTCAAAATATACCTGCACATCAGTAGTTTCACAGAACCATTTAGTGGGATAGAAAAGCACAACTACCTCCTTTTTTTCACTGAAGAGTAGAAAAATATACTCCAATTTGGTTTGTTTAAGGGCAGTTTTCAACAGCTACAAGTTACTGTAAAATTGAGTAAGGTGCAGAGGTTGGGCACAAAGGGTTACAGTGAATGGGGTGACATCAGCCTGGGGACCTGTCTCTGGTAGGGCTCCACCGGGCTTCATTATGCATTCCTGTGCTCTTAAATATCTTCTTAATGACTTGCATGCATGACTGGAAGGGATATAGAGCAAGTACACAGCTGATACAAAACTGGGAAGAGCTGTTGACTCCTTCAAAGGCAGAGAGGTCCTGCAGGGAGACCTGGATAAATCAAAAGGCTGGGGAATCACCAACAACATGAAGTTGAATAAGCGCAAGTACCAGATTYTGCATCTGGGATGGGTCAGCCCTGAATGTTTGGACAGACTGAGGAATTAGGAGTTGGAAAGCAGTTCCACAGAAAGGGACCTGGGGGTCCTGGTCAGTGGCAAGCTGGATATGAGCCAGCAGTGCCCTGGCAGTCAGGAGGGCCAACCCTGTCCTGGGGGCATCAGGCACAGCATGGCCAGCCAGGCAAAGAAGGGATTGTCTCACTCTGCTCTGAACCGGGGCGGTATCACCTCGAGTGCTGGGGACAGTTTTGGGCACCTTAAGGAAGATATTGAACTATCAGACACCATAGAAAGGAGGGCCATGAAGATGATGAAGGGCCCTGAGGGGAAACCACTGAGGAGTGGCTGAGGTCACTTGTTCTGTTCAGCCTGGAGGAGACTGAGGGGAGTCCTCATTGCAGTCTGCAGCTTCTACATGAGGGGAAGRGGAGGGGCAGGCACTGATCTCTTCTCTGTGGTGATCTGAGGGAATGGCCTGAGCTTGTGTCAAAGGAGTTGAGTTTGGATATTACTGGAAGGTTCCTCACCCAGAGGGTGGCTGGACACTGGAACAGGTTCCCCAGGGAAGCGGTCACAGCACCAAACCTGACAGAGCTGAAAAAGCATTTGGACAATGCTCTCAGGCACGTGATGTGACTCTTGGGGACATCYTGTGTAGGGCCAGGAGCTGGACTCAATGATCCTTTTGAGTACCTTCCAACTCAGAATACTGTGATTCTGTGAAGATTGCTGATGTTTTGTCTTCTATTCAAAACTCACTTTTAATTAAAGGCATTGGAAAACTTCTGCCTCTCATGTCTTCATCATTTAACTGAAGTTCAGGAGGCTKGTTCATATTCTGGACGAGTCAAGAGTTTCTTGTAAAAGTTCGAAGGGGGAAAGTCCTCATGGTTTTCTTTAGGGGGAAAAAAATGTCAAAGACCAAAGTACTTTGGCACAAAACCAAACAATGATTCACTTACACTGCTTCTGCCAAGTCATYTGGTTGGTCATAGAATTGGTTTAAATCCCTGATCTCTCCAGAAGTAAATTCGCTCTTTGAACCACACCTCTTAGCATGCATTTATCTCATGTCTGTGGCTGTGGAAGTGCAGGAGCAAACTTCTTCTGTGAATTACATGATGACAAAAGGAAACCAGCTGCATGAAATATCACAGCAGACTATTCAAGCAAAATGCAAGAGAAGTCAGCTTTAAAGGAATTTCATACACACACCTGGTATACTCCCAGAAGCAGATGTGGGTATGCTTGTAAATGAAAGTCCCATTTGTCTGGTGAAAAAAACCCAAACATTTTGCAATACAATTTCTGACCATCGCTTTCAGCCACTGAGATGAGTCATCCACCTCATACACAGCAATCTATTCATATTGAAATTGATATAAGGACAATTTGAAATGTTAATGAGCTGGGTTGCATGCAACAAGCTTGTATTTACTTCTGTGGAGACCTAGGTTTATGGCAGTCATATTTTTCTACTGGGTTTTTTTTTTTTKAGTGTAMAAGGAGCAAATTTGGCTTTAACACTGTCCTCAACCTCAGGTGTTTTTAAGTCTTTTTTGTATAACATATGCTCTGGAAATTTTTGTACGTTCACAAAAGTAAGTGAATAAAATTTCCTGCTGTAATGAATTTGATTTTAATAAACATCATATGAAATTCACATATGCAGCCTACAGCATAAAGCTCTGTAATTATCCGACMGCTACTTTTAGGATTTCACTATCTATTCCTTCTAAAGCTGCAATTGCTTATTACCACTGCTATGCTGTTTCCTTTGTTCAGTGAGCTTTTCAACTCTGGATCGCATCAACATGGTGATGTAGAAAATACTTCATAATGAAAAACTCCTTTTCTTCACTCCTCAATGTCTCTTGAGTGCTCCCCTGTTGGTATGAGACTGTGAGACCCACAAGAATGAATGAGAAAATGGTTGTGTGTCTCTGAGCATGATGGAGCCAACAGAGGAGTCACAGAATCAGAAGCTCCATGCAATGTTGCAGTTTGTGTGCCATGATGATTATTAATAGTCCCTGTACATTAGGACTTGGTGCTGGCCTGTGACTAAAAGAACAGCTGGCTGCGAGGAAGCCAAGCTCCCTCTCCAACAGCAATACAGACTGTTGCTGTCTGTTCTCATATTTTGTGACTATAGAAGCCCATAGTATCAGTGACAAACTCAAGAAGTTATTTCAGATCCCATCAGGCAGCTCTGCTGTTTCCAAATTTCCAGGGTATAGCTTCCAAGTTCACCAGTCCTCTCCTCTTTTTTATGCAGAGTGGGAGGGATTTGAATAAATCATATTTGAAGTTTCTAGGCCAAACCATTCATGAGCATGACAGCAGAGAAAGAATTATTTCAAATTGTTACAGATATGATTGACAAAAAAAATTTCAAATACCCTATTTTACAAGCTTGCAGCGTACCCACAAATAAATTGTCCCCCTTCTGGAGACTATACAAGTGACAAACTTTTCAGAATATGAAGTGAGACAAACTGTAAATTCTCAGAAATTCTGCCAGTGGGTGCTTTGGAGGTGTCATCATACATTATCTAATTAATGGACTTTTACTTTTAAATTAAACTGGCTCAGAATAAATAAATTCTCGCTACAATCTTAATTATGCAGTGGTTACTTCTTCTCACTAATCAAAATCTTGACTGAAGCCCAAGTATTCACAATAGGTCATCATGATCTGAATCAGTGAGTTGTCACAGGTGGGATGCTAAATTGTCCTTCCTTCATTACGTTTAATGAAAATGTGTGTGCTGAGGAAATCGCTTTGAATAGAGATGAACAATTAAGGGAACCAAATGTATATGGGGAAGGGGGAGGGAAAAGTGTTCCTGCTGAATGCAATGGATGTGGTTTAGGCAAGCTTCTTTTTTCAAGGCAAAATTCCTGTTGCCTTGTTTTTCAGATTGTAACCCCAGAGCAGAAGGAACTCTGCTGAGATATGAACCTTCAGGGAGGGAAGGATAAGAAAGACATTCCCAAGAGAAAACCATGAGTAGAAACAGGGAGAAAGAGTTGCAACTGTGAAACAAAGAGGGGACAGGGGCCAGCAAACTTACGAGGAGGGAAGACGAGTCTAAAGAAAGCTGAAGGGTCACAAAATTATTGTAGTTTCAGCTGCCTGARTTGGGAACTTCTTAATTTTATTCTTTCTTCTTATGTACACAGAATGCATATAGTCAGTATCTCTGTGTGATTTTGAATCCCTTTCCCCAATGGCTGTTGAACCTGCTGCCTGATTTCAATCCAATTTAATAAAAAGAAAAGAGACCTGGGAGATAATTAAGTTCCTAATTTTTAATKAAAATAGCTGCCTAGGAAGAAGAGACTTGGAGAGCCATAAATGTGAGAAAAACTGAAAGAGCAGCCAACCTTTTACAGGAGACTAGAGAATCCATGYAGAATCCATCATGGATCGATTTCCCAAACACAGAGATAACACAAATAATTCAATCAGAGATTATATTCCCCTGGAAACTGCAGCTGAGCACGATACACAAATCCATATTGTTGATTCTCGTATTGTTTCTTTGTTATCTTATGTGAAAGCTCAAGTAGCCTCCCTGGCTTTTCAAAATTTCAAAATGTTGATAGAAGGACCATAGTTTTCAGTGTTCTGGGCTCTGCAACTACAGGAATTCCTGTAGCCCAGGAATTCCTCCTCAGACACAGAAATTACATTTTGGATGTGATTACTACTGACAATGTAAAATGAAGTTCCACATACCTGTGTTTAGGACTGCCATAGTATCTGTCTAGTGCAAAATGCAAAATGTGTAGACAGTAAATTAAGCTCTGAAGAAGCTGACAAATGGCTGGATATAAAGGAACACATAGCCTAACATGAAACCAAGGTCAGGTACTTCTCTTCATACCTGTGCCTGATACACTCCTGATTAATTCCAATTAAGTTAATTATAAATATTTGCAATAAAGATTGCAAATTTCAGCCAACTGCTACCTGATCGTAACAGACACAAACATTGCACTAATTTGGTTTACYTTGCTGGAAGAGATTTAAGCACTCTGGATGAGATTCTCAGGTAGTGAAAACCACGGATTCTGTGCTGATTTTCATTAATGATGCCAATTAACATTAGCAGAGAAACTACCTTCTTTTGTTGATTCACCATGTCTCTCATTACCCCTCATTACAGCTGCTGATATGGATACAGCCTAATGAAAAATATTCAGTTCACACAAAACAACAAGAAGAGACCCACATACCCACCAGGTGCATTTCTTTCCCTCTGCCCTCTATCYGATTTTACTTTTCATCAAGGAAATAAACTATCAAACCCTGAAAGGAGTCAGAGCTTTCTGCAAAAGAAACACTGCTATGAGCATACTGTACAATTGCTAGATAATTCATAAAAACTTCCAAGGCCTTTAGGTCCAAAAAACACAGTTCATCATTTTCTCCTTCCTTGATTTACAATGCCCTGAATCCATTTTTCCCCCCTCTGCAGGTTTCAAAATATGCTTTTAATTGCTATTCAAGTCCCTTTCCTATTTCTAGAATATTGTCTCTGGGGTTTCAAAGGCATAAGGGAGTTAGATGCATGACTCTCTGAGGCTGCTTTGAAACTTCAGCTCATGGCACTCAGAGATTATTGATTAGGCAGTGTGTACATACATCCCATGTAGSCTYATAAACTGTGCTGTAAAACATAAGCTCCCATACATGAACCCTCCCTAGATTRTATCATCTATGCATTCCATGATCCGAATGAATTGAYCACTSTGAGTCTAACAGATAAAGCATTCTSCTGCTTCACCACACAACAYTGTGTGGTGGTACAAGAGTTCACTATCTCTGACATAACCAAAATAATTTTCTGATTATAGTCCATTCAGAGTCCTGTTGAGAAAAACCTGCAACCTAAGTCCTATRGTGTACTTCTATCAGAACCAAACAAAGAGCAGAAGAAACCTTATAAAAGAAAAATAAATTAAGAAATTGTGATGGTGAATGATGGTGGGTTATAYAGCAATGGGGACTATGCTGGCAGACTGCTAACCATTCATCTTCAGCCATTCTGAATTTTTTGAGCAGTAGAACTTCTGTAAAAAAAGCAGGATAATGGTTTTCTGATCATTAGCTGGACTGTAGCAAAATGCATAACAGCCATAACTCTCTTCTAGSGAAGCTTTTTGTTTGGGAATAATGCAAATTATCCTCATTACAATCAGATGGGATGGTTGTTAATATCTTTGCATAATTAGAAGCTATTTGCCTTAAATACAGTTTATGCATGAACTTTCCAAGGAGATTTATCTACTGGGGTAACACTGAGTCAKTTTCATCTGGAGGGACACACTGAAGGTTACACAATTCAACATTTTAATTTAGTTTTAAAGATGAACCACCTCACATATGGCAAGAATTYTGGTCCCAATCCAGGTATGTGCTAAGGGCACTTTGCTAAATTCAAGTGCATGAGTGGTCCCAAGGGCAAACATGCTGAAATGAATTTCAAAGCCATAAATGATCAGCACCCAGCAGGAATGATGCCCCCTCACTGCARTATTGAAGTGCTTCCTATGCAATTGAGTTTGCATAACGAGGTGTCAGATGAAGGCATTTTCTTCCTTTGTAGATAAGCCCCCCTTTGCCTTCAGAATAAATCACTTTTAGGACTAACTATGAAGAATTAAAATTTATTGGTGAGAGAGTATCTTAARAGATTTGATCCAACCTCAGTTAAAATACTCCTGTGCCATGTATTGTGTCCATTTTAATCCTAGCAAAGCCAATGATGATAAAATATTTTCAAGGGTCTGTCTATAATTTACTTTCCCTATTCTGCATTCAAGCAAGACCTAGGATCATAATTTGCACATTGCAATTATCTGCCTGTCTTGGCTTCTAATTTTTGTACAGAAGAGCACAGTTCTGCCTGGGGCCTCTGGAATGCCAAGACCAAAGAGTAAGTCTGCACCAAAGCAGTTGGATCAGCTTCAGTGATGCTTCTAAACATAAAACAGGAAGGTGGAAATGTTTTGGATTGAAAYAGGTGATGTAGGTTTAGTATAAAACAACAAATCTCTTATCTTGGGCTAGATGCAAAGAAAAGCTTTTCAAGACTGTGCATTCTCTGAGTAGAAAGCCCAGTAAGTGACAACAGACAAGGATGGGGAGAAATTCTACTTGCCCCTACTACTGGTCTTGAATTCTGAAATCATTGCTCAGCCATACTACTGAGTACTTTCACAGCCACAACTAACAGGATCAGTGTGGTTTTATTTAGTTTGGCRTTTGTTGTGTGGTTGTTGGTTTTTCTTTCTCATATAAATAGCTTTCGCTTTCCATCAGTCTGTAGTTATTGTTTATTATCCTTGCACAGCTTGTGCCTAAGTACTTTTAATGAAAAGAGAATGTCTACCAGAAGGCAGGAAGATAAAAAAAAAAAAAAATTGTGTTCTTTGAAATAACAAAAAAGGTTTGAAATAGGGCTTGAGATGTCCTGTGAAAGGATTGACCTGAACTGGGAGCCCTGCAATGCAGTGAGCTCTTGATCGGGGTGGTGAGCACTAAGTGTGGCAGTAAAGGTGGGCCAGTCTGCTTGCTCCCCACAAGGTGCCTCGGGCTGGGGGACAAGCTGCTGCAGACAGCCACCAAATGCTATTTGAAATCTGACAGCTCACCATTTCTGGGAAATAAAATATCCCAACTTGAGCTCCAGAGGAAGARGTTTCCCTTTGTAATGGACCAAGAACAGTCAAAGAAGTTGAAAAAGATAAAAACAGTAGGGAAATCACAGCAGTTGAGAAGGTCATACTGCTGCAGAACTGTGAAGGGAGGGGAATATTAATTCATGGAAAATTAACTGAAAGTGTGGGTGTCTGCTGTGAGATCTTGAACATKGTACCTGCTACAGGATTGATTGTCTGCACACCTTTGAGCAGCTTTTATGACACAGTTTTCCCAGTCATTTTCTTGATCTCACTGGTGCCCTTAGATTTGGCAGCATAGTGGCAAGGAGAATATGTACTGCTTCCATTTCAAGGAACGAGAAATTTTGCCAGGGCATATCTGCTRTTCAAGGGAGCTGGACTTTGTCACTCCCAATTTCCCCACAGGGGTCTCAGTAGGACAGCTGTGATTTCTGCCACAGGGAGCATGCTGTGTCCTGTTCCTTCCTCTGCCAGGGTGCTGGTTGGGATGGACATTTCTTGGGAGCAAGAGTCTTCAAAGATATGACAGGACCATTTAGAGTGCTAGGAGCTCCTGCCTTCCCTGTAAGWTCTTGAAGGTACAAAGAAGGCCCCCAAAGTCAAGAAAGGAAAGGCTCCCTCTTACAGAGCTTTCACAAGGAGTGGTTTTCCCAGCRGCCCAAAAGGGAATTTGAACTTCTCAGCTGGAGCATTATTTGCCAGAGCTGAGATTGGGTAAGATAAAGAAAGAAGTGACATTGTATATTAAAACCTGTCTTTTCATATCTCTCTGGACATAATGTGACTTGACATCACATCCTCATCCAACAGAGCATCCAGAGATGGCAATGGAAATAGATTATGCAAGCACTTGGAGATGCTGAAACCYCTAAGTTCATCAGAGGCTCAGAAGGCTTGGGGACAATTCAACTTCCCAGCACAAACGTTGCTCACAGCTGCAGTGAGATGAGGGTGCTGCCTTCTGAGGATGTCATCCACGGTCATGAGGTGGCACTCACACARAAATCAAGAGGCCTTGACAAAGCTTCGTGCTGTGACCAAAAGCATTGGACAGAGCTCAAACCCTTTCGGAGCATTATGGGACACAAGAACTTGGAGGGGCTGGCAGCTGCCAAGATACCTGTTGTTTAGCAGGAGCTGGGGATGACATGGTCAAGGTTTGTGTCACTGCTTCAGGACCTGCCACCATCTCTCTCCAGTCTGCTCGATGCTGGTGGGACAGCAGACAGCTGTGAGATCCCGTGCGTGGCCATAGCTGTCCTGTGTCTGCAAAACCAAAAAGTCCATAATGGTATTGAAGGGAAAAACTGCACAGTTCACATTGTTTAAAGTAGCTAGGTACTGAAGCTGTCTATGGTTTTACTAAATGACAAGTAATTAATTGCCAATCAGTCAACCATCTATTCAGGATCAATATCAGCAGTACAATGGAAAAATAAGATCAGACACTTAAAAAAATACAACTGTGCAAACCAGATTTTGCAACATCTTTTTACAACTAGTCCACATTTTCATATCACACATCCACCTGTAGKATCCCACATCACACAAAGGACATGCAAATTTCCCTTTTCCTTTGGGAGCTACAGGTGCTGCAGCATTTGGGTGTACCCTTAGCCCTCCCTACAACTGCCAATTCAGGTGCAAAAGCCCCCCATGAGGCCACACACCTATACACCCCAATGTGCCAGGCTGCTCCAGGGGTGCTGTGGAGATGCAGCTCTCTCTGGCATGGAATTAGGTCACAACCTCACAGGGACAACTCCTTGCAGAGTCAACTGAACCTTATATTCACCTATTTTAGTATGGTGAATATTCAAAGTGATTTAATGTGTTTTATTTACTGACTTGTTTCTTTTAAGTAGTCAACAAATGTTTGCACTTAGTTGTTTTGCAGATTCAATTATAAAATTTGATAGAGAAAAGCTCACTTGGCGAGTTATGTTTATGGTCTCTCCTGGTCTCTGGCTAAGAGTGCATTGTGTGTGTCAGGAGAAGAATTCATGTGGGAGAGAAAGAGCTTGTTCCTTTTACAGTAGAGAGGATATTCTCTAAATCATAGTTGTAATTTTGGTGCCTGGAAGAAAAGATGCTTCTTTCTATTGCAATTCTTCAATATGAATGTAAATACTTAATTCCTCAAAAGCTCAGTACCTGTTTTTTTTTAGAATGAGACTTTAATAAAATGATATTTTCCATCAAGTGAGTTGTTTAATCTTTAGTGGGAAATTGAACAGGTGTAATATAGAATATAGTAGGGTAATGATTTTAAAATAGCCCCATCAAACCAGTTATTGCCCTGAGGTGTTACAAATAAATGAAAATGAACTGACTGTGTAATGATCATATTTACTGTCTTCTTACTGTAACTGCTAAAGGTTCCCGTGTCTCTACGGTCTTCTGGTAACTCTCTTTAMCCCCTGACTCAAGAAAGCAAATATATGTGTGCAGGCAAAATCCCAAAGCAGGGAAGTGTTAGACACAGGAGAAAAAGTAGTGATAGTAGGGAAAGAACACTATCAGCTACCTTTTATCTGTTCAAGGGGATGGGTACAGATGCAGCTCATGGAAAGCTTCTGCTGCTCCTGGTGCTGCTCTGTGCCCAGGGACTGGGCCATGTGTTGAATAGGCTTGCAATAGGCGTCTCTGAAAGCCAAGATGCAATCACTTTGTGAAATCAAAGCTCATTTCCTCCACTGTTAAAGACAATGTGCATGATCACTGCCACCAAGTGATCATATTTAAAGTCAAAGGATGCAGAGGGAATGCCAATTCTTTTGGTCTGCATTCAGCCACAGCTGCGAGGGATTAAGGGTTGTTTAAAATCTCTTAAATGCCTGCCAAAAGTTGCCAATCACTAGAACCAATAGGTGCTTATCATTCTGGGCATTGTTCAAGATATTAGAAATTACACAGCCGCAGATGACCACATTCTTCACACAAAAGAAGTGTGTGGGAAGTCCAGAAGAAAGGATTTGAGGTCCTTCCATCCCAGTTCCGGTATGTTCATTGCTGGAAGCCTTTCATCTGCATTTTCAAGCATCTCCACAGAAGCAAATATCAACCCAAATCACTCTGGTACTAGACCCAGCAAGCCTGTCGAGCCTGAGAATTTAACCTGGAAATGAAATTGAAAATGAAGAATAGACACTCATGCTCCTTTCCCTTCACCTCTCTCTATATGTGTGTGCATCTGTGTCTATGCCTCTGGTTACAGCAGTTCATATTTTCTTCAGAACCTATTTTCCAAATAGYGCAGTTTTCAAGCAGACCAGCACTTTCCTTTGCAAAACTTTGCAAAAATTAAGTTTCTTCTTTTCAGCAAGGTGAAGGGAAAATTGGTAGTTTTGCAAAGCAGATTAGCAAAGTAAAGGTGCACAGCACCAGACTAACTAGCAGTGCTGGGCAGAAATTACAGGGTCCCTGTGAAGTCCAATAGCAGACTTCAGGATTCAAATGAATTTCCGTTTCACCCTTCTCTTTTCACATGGCTAGCCCTCTCCATGACAAGCTGGATTTTCAGGTGAAGATGCTTTTCCATTTCATTGTTAGCTGACAAGTGTATTTTTTGTGAGAACATTTTAGGAAAATCTGTCAATTTTGTGTGCTTCAGGAGAAGAGCCCTATTTACCCATCTCACCGGGTTTTGTGTCACTTCCTGCAGTTCTGAAAAGAACTCCCCTCAGCCCGAGAAGCAAATCATGACAATTTCTTTCCCTCCTTACACACAGATAATTAAAAAGCTCGTAAATCTGCAGCTCGAGGTGTCTGTTGTGAGGTTGCATAAGGAGCACGTCCATGTTCAGCCTGCAGAGAATGGGCGAGATAAGGAAGTGTGAAAGACTTAAATGTCGCTCACAGTCAATCAGCATCAACCAGGAATTTCGGCAGACCTAATCGACCTTTTGTGACACCACAATGAATACACGCTCTGCCCAAAATAGCTGCCTCTGGGACAATTTGCATGAGAGATATGCATGCATTCACATCAAACTGAGCAGCTTCAGATGGAGAAGCTTAAAAGCTCAAGTGGTGAAACTTTTAATAACTCATTTCAGCTCCCTGCCCCCAACTTTTCCATTAGTATTCCCACATTCTCTCCCCTTTAAATAGGAACGTTAAGTGCAAATAAATAAAACATTAGGCTGATAAAATTACTTATATTKTGGCAGCAGCTGGAGGCCCTGATAAATACCTCGTGATTCTAGGTCCTGTATGAAYAAACGGGCAGCACAGAGACAGTGCTGGCTCCAGAGACAAAAAGCTGAAGTTTCTGCCAGGGTGCAAGCAGCCAATGGGAGGGAGGTTAGGAAAGATAGAACAGAACAGGCATTTGCATTTTCTTCCATTAGTAAGCATGGAACACTTCAGGAGTTTTCACTTTATGTTCTTTATTTGTATAAGTAGACACAAGCTATTATTTATTGCACTATATACTGTAATTGAAAGTTCTTTGAACATGCTGGGTGTTATGAAAAATGACTTTTCAGAATGACGGCGTGGGCGCCAGAAGCTTGATATTACTTCGGACTCCTGTTTGCTATTTGTCAACGGGGAAGAAGTTTTTAAGYAAGTGTGGCTGTTCAGAAAGGCTATTAACATAGCTTTTGGACTGTGCTTTTTTTCTTATCCAGGCAGAATTTGCATAAACAAGCTGGGCAGTCAGTGAAGGAATTGCAGCAAAAGGCACAGTTGCAAATATTCAGGCAGGGAATGCTGGTCACAGAACCAGACAAATTGTACACATAACCCCCTTGGAAAACACATAGGGAAAAGAGAACATCTGGATTTTCATGCATCTTAATGCTGCTGGATAAAGAAGTCAAGTCTTTGTGATCTCTCTTAACCACACAAGTTGCACAAGGAGCCTTCCAGTATGTGGTCACTGAGAGAAATGTATATAGGTTAGTGATTGGAGTAGAGAGAAAGTATTTGTCCTATTGTGTAAGAAAGGTTCTACAGASAGAATAAATAGAGCAGTATGTTATAATCACTGGTACTTGGCAGCTGCTCTTCCTATTTGTATAATATTAGCTTGCAAAGAAACTTGCATCCATCTTTGGCTTGCTTTCTTAAATAAAGGAAATGTTTCTGATCACTCTGTCAGTCCATTCTTACCCAAAAAATTCTGAGCCATTTTCTGTGAATGCATCCAGCTTTGAAAGAGAGGTCTCAGCTATGTTTTGATCCTTCAAGCTTCACAATAATACATGCTCAGGAAGATCTTTTCATTGTTGCCTATGAGCAAATCTGCCATGTGAGCCCTGTGCAAAGAAGAACACCCTTATCCATACCCTCCAGGGCAACAAAGGCTTCAGCTGGATGTTTCATCTCCTGAAATTGCTGTAAATCGAGTCACAAGACACAAATCAGCGAAAACCCAGGCTCTATTAGCACTACTGCTCACAGGACCAACTTGATTTTTAATATGAGGATGAAAAGAAGCTATTAAAAACCTAACTTTATACTCTGAAATTGGTTCTTTTCTGTGCTGTGYGAAAATTTGCATGTGGTTATGCTAATCTGGACTTCCCAGTATGGGAGCTGCATATCCTGCTTAATGGTAACCACACTTAAGAACAAAACTCTGAATGTGGTCTCCCCAGGTCTGAACTCTTCTGAAAAAAACTGCAGGCATTTCTTTTGGGACCTGAATAAAGAGTTAGAAGTTCAGCTCGTGGCACTTCTTTGTGCAGATCTGTGTCCACCACGTGTCAGTTGAAGTGGGACTCGAGGCTCTGAGCCTGTGCTGTCAGGGTATTGTAGGTGCTTTCAGGGCTTGGTTAGAAAAAAAGTACAGGTGCTGTAGAGCAGTGTGTCTGCCTCAGGGCAGAGTGCTGCACTTCTGCTCCTTGAAAAGCTGCTTCTGCAGGGACYGTGCCTCCCCGGGTTGTGACTCCTCAGCCTGGCGAATTCCACGCAGCAGGAACTCACTCAGCCCTTCTGGCTGGATTTCACTTTTGCCCACAGTCTCCTCTGGACTGATCTCGCTGCATTATCGTGCTGCAAGCAGTGAGTGACAGCCAAGCCACTGAACTACAACAAAGGACCTGTTAGGGATACCATGGCTCTTTCCCTCTGCTTCTTTCTCACCAAAGAGATACTCATTAGTTCAAGTGATGCTGTGAACTTTATCACTTTAATGTATTGCCTCCTCTCTCTGTTGCAGTAAGAGAAAATGATGCTATCATTATAAGCCTCTCCATTAAAAGAACAGTAGAAGAATCACCTTGGAAAACTAAAAAAAAAAAAAAAATCAAAAATCTCTATTCCTTTTCAGATGAACTAAATTGTGATCCTGAAATATCGGTAGAAAGCTGAGACACAGGCAGAGCATTACAGTCCAYTGCCGATGTGAAAACAGCTGTTGAGAGCATAAAGCCTTTTCTGCTGCAAAGCTAATCCTCTCTCTAACTCAGCACATCTAACAACAGCAGGGTGGCAGAGCAGCAGGGTGAATTCTGAAGTTCCCATTGAAACCCTGTGATATGACCTACAGCAGCGGTTTGGGGTCGTTTGCAAGCCCTGATCTTTAAGCAGTACAATCTCGAGGGGTAAGAAGTTGCAGCAGTACCAGCTCTTATGGTGTTTGTGAATGGTCACTCACCAAGTGAGGAGCAACCTGAAATGCTGCATAAATGAATCTTTGAGCCATGCAGCGAGGGCACAGAGCAATGTAAGGATTTGTGCTGCAACAGCCAGTGTCATTTTAGAGGTGTTGCACCCAGAATTGCCACCCTGAAAAAGGAGAGTTCTGATTTTAAACCACTACCGAGAAGCTCGCCCAGCCTTGAAAATCAGCTCTATCAGAAGAGAGMAATCAGCTTGGAAAGGGAACAGAAAACATTGAGATATCTGCTACTTGTAATTCTCTTATAAATAATGAGGAGCAGAGAGACTGAAGTCCTGTCCTTGCAATAAATCTTGAATTGTGGATGAGTGGAAAAAAAAGACGTAATAAGGAAAAAAGCAATATTTGTAAGCTCAGAATATTAAAGAGAAAAAACCCAACAATTTAGTGGGAGAGGAAAGGACAAAAAAAGAAGTAATTTTATGGAATCAAGATTAACTGCATGTTTTTACCTGGTGATTCTTCAAGTTCCTAATATGCYAAAATTTTGTCTTTCCTGAGCACCTGTTTAGAAGCCCCAACTTTATGAAATATGACATGAAAGTGAAAGGCAGCAAGTGAAGAAGCCACTGTATTTTATATCTTGCTCAGGTGTCCAAGCCAAATAGTCATCATTCTCTTTAGAAGAAGGTTGTCCAACATGTCTATCTTTTCTAAAATCTGCTGAMAACCTAACATAAAGGCAAATTTAGCAACTGGTTTCTTCTTCCCATGGGGTCCTCTGGGCCCTATATTAACAGAAAAGTAATACACAGAAAGTTGATGTAGATCAGAAATCAGGAGCAAAGAGACTGGAAACAGACTGGAGAGGGTAATAAACATAATTGTTACAACATGTATCTTGAAATGCTCAGGAAGGGAATTATTTAACMGGGTGCCTATGCTACCAGGTGATGGGCCTCTCACAGTGCTAGGGTTCAAATACTCTGGTGATGATCTCTCTCCCTCTCATTTCTCTCCTTCACTGCATTTAATACAACAGGAGGCACATCAGCTCACAAGAACACCTTTGAGAGATATTCTCCCTAAAACAGAGCTTCTTCCTTAAAGGACTCAGTGCTTTAGCTGRAATGTGGCTTTTACCAGAGAGCACTTTGTATTGAAAAAAATACTGAATTTCTAATATATTTTCCTGAAGGAGAAAAGCTCTAGCTCATCTGACACAGAGCAGATTACAGTATGTTGTTCCAGATTGTTCCAGCACAAAATTAGCTCTACCTTTCACAGTAATTAATTGATTTTCTACAGGGGAAAAAACTTTGTCMCTTGGTTTTGAGTGCATTCCATCAGATGTGCTCTCCCCATCGCTGTCACTATGGCAAAGATCGAGCTGTTCTGCACTTATTCCTTTCTCCATCACAATCTCAGTGAAACAGACAACTTAAAGTTGCTTAAGCTGAAGCAACAGCTTTAAGCAAAGTTAAGTTACCACACTTTTCCTTTCCCTGATCATCATTCACATCAATGACTGCTTCTAGAAGTYAGAGAGGAAACTTAAATGACACAAAGGCTGAGAGAATGAATAGGAGGAGTACAAGGAACAAGATTTAAATTTTGGAAGGAAGAAAGTTGTTATTCAGAGGAGTTGATAACTTGTCTCTGCCACATTTCACACTTATCTGCTGCTTTAAAGAAAGATGTAAAGTGCTTTTAAGCTATTTTATGAGCGCAAAGCTGACAGCACTGGAGGCCAAGGCTTTTTCTTTAACTTCTCAGTGCAGARCAAGCTGTGGTAGCCTGTTCCTTGCTGTGCCAAATCATCTTTCCAAGTCCACCCATAATGTTAAGTGATGGCTTGAAAATGTAATGTTTGGGTACTGTGGAATTTGTGTCTAGTTGGCAGCTCCTCTTTCTTCTGGCTTTTTCTGCTGTAACAGTGGCTGTTATGACCATTTGTGGTGTCAGTAAATGTAAAACTTCAAATGAGTGAGATGTAGGTCTATCCTTGATAAATTTTCCATGACAAATTTGGTTTCCAAAATTCAGCATGCTGTCTTGTCCGTTGTATCTTCAGAACAGGAGGAGAAGCAACAGTGCAGATATTCTGAAGACTTTGAATGAAAACAGACTGTTTCAACTACAAAACATCCATGTGGTCAGCTGAGGTACAGTAGTTCAGGAGTCCACAATCTACATTTGATTTCTCTAGGCTGGGCTTATATCAACCCAGTTCCTTTTTTCCACTGGGATGATGCAACTGAGGCATCACCAGATTCAACCAAGTTGGAGATCACAATGTATGATATCACAAGATGTCATTCCTGTAGGAAACTCAGTGTAAAGTGAGCACTAGGAAGCAGCAGGTACCTGAACTACAGTTTCAGTAGCATTTCACAAAGAAAACATTTAAAAGCATTTGAATTTTGAAATAAATACTTCATGTCTTGATTTATTTGAGTTCAAAGCACTAAATCTGTATATGTTTTTGACAAAGCAGACTTGTTCGTGCTCATGTCAAAATTTTCTGCGCTTTGCTTTCCACTCAGGCCTGGCAAARGGGAATCCATGTATGGTAATAAAATCACAAAAACTCCCCAAAAAATAGCTGGTCAAATGAGCAAACACATGAGCAAATCAGACAGCTGATTTTTTCTGTCYTTAAGAAAGCTGCCATTTAAAATGGTATTAAATAATTACCATGATCAATAAAAGACCACTTATTTTTTTTTTTTTCCAAAAGATTACCTGCAATTGAACAGATGCAAGAGATTTAATCCAGCAATACCTATTAGGGCAATTTCCTGAGAGTTCTTTCAGCAGAGAATGGTAATTCAAAATAACTCACTTTTGGCTTTTGCTTATCCTTCACGCTTTAATCCTTGCCCAGATGTGCATGCTCATATGCATACCTGTAAACTTTCCATGGTTATGTTTTGGGCCTGATTCACTTCCCAGCATGAAACTGATTCAAAAAACACAGGGATGCAGAGAACATGAGCAAAATGAGGGAGCTGTGTTTTTCTCCTTGTTAAAATGCCTTGCCTTCACTCTGTGACTACTCTTTGCTTTTGAGGGGTATTGCCCAAGCCAGGAGGTCTGAAGCAGGGGTTTAATTCCCCCTCTTCCATGACCATGGGACACAAGTGGGAAGCCTGACCTGCCATAGACCTGAGGAAGGAACAGAGTCTTCCTCTGAGGACCCAAATAAATGGGCAGAGATGCCAGCGACTCCTCCACCATTCCCTCTATGTCACAGTGCACCATTCACATGTCAAAGGACAATGAAGACTTAGGAATAATTTTCGGAAGGAGCTTGTTCACATGTTCAGTGACAGAACAACACACCCTACTTGCCCAAAGTGTGAAACCAGTGGGGGGGTCACATGAGGACACAACAATTTGCAGGGTCAGATCTAGGACAGAAGGTCAGATCCCAAAAGCCCATAACCTAAGGCACCTTGGAAAATTTCTAAGAAAAAGACATGAGGTGCCTGTCTGGAGCAAAGAGAGGTGTGGGATACCCCCTGTCCTAAACATGTCAGAATAATTGGATTAGCACACTTGCTTTTCCTCCRTAACTTCCTCCTGCTGCAGGGAGAATCAGACTTCTGGGCTGCACCTGGCATCGATGGAAGCAGTGGTGAATCCATCTCAATCAGAATGGTTCAGAGCCTGGTGATTAGAAATCTCTCAAGAAAGAAAGGTTAAATTCCCATCTCCTATCAAGTTCCTCACTCTAAGGAATGCAGTGAGATTGAAAAGGTTATGGAAAGGATACCTGCAGTGGAACAGATGCAAAGAGAGGCACAAATTCTGGGATGCTCCTGCCCCCAGTATTGCCTGTGACCTAAGTCTAAGCGAGCCACCTGGGATTAGCTGGAATTATGGGCAGCAAGCCAGATCTTCCATCTTTTCACTGTACATGCTGTTTTGGATCTGAGGGTCAGATGTGTAAAGGTCAGACTTGTCAAGAACAGATTTGTGTCCCTGAATCCTTCCATAAAACATACAGGGAATAATGTTTCCTTTTTCTTTTTTTCTATTTTCTTTTCTTTTTATTTTTCTTTTTTTTTTCTTTTTTTTTTTTTTTTTTTTTTTTTTTTTTTTTTTTTTTTTTTTTTTTTCTTTTTCATTTTTTTTCTTTTTCCTTTTTCCATTTAAATGCAGCAAACAATAGAACCTCATTTCAATATTCATTTGGTGCACTACGAATAAAGTGGAACATTACAAATCATGAAGTTCAAAATTCACGTGGAGGCTTCAGAGCTGCACAGGTGGACAATGARTCAGCACTGGCCAAAGGGACACTTACATATCATGTTTTTGTCTGTTTGTTTCCATGAGCCAAAAATTAGGACCCTTGAATAACCCACACCAGAATTATGAGTCACCAGTGCGACACGACAATGCAGGCGCAGCCTCTGACAAATTTTCTTGTTCTCTGGCAACCTGAATTAAACAAGATGCAGCATTGGGGAGGCATTCTTGTTTTGTGGCTTTGTTTAAAGTGAGGTTGTGCTGAGGAAAGTGGTGATAAAAACAGCATTTCACGCACTAGGTCTGCTTGCCTTAATGGTAGCCCTTATTTTTACTGATACAAATAAAATCTTACTGCTGTCAGCACTGTAGTCAGGCAAAAGTGAGTTCTGTTCCATGTTGCCACATCCATTGTGAAAACACACCCCCCTCCTCCATTCTGACCCCAGAATCATTGTTGTTAGTGATGATGTATGAAACAGAAAGAACRTAACTTGATTGTAAGAAATTGCTTTGAACTTTTATTTGCTGGCAGGTGAAAGCCTTATTTTTGAGTTTTAAATGAAATGTGTTTCGCATGGAAGTCACTGAGAGGGAATAAATAGGGAACACTAAGAATTCATTTTACAGACTCACTTTTCAGACTGTAACCATACTTTAAAAAGGAAAATGGGCTGAATTTAAACTCTGATGAAAGGCCCTGGACTGACAGTCCTGTGGAATAATGTTCTGAAGACACTGCACTCATAACTTCTGTCACAGTGAGTGTTCCTTGCTAATTACCAGTCAGTCTAAGGGCCATGTTTCCCCTCCCTTCAGACTCCCATCTCATGTCAGAATGCCATMCTCAGAAGTCCAGAAGTGGTGGCAGGCAAGGCCAAATGACTGTAAATGGGCATGTTAACCTACCTGCCATATGCTCTTGTAGTGCAGCGATTTCAGGTAATAAAAACAACAATCTGTGCCTCTCCCTAATGGCCATTTGAGCTGACAGGTGAGCTCAGTGTTAATGCAACCACATGCCTTCCTCTGGGCAGAAACCTATTGCTGSTCAACTCGTTGGCCCAGAATATGCTGGGAGAAGCAGGACAATCACTGCGTTTTCATCCTGCYTCTTTGTCCTGATTGCTTTCTGCAGACAGGGGAAACAGAAATCGTGACATTTCTGAAACCTCTGTTCACAAAGAAATTAATTTGAGACAATCAGCTTGCTCAGCACCGATGCTGAAATGATTCACAGTCACCTCCTCCTCAGCTTGTTAGGGCTACCAGGGAAAGGGGAACAAATGCAAAGCTTCTCAGAGTTTAAGCAGTGTCTCCAGGAAAGGTGTTGCTGCCAGCCCTCATGCATCAGCTGAAGGACATCTGTATTTGTTGACTGCTTGGAGATAACCTCTGCTTGCGTGAGTCATGCAGGTGACATCCTTTGCATTAACTGAAAAGACAACATGCAGCTACGAATGATCAAGATGTCACTAGCAGAACAAGCACAGGTCTACAGAATAACATGTGCACCTGCATGAGAAAACGAACCAGGGAAGATAATTTTTGGTACAATTTGCTTTCATTGAATGATTTTTTTTTTAATCGACATGTTATTATATAAGAAAATTACCCTAATATTAAACAATAATATTAACCTAGCAGTATTTCTTCTCCTTTTTACTCAAATCATCACACTTGAAATCAGACTTGTTTACATTGGAAATCAGACAAAAATATGTTTATAATATGAGGTATTTCTTCCACCCTGTGAACTACTGCAAATCACTGCCAGATGACACGGTGGAAGAGTGGTATTTAAACTAGAGACATGCCTGAAATTCCACCAGATCCATCTGTGACTCTGCTGTTCTGACTGCTGTTAGATGAAACAGTGGTGGCATGGTACTCTTTCATGTGCACACACARCCTTGTTAAAGCCTAAAACGGGACAGGTTCCTGAGGGAGCTGTCAAAAGTGTGGGGTATGTGGCTCTTCCAAGACAGGCAGTCAGCAACCCTTCTGGGACATAATCTTTCTGACCCTTCAGATGCAATTTTATGTTGCTGCAAAGTACTGCCTTTTCTACTATCCCCCACCCTCTGTTTTCCCCAAAGTTTAACAAATATTCTTTGTGAATCTGGGATAAGAGATGTTTCACTTATTCTCTCCTAGTCTAAGGAAGTGAAATTTTCATGCATTTTCACATTTTAGATACTGCTGGGGGAAAAAAAAAAGATCACTTCTTCCTTTTTTCCCTATGATTTATACAGCTTGTCTCCTCTGGGTTCTAGCTGTGCATTATGCCTCTCATTTTCCACCTTTAGTTTATGACCACTGAGTCTGCCTGGCAAGTGTATGCCTTACATTTGTATATTACAGCACACAGAGGTCTGCTGGTGTCATGAATCTGCATGGGGATCCATGGCATCCTATTCTCTTTTACAGTGTTTAACGAGCTCTTCTCAAAGATTTGCATTTTTGTTTGATGYCAGGGCATCGTGTGTGTTTCTCAGCTGTGGTGTTGGTATTTTGACCTGCTGTACAATGCTGTCATGGATGTGAAYAGATAATGTTTCCTTCACGTGTAACCCTTGTTACCAAAGATCCATTATTGTGAGACTTTGCATGTGGCTTTGGTAAAGGAAAAATTTGGGATAATCTTGTAGGACAAAGTGCAGTGTTATCTAGGGTATGCTCAGAGTCAGTGTAGCACCAGAAGGCAAGGGTTCTGCCCTAGAGCTTTAACATAAAGAAAATATCTGCTGCTGCCCTTGCCATGAGAGCCAAAACATATTTTTCCTTCAATGTATTTAGTATCTCAGGAGATTGAATCAGTTTAAAAGCATAAGTGTCCTAGCAGTTTAATGCTAGACCAAGGCTTCCTGGTGTTTTCACTGAGAGCTTCAGAAAATATCAGTTGTTTTCCTCATAGAACCTCACAGGGAAAAGCTTGTTGTTGTTTGAAAACTAGGACTGAATTATCCAGGYTTTCATCAATGAGACCTGATGAAATGATGAACCCTCGGACAGGAGGTTGTGCCCCAGAACAAATGGCAGAACTTTTGGTTTTAGGGCAAGAACTGTTCAAGGTTAGTTAGCAAATTGTTCATAACTAGATGCAAGTGATTTGAGTTGAAATTAGATGTTGATCTTAATTTTTAACAAGCTTCTTGACTTCCATTTTCATTTCACTTGTGTTGCCTGCTATTGCATTTGAAYACCATCCCAGCTCTGCCCACTACTTTGACTTTCCAGCAGAAAGAAGSACCAGATGGAGCCTATTTAAGAAAGCCTATGAAGGGGAAAATAACTTCTTCATTTTGTGGTAAGTGGGGGGAGGTTAAAACTTTTGTTAATAGTATCGGTAAGGTGAAGATATTGTCTATGGTTCATTTTTCAGGAGGGAAACTAATTTGCCTTTTATTAATTATGTTGTTAGTGGCCACAGACGGTTTCATTCTTTATCAGAGTAATAGTCTAGGGGAACAGGTTTTTGAAGGAAAAGGACAGGATTGTCTGCTCATGTAGCTATTAATACAAGTATYTTTGCAATTACTTTGCTTGAGAAGATCTCTGCTTGCATATATTGGGCAAATTAATCTGCTGCACTGTATTTCTGAAACATGTTAGGGCTGAAGGTTTAGAATAAATAAAGCCCATGTTTATTCAGGCCCACATTTCGAAAGCTCATTTCAGATGTAGCCGACATCACATAATTTTAAGAGTTTTAATTTGTAGAAGTTGCCCTTTTGGGCCTGTAATACATCAGCGGTGTCAAAGAYGACATGACACTCATTACTGGTCTTTTCAAGTTTGCTCTTTTTCTTAGGAAGCTGGTATTTTTATTTGGTGTTGGAATTCTAGTTTCACAGTTGTCCTTCAGGTATTCTGTCTAGATTTTACCATTCTGGATCTTTCTCCATTGAAACTCCCCACAGCTCATGCCAATTTAGGCTGCTGCAGCAAGTTCAGTGTTATTAATTTGATAATRTAGGATTGTTTCTAATCAGACATTTGGAAAAAAATATTCAGGCAAAATATAATTGCTCATATTGGATTTGGAGCATCATGTTAAGCAATTTTTTGCTTGCAAAACAKGTATGCTCACTAACAATATATTTTTCATTGGAAATAAAAGTCATGAGATGCTACTGAGAAACACTATAAAACAGCTTGAAGACCTGTTTTTTTAACTTTTTACATGTTTTTAGAAGTTTCTGAATTGAACAACTTTAAAAGGGTGAGAAATATTCTTAAAATTCATCTGAAAAGTAAACTTTTCAGATAGGCATGCARTACTGGCTGCTGTTCAAACTGGCAGACTGTTTTTAGTTCTGAATATATTGTTGCCTCTTACTCAGCRTAACAAAGAAAAGAACATAATGTACATACTTTGCTTTGTGCCTTCTCCCTCTTTTACTAGGAAGTTTCTCAYGTCTCATATTCTTCCTAGTTTTCCCATTTATAGTTGTGCTGTGAAAAAACAACAGATGTCAGGAAAACACAATAAGGAATGACAGATGTGCAAACAAGTGGTTAAGCAGCACACCATAAACTGCTCTCACAACTATCTTCAATAGGTATTTGGGAAAGAGATTTGCATCTTAGATTAATGTTGCTGAAATKGTAGTCCAGAGTTTGGGCCTAAATAATTTGGGTCTAAATAATTTATTCTGGGTCATCATCTTGGGCACTGCTGTGCCCAAGCAAAGATGGGGCACAGAAGTGGGGGATGGAGATGGGGTGTGCTTGCCTTCACTTGATTTCAGAAATAGTTTCTGTATTGGCAACAGTCTCAAGAAATTGCAATGAACAGATCAGAGGCAMTCAAGTGCACAAATCAAACGAATGTTGCCTGTGCTCTTGTAGGCATCTGAGTTACACWCTGGCAATGGGAATATTTCTGAGTTTTGCTGACTTGGATGCTGCTTTGGAAAAGGAAAAATGCAAAGATTTATTGCTCTCTCCATCTGTAGGTACAGGCATGGCCTTTTCTAGGCTTGCCAAGAAATTCCAGTAGAGCAGAGCATAAAGGAAATGTACATTAAAACACTGCCCGGCTCATCAGCACATCTGTGGGTTCAGAGCTGCCAGAATAAGCAGCTATTTCTTCTTGTAGCCATGATGATGCAAACCCAGATTTTGAGTAAAATCGGAGAGGCCCCTGCTGTGATGAGACTGTGCATTTGCTGAGGCTGCAGTTCACTCTTAGGCTGAAAAGAGCCCGGCCACACCAGGAAAATAAAACTCAATTGACATTTTCCTGCTGGGACCATTTGCTACCCCTTAGGGCTGCTGAACTCCAGAGCTATTTCTCTCTGATCCTGTAATAGCCATCTGTTAATAGCATGTTTAGCACATTGCACTGGGAACAAGAGGGTGACAGGGTGGTAGTTGAACTATATATATGAGGAACACAGCAGAATCATGTGCTTCCTGCTCTCCAGAGCCTGATAACAAAACAAAACAAAAATGCCATTGAGAGCTGTTGTTGCATGGAACAAAGCATAATAAAAGCTCTTCAAAGAGCCATCTGGRCTGTGCTAAGGATGCTGCTCCATGCTAAATGCATGTCTTTTGGCAAGCCTCTGTTGTGATCAATGTCTAGGGTTCTTTGATCTATTCCAGCAGTCTCAGGCTGGAGAGCTGCACAAGCTGAAGATGACTCTTGGAGATTATCYTGATGATAATCCTTGGAGGTTTGATTGCAGATGATTCTGATAGGCTCAGGCCTGGTGTGAGAGGAAAGAGAATGTTCTTAATGCCTTTTCACATGTTTAATTTTTCTTTTTTTTGGAGGAGAAGCTGTAACATATCCGAACAACCTTTTGTTTTTCTGCCCTCACAACTGGTTTTGGAAGTGAGGTATGGGCTTGAGGAGAGTTTGGGTGACAGACTACCTCTACTCAGCACCGCACTGCACAGACTGCAGTGAAGAAGAGGTTTTGCCTTTATTTGTAAAGGTCAGCAGAAAGACTAATAGCAACAGAGAATAAATCATCCTATGTCTGKTTTTCCCTCAGTGATGAAATCCAGTTACTCTATAATCCATGTCTGCAGAAAAGTGACATTTTAAATATTATTGTTCTCTTGCTGTCTTGAAATCAATTTCCATAAGCATTTGTTGACAGTTCCTACTCCCTACAGCAGAAATAAAATACTAAACGATGTTCAAAGTCATTGCCCTTTTACCTTGGGCTAACCCAACCATCCCCCGTGTTTGCTGCCAAGCTTTCAATGCTGTGGCTCCAGTCCTCAGCGCTGCAGAGTTATCTCTCTCACTCGTACATTCTTGTGCCTCCTCACCATGGGCAGCACAGGCAAAGCCAARGGAGCTGAGTGGCTGTGATATCCTCACTCCTACAAACAGATTTGTCAGAGCTACTGGCACATGAGGAAGGCTGTAAGAAAGGTTGTTCTAAACTTTTCAAGGGAAGCTAGAGTCAGGGAAAATAAATCTCAGGATCAAGAAGATTCGAGAAAATATCTGTGCCTTTGAACAGCTTGTCTGTGGGGCAGCAGATGATCTTGGTGGGAATGTTTTGCATTAGGTCTACTGGATGTGAAGAGCCAAGAGTTAAATGTGTATAGTCCCAATAGCCAAGTGTGAGAAAAAAGTCACGCAGTTTGCCTCTGCTGTCCATTTCTCAAGTTTGTGACACTGAAGGAAAAAAAAATGATTTCTCTCTTCTGGTCTCTTTTTAAGTAAGTGAAGCTGATCTACAAATCATGCAATTTTTGCTGGCTTTTTTTTCTCCAGACTGTTTTTCTTAAAGAGAGACATTATCCTTGCAGCTTTGAAAGCCAAATATTAGTTATGAAATGAATACAACAAATTAAAATCATTATTAACATGAGAATTAATGAACCTAGAGCCCTTATTACATCTGTCAGACATCCAGAAACCCAAAGGGTATTTGCACTGATACAAGCCAGTGACCTGAAAAGATTAAGCATTGCCAGCTAATTATGATGTTCTTATAGCAGGGATCCTTTGCATTAATACTGAGACTTTCATTTTTTCTCTCTTTTTTTTACCAGAGAGCTCTTGTGGACCATCAGAACTTCAATGTGTGAGTGTGTAGCTACTGCCTTTTCCATTCACTGGAGAGCACATCCCTGTGCCAATGATAGTAATTGCATGTAAGGGAAASAAACCTTACGAGAGCACTTAAATGTATTTGTAACTATTTCTAACTGCTGGAAGTGAAGAGAAGGAGCCAGAAACATGYGAGGAGGCAGCTGCTGTTGGCAGCCAGTCCCGTGTGCTCTGTGGGACACAGTCTGACAACCTCTGTGTTGGAGGAGGAGGCTGGGTCACAGTGGCAGCCTGTGTTGAAAAAAAAATTGTCAACAGAGCTTTGCCCACTGAAATGATACCAGAGAAAAGTAATGAAAAGCTTTATGACAGATTTTTTAGTGTTACTCAGTTGTGCACCTTCAGGTGTCTTGAAGCTTTGCTGCATTTCTTTTCTTTCATCACAATGAAATGATGTTTTCTAAGCTGACTGCAATGAATCCTCTCTGGGACAGCTGATGAATCCAGTAATTAAAAGAACTGCTGTGTTACAACAGACCAAGCAAAGATTTCTCTGTTATGGAATCCTGTCTCCAGTATTGCCCTATGATGGAAGGAAAGAATATGAGAAACAGGACACATGGGAGGTGTGTCCTCCTGCCACACCTTCCATTCTTGTGGAGAAAGGAAGCTCGGGAGCTCAAATCATCAGCTGTTAAAATCCACCACAAACACATATTTGGTTTGAGTTCCACTCCGCTGCTGGCAGCAGCAATTGCCTCCGTTGTCATTCAATTATACTGGAAAATGTCAATTTTGATTAAATCTCTTGTTGCATTCCACAAAGCTTTGCCCTAATACCAGAACATTTATGTAAGTTGCTGTGACGTTGCTTCTCCACTCTGAATGTCACAGCTCTCCCTTCCTAGTCTGACATGCTCTGTGGCCCGGCACATCCCCATGGTGCTGTTTCAGCTGGGGTAGAGTCACCTTTCCTCACAGTGCCTGGTATGGGGCTGTGTTTTGGATTTGTGCTGAACACAGGGTTGATGATATAAAGATGTTTTTGTTATTGCTGAGCAGGGCTTACACAGAGCCAAGGCCATGTTTTGGTTTCCTACTGCCATRTTGATGAGGAAACTGGGGGTGCAGGGGAGGTTGGGAGGAGACACAGCCAGGACGGGTGACCCCAAGTGACCAAAGGGATATTCCGGACTATATGGCATCATGCTCAGTACATAAACTGTGGGGAAGGAGGAAGCAGGGGACATTTGGAGTGATGGTGTTTGTCTTCCCAAGTSACCACCTTTTGTCATGGGGTCTGCTCTCCTGGAGACAGATGAACAACTGCCTGTCCGTGGGAAGCAGTGAATTAATTCCTTGCTTTGCTTTGCCTGTGTGCATGGCTTTTTTTCTCCCTTTTAATTTGTTCTTATCTCAACTTAAAAGTCTTATTTTAATTCCCTCCCCATTCCACTGGGCTGAGGGGGGAGAGGGAGTTTGAGCGGGCGGCTGCCTGATGCTTCATTTCCTTCATTTTAAGCTGGGCTTAAACCACAACACACTTTCTGCAAGGCATGCAGGACTAGTCACACATCCCTGTGACTAGAACCAGGAAATCCTGTCAGTACTTCTTTTACATCTACCTTAGGTCAAAATTTATAGGAGAACTTTGAACCGAATAGGCTGTCCAACTCTTTTTAGCAGGCACTTCTCTGAAGCAAGAACGCCTGCATCACAGCTCCTGTAGCTTTCTCTGCTGAATGGCAAAGGGCAAACAGCAAAGTCAGGAATAAAAGYCAATTCCGTACTCCAGATTCAGGAGGAATTCAGTGAAGATGACACAGACACACTTAAGAAGAAGAWGATCTTATGTATGTCTGGGGGACCATATAACTGGTGCAAAGCTAAAATGAAATTAATTACACTCAGCTTTCTTCAAACTAACGTTTTTACTTTGGCATGASTAAAACAACACTCACACAGGACTACATTCCTCTGATTTGCTCTGATTCATCYGTACTCAATCACCCTGGAGCCTGTTTTGTGAAGGTGTCATTGGTGTATGGAATGTGTATTTCACGGGTGCAGTCACTCTGCAGAGGGTCCCAGGGCCCTAAGGCTTCTTCAGGGAACAATGCAAAGGGTCAGAAGAATTGAGAAACCTTTAAAGAATCTTTAAAGAAGACCTTTAAAGAAATAGCTCAGGAGTAGATTAGAAATGGCAGTGGCCCAGCTGATGAAGCAGTAGCTGGGCCAAATTACAGAAATGTGAAAACAGTTTTAAATAGTGGTGGGAAGACAGACTGGAATTTCCAATGTTCCTTGTATGTCCCTTCTAGTCCTGGACTTTGTTGAACATGTATGTGGCCTRTTATTTGGGCCCCTTTTGGAAATTCCTGGAAGGTTTTAGCTGTCTGTGCAAGAAGTACTCAGCTAAACTCTATCTTAAAAATGTCTGGGGAAGGAGGATAGTGCAGTGAGAATGAGAATTCTTGCTATGAGGTTTCCTAGAAGCTCTACAAGGCRGAGCTGGGAGGGGATGAAGCACTAACCAAGTAGAACAAGATTATAGATCAATTGTCAGACTGGCAAAGAAATCTTTCCTTCTTTGGACAGATTGTTTGCTGAGGATCATTAAACATTTAGGATGAGGTTTTTTTTCTTTTTCTTCCCTTAATTTTTTTTCTTGCAAGTCCTTTCAGACCTAGTGATATTAATATGAAACACCATTATGACAAAATGATATCCCATTTGTTTTTTGAAGCTAGTCTTTCAGTTCTGATTAGAGAGAAGAGGTGTYGGAATTTAATATATTCAGTAGCTCTGAGAGCAGACTGCTCTGTAGAGGCATTTCAAGGTCTCAGTAAACAAACAGAAATGTAAACAGTRCTCCTACCATTTAAACTTTAAGCTAGCCTTATATTTCCAGTCAAGGATGTCCTCAGGCTTAGCAGAGAAAGGAAAAAGAAAGAGGATCCAGTGAAATCTCTTATCCAGTGAAATCTCTCTAAATCTTGGAGCTAGGCTCAGTGTGATAAGGGCATTTATGTGCCCATTTTCTACTTCAGGTGTTTGTCAAATGGTCAAAATAGAACCATCATTTCCACCACCCACCTCATGATGAGTTCTGTATTCTGTGTCAGTAATGATTTAGTTATTTTTGGTTGTGAATGTCATTTTTTCTTATGCAATTGCTACAGCAATACAATCCCTAGAAGGAACAAGCCTGAAATGGAGATTATTTCCACCATTACAAAGTATGATCATACTGAAGTGGATATTTCTGTATCTCCAGAAGAGAAGTGATAGCATTGTGCTGATCTGCACAATGAGAAGAGTTTATGYCATATGAACATGGGAATCTGACCCAAGTGAGTGAGGGCATTGAAGGAGGTGTTAGGTGACACAGGAAAAATGAGAGGATGAACAGGAGTATGGAAAAATGGGAAAATGTAAAATCACTGCTGTCATGAATGTGAAGAGAAGCTTTCATGGAAGTCAATGAATCACAGACATCAAGATGCAGGAGCAAGATGAAGAACTGGTTGGAAAATTGGCTTTTTAGTCATATATTTTTTGGTAGAAAATGAACAAACCTTGAGTAAGAATCATTGTCTGAGACCTTACCTGAAAAAAAAAATGAACCACCTACCATATTTAAACAAATGCTGGCTGTTACTCTTGATAAACAATAAAGGAAAACCAAACCAACATCTGCCCCCAACCTCTGCATTTGATGAGAAATGAACTCTTCCACAGAAATGCCCGTGCTAATAGAAAAAGCCAAAACAGGGAGACAGATCACAGTGAATTAAAAAATTCAGTYACTTTGGGTTTTCCTTTCTGCTATGCTTCCTTAGGCTGGACTAGTTGCTTCTAATCTTTCCTGAGGGAAGATTCTTTGAGCACAGTCTAGGCATTAGCAAACAGGCCTAAGAATCTCCTCTGTGCTCCTGCACTGGGTGTGCAAAACTCTCACACTCTAACAGGTATTGAGCATCCCTTGGGAGCTTCACAGACCCTCTGACATGCACAGCACAGTCAAAGGTGCCTCAGAGCTGAGCTGTACCTGAGCCTGACAAAGATACAGTTCCAGCATTCCCCAGCAATGATACTGGTACCTAAGGAGCACATCTTTCCTCTGGAAACCTTTCTCTTAAGCTAAGTGCTTTCTAATGAAGCTCAAGCAGGAAATATTTTAAATATATGGGTGATTTYCTACCTAGCTAACATCCAGAAACAGGACTTCTTTCCCAGTTCTCAACGTTTTCTCACTACTRAAGTGAGATAACAACCTCCAGAGGTGATTTGCCACTTCTGTAAACAAGTTTTTAAGATAAGCAGGAAGAAAATCCTTTTGAGAAGCCTCGATATAGTTTGCACTACACATTTGCACAGCAAAAGCCTGCTAAAGTGAATCCCACCCGTATTGATGGCTAAGTCCTTGTGTTGCACTCCTTGCATTTACTMAGTCCCTGCATTCTAAGTTCAAAATCAGAAAAATGCTCTTTACCCAGAGCATGGATGGGCACAGGGACAGGCTTCCCAGGGCAGTGGTCACAGCACCAAGCCTGACAGAGCTCAAGAAGCATTTGGACAATGCTCTCTGGCACATGGTGTGATTTTTGGGGTTGCCCTGTGCTGTTGGACTCAATGATYCTTGTAGGTCCCTTCCAAYTCCTTGTCTTCTGTGATGCTGTGATTGACACAGTTCCCAACCTCCAGGAGCCCAGAGCATCCTTCCTCAGCTCTGCAGAGAAGTTGTCATCACTGCCTCCCCATGTTGAAGGGCTTTGCTCACCCATGCAGTCTGGATTTGCAAATGTTTGCGTTCCTCTGCTGTATTCCAGAATTAGAATGAATTCTGCTTTTTTAWAGAAGGCAGGTTAATTGCTGGACTTGCTACACCCAACCAGTGCATGCCATATTCCTGCTGCTCCTCTGCTTCCAAGTGAGCCACCAGCCTGGAAGGGCCAGATCTGAAATGCATCCTCACCAGCCATCATCTCCCTCAGAACGCTGAAAATCACACCCCATTGCCAACAGCAAGAAGACAGGCTGCAGCTTTGAGGCAAGCCCCCACCTGCATAGGAAGAACAACCAATTTCCTGCTATGTCAATAGGAGGCAGAAACTTCTGTTGTCCAGGGAAAAGAAAAAAAAATAAGGGTATTTCTTAGCTGTGACTGGGTTATAAACATCCTGCAAGCACCACTGATGAGCTGGGCAGAGTGAAGGGGAAGCAACAGCCTCCCCATGCTCCCCTCTCTCCCAACACATCTGTGTCCAGCAGGTGCACRAAGCAAGAGAAGGCACTGGGCCCTAATTTTCCTCTCACAGCAACTTTGYAGGATGATGATGTTATTCTTGGTTGCAATATTAGTGGCTTGTGACCAAGTAGTGCTCTGCAAGGATTCCTATTTTTTTACCACTTCACAGCTCATGGGGTGATTTCAGAGTGTTCTCGTCCACAGTGGCTGAAGTCTTATTATATATTATATATATATATATATTTAAGTGCAATTTCTGCCTTG
The DNA here is from genome assembly GCF_030028575.1 of Malurus melanocephalus. NCBI lineage: Eukaryota > Metazoa > Chordata > Aves > Passeriformes > Maluridae > Malurus > Malurus melanocephalus. The sequence goes on along the minus strand of NW_026623248.1, from coordinate 2,578,280 downwards.
GTTCCATTCTCACACAAGATAGTCTCCTCAGGACTGCACTGCCCCAATTCTGTTTTGTCGCATTTGCTGAGCAAAATCAGCAAAAAGGCCAGAATTGTTACTAGATTTGCAATAGCCCTTTGGAGCTCAAGATTCCTGTAAATTTAGCTTCACCCCTGCCATGTGAAATTGCTTGTTATCTCAGGCTGAGTAAGAATACAGGAGAATGAAGGGTGAAAAGAAACAACCAGGAGAGGTGTAAGGCAATAATGAGGGAAAAGGTGCYACAAACTGATTGGCACTTGGGACTAATTAAGATTGAGGAAGAGACAGGCATACGTGTTTATCTATGCATAAAATACARTCATAGACTCATAGAATKATTYGGGTTGAAGGGACCTTAAAAATCCCCCCTGCCATTGGAAAGGGRCRCCTTCCACTAGACCARGTTGCTCAGAGTTCCATCCAACCTGGCCTTTAACCCCTCCAGGCATATATATTTACATTTTCCTTCCCATGGGAATCTTATGATTTTTAAGACAAAGCTTGTGGACCCTGGSTGTGAATATGTTTCTAAAAGAGTGACAAAGAAAGCAAACCAGCTTGGAAGTGTTACAAATGTCATAGAACAGCAACCCTGAAAATTGACAAGGCTGAGATAAATCCATCATTTTTGCTATAAGTTAGATTGTCTTATGTAAAAGGTATCTCATAATTCCAAGAGTTTGGACCAATATACAGAATTCAATATAACTTGATTTTCCCTGGCATGCAATTGGAGAGACCTCAACTACACCTGCGAGCAGATTCCCAACAATGCTTAGCCTACATGTAATTCCAGCCTCTTTGAAATTAAAATGTTGCTATAACAACATGGTGTATTTATTTCCATATAGCTTTCCTTTGCTTATTTCTCATCATCACTTTTTAAAATATCAGTTTCCATAACAACAGAACATAGTATCTTAAATGCACCTTTCATGCATATTTATACAGTATAATTAAAGGTGTGGGATTGGATCAAGCTTTGCGTTGGTTTAATTCAAATCTCTTTCAGGAAACACTCCTGCACTCCCACYACAAGTAAGAGTGAATTCAGACAGGTCCAACTTTGCATTGACACTGCCTCTTGCAGCTGTGAATTTACTTAATTTTGCAATGCCTCCATTGTTAATTAAGTGTTGATGAGTCTTCTAAGTTAGAAGMTATCAGCATGGCTCACTCTTTGGGTCTTTTTCTAAGCAGTGATTTCTACTAATTATAGTTGTGTTTCTTAGCTAAGCTGATCACTCTCAGAGGAACAGGAGCCTTTCCTGAGCGAAGCAGAGAGGTGAAACAACCAGCCTGCTATCTTGTCTTTCAAAGGAGACTGACAGGCAAGGTCTTGGTTCTGAAACCATTTTTTTCCACCACTTATAGTGGTGTGACCTAAAATCACCTTGCAAAGAGAACATTGTCTCCTCATGTAGATGGTGCTGTGTCCCTGAATCCTCCTTCTACACKGCAGGAATATTCAGAGGAAGAGGTGGTGACAAGCTGGGACAGAGGCCCCAGCTCCCACATGCTGCTGTGCTGGCTGCAAATTGCYGTGAGTGAGAGCAGCACCAGGACACTTCACTCAGAACTGTATCTGTCACTGGGGTGAGCATCACCCTCCATGGGCACACAGCCCCATATCCTGTGTGTTTCTTTTGGAGCTTGTGAATTCTTCAAGGACCCACTACAGGGCTCACCTAGAAGAGGACTCAGAGAGGGATAGCACAGGGGGGAGCAAGGAAGACACTGTGACTACTGTATCTTTCATTATTGCTGTGGGGACACTTACTATGAAAGGAAAGCAGAGATTTCTGGTTTATGGCCAATATTAATACTTTTTCATGGAGAATAATGTGTGATCTGGAGTGCCTTGAGTTAAGATATAGGGCAAAAACTGTATGAAAAATGAGATACGGAAATGATCTCTCTGACCTCTGTGCTAACTGTTTGTATGAGCATGAAAATAATCATTGAGGAGAGGAACAGTAAAATATAGAAGTACTGATACTTTCAATTTCAGTCTTTTAACGTTGACACAGAGTCATAAGTGCAAATTACTGCAATCACTGTTCTGAGTGACTAGGTCAGGTTGATGGCACACTATTCACACATACTTCTTTAGAGAGAACTCTGCTCTGGATATTGCAGATTGTAAGGCACCACAGGCTATCAGCTCTCTGCATGCTTATCAGAGAGATCCAGAGTTCCTGCAAAAACCCAGCTGGAGCATTCTGTCATTATCAAGTTGCAAAGGATTGGTCTTCATTATTTCTTTTCTGCTCTTATTGAATAAGCCAGTAGGGCTTTGGCTGAGGTGAGCCAGGTATCCACTGCTTCCAGCCCTTCAGCCCCTGCTTCAGCAGTTTTCAGTGCTCCCCTCGACACCTGCAGGTTTCCCAGGCAGCTGCAGTTGCAGCTGTTCAGCAATGAAGGCAGATGTGSCACAGCTGCCCTCAGGAACACTCTTGGTCTCTGCACTCAGCCACRGCACACTGCTCTGGGTCATAGAATGGGGCATCTTGAGGATGCCTGGATGAAACCCACCATTAACCCCAAATGCCACCCGTGGGGTGTCTCTAGGTTAAACAGAGCCATAAAGCAACTGAGTCTTTAACATGGACAGCACTTAGAGAAGTAAGATCATCCCCTAGAGGCCTGTGAATTTACAGGGATTTTTCAAATTCTTATATAACACTTACTTAGCCTCCTACCAGACTATACAAAAATGTAGGCACACCTGTGTCCTTGCCAAACCCTTATTAGTCACACAATATTAGGGCTGTAATGCTTTAATGGGTATATCAGTTCTTCAGACTACACTATGGGGTTGGTGATTCCTTGCACCCAGGTCAAGGCTGGTATTAGAAGATTACTCAGAAGACTACAGAAGCATTCATACCTCACTTCCCTGAGCTGTTGGCAAGAGCTCTCTCAGTAGCAGATTCCCTAACAAGACAGATGGATCTGCCCATTAACATGATGGYTACAGATCTGTGACTCCTTATTAATAATCTAAAAGAAATATGTAATATCCTGTCCTTCTCCCCCACACTCAGATTGCCAGGACCAAGTGCTCTTTCATCACTRTGGTTAGTACTTCTGCATCTGTCATGCTGAGCTTGATCCTGGAGGTCATTAGCAGAGGGAAGCAGCTGATGTAATCAGCATTAATGAACTATGGCCATTTGTGACTAATAAATGGTTGTAGGCATGCACTAGACAAATAAGGAGTTCAAAGATTTTCTTGGGGAGAGGGAGAGCGCAGTGTCTGACAGTCCAAGCCCCTGTTGGGGTGCAGCAGAACTGTGTGGTTGTAGAGCTACAGTGCTGTGTCCTCTTCACAAAAAACTGCTTGATAAAAGGAGCTTCATTCTGACCACGCCCATCTGGAGCATTTGCCAGTCTTTGTCTCAAGGCCATCTCTGCACTCTGAGTGTAATCCACATCCAGCACAACCCCTGCTCTTGAAGAGAAGGGGAGCCAGGAGAGAGGGGAGCAGAGCAGAAGGGACAGTGGCCCCACAGCAAGATCACAKTCCCCCAGTAGTGAAGCAAAGCAAGCTGAGCAAGTGCAGTGAGRGTAACCAGGATCAGCCCCCAGCTCAGCAAYCAYAGTGACAAGGCAGGTCCAAAGCCAAGCCATGAAGATAATTCAGCACGGCAAGGTCAGGATTAGCAAAATATGAAGATCCATGTACATGTGTACTCACAGTGAAGCTAAGGAAAGGACAAATGCAACAATTTAGATATGAATTTGGGACTAGAATCAAAGGAAAATGGCAGAATCTGTGGTTGTCATCCCATCTATTCAAGATGAGGCTGCTTTTCCTGCTTTGAAAATGCTGGTTGTCATCAGTGGCACACTCTTYGTCCTGCTGCAGAAATATTCCACAAATCATCAAGAATTATTTGTCTGRCAAAGCTGAGTGTTTCTACCCTCAGGCAGAAAGGAAAGAAGTGAAACCTATGTAGTGAGAAGAACTCCAGGGATAGGAGTGGCAGGCTGAAATCACTTTTGCTTCTGACACCAAGAGGGAAAAGCAAGTTCTCCTGGAACAGACTGTAAACCAGTTCCAAAAGAGTTAGCAGTCGGCTATGGCAGACACCTGGGACATGTCACAACAGTAAGTATCAGCCTCAAGTCCCTTGAGAAAATAAGCCACTGTGTTTCCACATTAAATGTAACTGGAGGTGAATCCACTTGCTTCTCATGAGCATGTGCTGGAGTTTAAACACTCTCTTCTTCAGAAGTATTTTCTTCATGTTGAGGTGTCTCTTTTAGCAGCACAGCTGAGCATCTGGGTATTTTTTTTTAAAGACTGTAGCCCTGTGGAAGAAGATGAGAAGAAATGAGTAAACTTGCAGCAAATCTGGGAAATACTTACATTCTGTAAAATTGATGAAATAAATGAAGACAGACATTTCTTCCTGGTTCTGACAGTTGATCAGTCATGCTGGGAAATSAGACCACTGTCTCTTAGGATTTGATCAGTGGCAATAAAGTTAAGGCACAGAGAAATAGTTTGTTCATGTGCTTGGTCTTCATATGTGTGTTCTATTTTTATAGCCGAAGAACTGCCAGTATGTATGTTTACACATGCATATGTGCATATATCTATTTATCTATCTCATATGGCCAAGGAGCTCACAGTGCTACTGAGTTTGAAGGTACTTCAGAAGGTCATCTGCTCCACTCTTAAAGTAGGATTAGCACTGGATTGAGACCAAGACGTAATATACCCTCTGTTTTCACTTGTCAGAAGGCAGGTAAAGCAGAGTTGACATGACAGCTCTTTAAACTCTATATTTGCAGCAATTATTTTTGTTCGGTGCAAGTCCTGGGTCACCTGTAGAGCCCCGGACAAACAACAGAGTAGCTGCTCTTCAGAAAAGCAAAGTTAAACTCTCCTCAGCAGCAGAAGAGCCATCCCTGAATTATGCTGGGTGTTGTAGCAATGTTACTTGTCACTCAACTCGTCCTTTCCTTCTCAGCTTGTGCAAGGAAGGAGAAGYGAGGGGGGAAGGAAGGTGCTGGGCTGTGCGTTGGAGCAGACGAGATGAAAATGACCTTGTCTGGATTCTGCTTTGAGCAGCTGTATCCCTTAGCTGTGTATCCCTTAGATGTGGATTAGGTTTCCACTGACAGGCTCTGGGAGATAGAATTTCCATTAGAATTAGGGGAAGAATATCTATTAGATAGATACAGCTCCTTATCTGCACCTTGTCTCCTTCTCAAACTGTCTGTGTGCTATCTCTCATTCTCCTTGCCTGCTCTCACAGTTCCTCTGCTCATCAGATTTGTCTTGCTCTCTTCACCTCTCCCTGGGCTCTTCCTGCAAAGATAAAATAGCTGCTTTTGCCAGACGTGGAGTGCCATTGCTTGTCCTTCACTTTCTGTCTTTGTCTTCCAATCAAGGGGCTTCTCCTGCTGCAAAAATGACTGGACCAAGCTGCACTCAGCCTGTGCAAACCTGCAACGTGCCTCTGCTTCCAGCAGGCACAGACAACTGCTGCTGAAACTTCTTGTCCTGAGATCATCCCAGCTCTCTACCCAACACCATTAAAACTTCCTCAAACGGGGCCAACAGGTGAATGTGGGTATGCACTCTGAGATCCCACAGAGGTCCCAGACTTGTTACACGAAGTCACCTACTAATGCTTAAGCAGAAGGGGTCCTGAATCCTGAAGCTCTTTGCATTCTACTCGACAGCTGTACTGGAATAACAAAAATGGCCTAAAGGACATATGTGGTCATCACTGAAATCTGTGTTCTCATTCCTACAGTCCCTGTTGACTCTTCACTAGCAATGTTCCTTGTGCACTGAATACCTCTTCCAAGTCTGAGCATTATGTTGGCACCAAATCTAGGAAAAGCTGATTTTACAATACCCATAACTAAACCTGAATAACTTAACCTTTGAAATTTCATGCAAAACAAAAGGCATTGTTTTTATTTTACAGCAAGCCGAGAACTAGGGAAAATTAAACCACTCTAGTCCTGATTTTCTCAATAGGACACTAAATCGAAAAAGAAAAAAGAGTATCAAATGCAAAATATTWCTGTTCACTCAGGAAAGAGCCAGAGGAACACTTCTCACACTTTTAAAAAATAAACTCTCTAAATTGACCCATTCTGGTAAAATCACGGAATCCAGAATATTTGCCATCAGTTTTACTTGAAGTTGTAACTGTGGGAAGGTTGACATCTGCATTCATGTTCCCATGAAAAGTCAAAATGCATTCTGTGGCACCACTGAATAACTGTGAATTTACAGAAAGCACCACACACCAGTTTGCCTCTTCACCTTCATCTCTTGCATCCACAGGGCCCTCCAAAATATCTGCTAGCTATGCTTGATAGAGCAGGGGGCCACAGAATGGCAAATAACATCAGCATTGTTTCAAAACACAGCATTTTCTGAAGTTTTCCTACTGGGATTGGGAACTCTAAACATAGCAGTGTTTTATAATGAATATCCACTCATGGATATTCATGCATGGAAATTCTGGCAAGCTGGACAGTTGTTTTGCGTTTGTGTTCTCCAGCCACTGGCAAAATAATGTCTACTCTCTCTCACATCCATATGTTTTCATGACTAAGATTAATTCCTGTGCTGTTCTCATGGTCCCTCAACTCTCATTCCACACTGATTTCCCAGAGTTGTTGTCTTTTGAGTACTGAGAGCTCCTTGAGAATAAAAAGCATTTGAAGCAGTATCTATGATGCARAAAACCTGAAAACTTTAAGGTAAAAATACTTTCACATGAGAGAGAACATTCAGAGAGTTTAGTGATAAAAGATGATGCTTCATTAAACACACAGCATTGTAGCTTCCWTCCTAAATACAAACCATACTGCATTGCTTTCTCCTTTGAACGGCAACATTCAAAATTGTTCAGTTTTTCAGCTGGGAAAGCTTGCTCATTTCTCTCACCCTTACATTCTTTTTTTTTTTACTCCTGTGAGGAGCCATTTTAATCKTGGTTTGCCTCAACGCTGCTTGTCAGATGCATGTGGGGGAAGGGGATGGAAGTGCAGCCTGCAGATGGGTGAAGCCTTGTCTCTGGGGGGATTTCGCCTGGCAACACCTCACATGGGCACCTGGAGACACTGTTCTCCCCAGGGACATTTCTCCAGTCAGATGGTGGAAGGGCTCCACCAGTGGAAGAAGCTTGGACTGGACCAATGGTCTCCTGGTCAGCAGGCAGACTTTGGGAGGAGCCAGGGCGTATAAAAATCAACGGTGCCATGAGCCTTTGGAACTGGGTTTTGGGGGTGCTGGGGATTGGGGGAGCTGAACTTTGGCCTGCCTGGGTTTTGCTCTCGCTAGCTCTCACTCGCCCCCATGTATCAGCCTTCCCTCCTGGGCGCTGGCAGGACTGGCTCCATCTGAGCTTTGTGTGCAGCGTCTGCCTCGCCCCGCTCCTTTGCCTGACCCAGCCGCCGCCTGTCCTGCCTGAGCCACCAATCTGCGCCATCTGCCTGCCTTTGACCTCGCCCACCACCACGATCTTCGCTTTGACTCCACCCAGGATCCGGGACCTGTCCAAGTGTCCACTCACCGTATGTTCGGCAGTCCATCGCCACGGGAGCCGCACTGCCCGAGCTGCTCTCCCTCCGGCAGCAGCGCTCACCCCGTCACGGGACATCGATGGCACCCCCGGGTCCTGCTGGTGGTAACGCCCGCTCTCCCCCTCTGTCTCCTTTCTCTTTCTACCCATTCCTTTTCCATTTTCCTTTCTCTTTTGCTGTCTTTTCCAGCCCCCTTTAGTGGGCTACTACTTCTCCGTTTTCGTTATCCATAAATGGTTCTCAGATACAAAGTTTGTCTCRGTTGCCTTGATTTCGTTCTTGACCATCCATTTTAAAAGAACTCCTSGCAGTTCCCCACGGTTGGAATGCAACAATTCCCCTCTTCCTTTTTCCAAAACAAGCATGGCTACACTGGGTGTGGCAACTGGCCCTGATCTCCTGGAGCCTCTTCTATCAATAAGGCACAATTCAGAATGCCAGCCGGCCCTGCTTTGGGAAGGGAAACTAGCAATACTGTGGGTGCCTTACATGCCATAGCAAGACCTGGACTTACRATCTGCATGGATTGAAGCAAATGCAAATAAAAAAATATCCACCAGCTCATTCATGACTGACATCGTTGATGTGGACACAAGTTATAAGCATGGGTATTTTATGATGCTTGTTTTAACTGTAATGTTATTCCTCCACCTTTTTCCCTCAAAGTTCTATTGGTACCACAAGCTAATGCCTTGTTTCAGAGAGAGAAAACTATAATACTGTTTTTTAGATACATGTAAAACCTTTCTTGAAAATGCATCAGATAAAAAAGAAAATTGACCAAATTATACAAATACCAGAGAGTGCATCTTAATACTCACAGGCAGACCTTACAAATGAAGCAGATGATTTACTTGTGACATGCTCTCTCTGCGTGCATTGATTTATTTTTGTGCTCAGAGAAGCAGGAGGCTTCACTGTGCCTCTCGGCAATTTTTGGCCATTTCTGTTATCTTGCAATCAAAGCGATGGAATATATGCATAAAGCCATGCAATGAGAAAAGGAAAGCATGAGCAAACAGTGTTTGCTGGATTTTAGTGAGCAATGCTGGCCAAAAGGACACTTCTGAAGTGCTCTGTACTTTGCAACATCTCAAAGGCTGATGAGTCTCCTTGACAAGAGATTCCTTATGCACGGAAGGGCCATGCAATAGGAATCAGCTTTCATTGTCTTCTGCCACCTCTGAAGCCATGTAATGGAGGCACTTTGTGTTGCATTTGGGATACTTTTAACTTGCTTTCATTTCATTTTATTTCATTTGCAATCAACTACCAAAGCTCCCCAAGGCTGTGAAAGTAGAGCATGGTGTAACCCTTTTTCCAGGGACAAGGGGAGAAGTGTTAACCAGTCCTTTGGTGGCCTTAGGAAATGCCAGGCACAACAGARTCTGGCTCAGTTAGCTGATTAAAGTGTCAGTACTGCAAATGTATTCTTATCCTGCAGATTTCCCCCAGAATTCTGAGTATGTCATTGAGGGCCAAAGCCCACCAGTTCTGCAAGAAGGTGTCTRTCACTGGTGAGATGGAAGTGCTTGGCTAAAAAACATTACTAAGGTTTATAGCCTGACATTATGACCTCATCTACAGTTTAAAATAGAATCTAAAGAAACACATGTCTTTTCCCAAACAGAGATGTAAAAAGAAGGACAAGATAAGTGCATTCTGTATCATAGCAGAACTGGCCTTTTGGACATACAACCTGGCCTTTTGGACAATCTCTGGTGCTGCTGATATTTTAGAGAAGATTCAGTAACTTGCCCAGGAAAAATATCTTTGAGAGTTGTTCTTGATTTGGAATCTTGGTAAGAAGTTTTTTAATATGTAGGAACACTCTGAAAATGCAGAGCTGCTTTCCCTAGAATACGCTATGAAGTTATGGAAGAGATAAGTGTTTTGCCCTTGCCCATTATCTCCAGGTTTTAGTCACTGTGATGAAAAAAATGCAGTGTCAGAGAGCCATACYTTTGCCAAATATTTTCTGTACACAAGATCCCCAGTCCATAGACGAGTAACCATTGGACCTGAACCTTTCTATTTCTCTATGTCCCTTAGGAATATGCTTTTGAGAGCTTACCAATTCCAACATAATTAAAGCTTTATAATGTTGTGATGTCCTTCTCTCAGTCTTTGTAAATCATGGTTCAGATATCTGTGCCTTTCTTGAGGTGGAAAAMCACTATAAATTTGGGTTAACTAGCCAGACAACTTCAGCTTATGTCTTGTTGCCTTACAGTAACAGCTTGAAGCAGCCAAAGGACACTAGAGAATCTGGCCCTATATATCATGTGAAAAGGATGATTTACGGTTTGAAGCTATCACGAGCACCAGGGTYATTAAATCCATCTCTGGTACCCTAAGGTTAAAGATATTACTCTTTCAGATTCTGTCTGTGCAGGTCTCCTTGGGACCAAGGCCCTTCTTGCTGCTGTGAGAGTTCAAGTCCTGTTGTGCCAAGTCATACAGAGATTCAGTACAGAAAGCTTTGAGGGTCCTGAATTCCCATTAATGGTTTGTAAAAATGTAATCTGTTCACAAAATTAGCTCAGCAAAGCCTGCACAATGTTCTTAAAATATAGATTAATTTCTTTATCTTTTATGAGCTAAATCGCAGTGTGTGAAAGCATGAATTGTTTCCAAAATACAGTTAACTCAGTTTRATTCAATTCAATCCAATCAACCTGGTCTAAAACAGAGTGCTTTGTGTGGGAGCCTAATGCAATGTTTTATTTTATCCGTTACTGTGCTGCAGACTGGAGTTTACATTTTGGGTTCTGCTTACWGCCATCTTTGCACATCGTGACCCAGGGTGCATTTCATGTCAGGATCACATTCGTATCAATCAGCCTCAGGCTCAGTTAAGTTCCAGTATTCCTAATTATGCCATCTTAGGACAGACTCATATAGGAAATCTCATTCTCCCTGTGTTCTTCCTTACCAGCACCCTTACTGCTCYCAAATGCCCCCTAAACTAAGGAAGGTCTGGGGGAGGAGGGGTCTGGCCAGATGTGCAGCAGCTGGTTCCTGCAGGCCATGTCCTCAGTGCCCAGGTTAGCAGCAATGAACATTCTCTACTACAGAAGCTGCACAGGACCGCAAAAATAACACCAGGGATTCAAGAAAGCAAAAGACTGAGATAAAAGCAGCCCCTCCTCAAAGGGCTCAGAATTCTGATTGCAGTCAGCCAGGTTCCAGCACCTGGAATTTTGTCTAATTTCTATAAAATTATAATTTCCTAKTAGAAGTAAAATTTTAAGAAGTAACCGCATTCTCACAATTCAGATTATTTCAAGCATCRAAGTCTGAAGTCTTAAGATTAAGGTTTTCATTGAGACCACATGGTATTTTTGCAATTAAGGAAAAGTAAATCCTGTTTAATCCACCAATAATTCCAATTACTTTATTTTGTTTCAAGTAGATCTGTTGGTAAATTTCACTGATAAAAAATGYTGGCCCACAATAAAACTGGATGTGCCACAAGATATTTCCCATTATTTTTGTGGTGTTTGTTTGCATAAAATTAAGGAAACTGAATAACCTTCAAGGTGCCACCTCATACAAATTCAAGGCTTTTATTTTTCTTTAGTCAAAGCTTTTCTTCTTATCATCAGAAGGTTTCATTTTTGATACTGAATATTTCTCAGTGTTTCTAAATATTTAGCATCAGGTAATTCTTGCYCTCTKSTKWGWYCYTRYSWGRMSYTMYSYAKMSWKSTSYRKSSWSSYCYSSSRWMMMRAAARAWKWWRRMYKKTKGRRSMARKYCMAARGGSMMYWARSMRRWYMRRRGSYKGRAMYYCYYYYCYKKKRAAAWMMMMYKRRRRRRKTKGGGSYKKWYMRKYYKGRRRARRRARRSYYCMRGGRRAMCYTWWTKSMMCCCYYMRGWAAWWAAARGGGCYCACAGGAGAGCTGGAAYGGGGATAGGACAAGGGGTAATAGCTTTAAACTGAAGGAGGAGAAATTCAGATTAGATTTAAGGAAAAAAATATTCCCTGAGAGAGTAGTGAGTCACTTAAATGGGTTGCCCGGAGAAATTTTGGATGGCCCATCTCTGGAAGTGTTCAAGGCCAGGCTGGATTGGGCTTTGAGCAATGGTGGAAGGTTCCCTGCCAGGGCAGTAGGGTCAGAACTGGGTGATCTTTAAGGTCCCTTTTTCAACACAAAGTAGTCTGTGGTTCTATGATTGCAAAATTGAATATAGCAAGCTTATGATAAAAATTTTAAATACAATAATTTAATGGTGTAGAACTATTTTGTCAGTAGCACAACTTAAATTTCTAACCAAAATAATAAGCAAAGGAAAAGCTGTTTCAAAATGAAGTACTGATATGTTAAATCTATGTTAAATCTTAACATTTTTTAAATAGATTTTTTTACCTATGAAAATGCCTTTTTTTGTCCTGTCTTTCCCTGTGTCTCATTAGATAATGTTCAAATCTGCATTTTCTAATGAGAAAACTTGATCACAAAATTTCTGCTCAGTTCTGTTGATTAGACTTTCATGCATTCTTCAGTTTTTGTCATTTGAAACTAGGGTGTTTACCTACCTCTGGTATTAAGTTTTATTTTGCTKGGGAAATTAAAGTAGGATAATTAGTCAGGCAGGCAAGAAATAGAGGAGTGCAAAAAAATTAAATATAACCCTACCAATCTAACTCTATTTACAGTGTGGTTTAAGATTCTGGCTCAATACAGAATAGCATGTATTTTAGGATTATGTGTCCCAATAAAAATATGAATTAATTTTTCTGCCAAGCCCGTGCTTTTCATTTCTTGCTATTTTCATTTTGATCAAAGGAAAAACATAACTCTGGCACAGAGCAGGAATAAAAGCTATCAGATTAAAGTGTGTTCAAACAAAATGCACTGGACATAGTATTAGTAGTAAGTTTACATGTGGCACTATTTCCATATTATACATCAGAGCCTTTTGGAAATTAAGCCATCTTTTTGATATATGTCCTTTAAGCAGTAGAGCAGGAAAATGTTATATTAACCAGCACTTGCAAAACTGTGAAAGAATGCAGTGGCAGCTGGGGCCATCGGGCAATGGATATTGCTGGATTTTGCTGAATAAAGCTGTAGAGATGCAGCTACACTGCATGGAAGTCTCCTGTGTAATCACTTCTGACATCAGTTAACTTTCCTATTATCATCACTTCCAAACATCCTTTCAGCCTYTTTCTTCTAGACATAGAACTTCCTTTTGTTTCCAATCCACTGCAATTTTATGTCGTGCTGCTGCAAACAAATGTGAAATCAATTTTGTGTTTTTCAGCTTGTACGCTGCTTTTTGTCAGGCATCAGCAAAACCAACATCAATTCCAGGGTGGTTCAACCTTATTTAAAATATTCACCAGTTAGAAATTGTACTAGGCTCTATAAAAGGGGTGGAGAAGTTAGCCTGGAGGTGGTAAACACATTGAAGCATCACCTGARTGCAGTTAAGTGGGACTATTAATATTTCAGAAGTCACTCCAGACCAGACCAGGAGAATTATTAAAGTGCCAGACTGTTTCCAAGGTACCTCAAACTGTTCTGTAAGACCTAAAACAGATAAAAATATAGAGTGAAGAATAGATGTCTATGACAGCTACTGTCACCTGAACACCTTCTTGGTGCTTTTTCTTGGCTTTTAGGCTCTTTCCCAGACTTCATCAGCCACACAATGGTGTGAGACAAGACCCAGCAGCCAGTTTCTTTCTACTGACACCCAGAGTGCAGGGCATCTTTTAACTACCTCAAGACAATTCCCAGCCAGTGTTACTGAAACTTGATTTATCAAGAAAGGAGAAATACACGTTAGTACAGAAATGTTGTGTGGGAAATAASCAGCCATAACATTGTAGGTGAGAAGGTCAGGCTGTTGAGGTACACTCAATTCAGTGGAGAGAAGACAGATGCCCAGCATCTTCCAAAGAAGCAGAATGTACTCTTGCAGGGGATTTTTTTGTTATGGTAGGGTGTTTTTTCTTTTAAGCCATATCTGGTGGAGCATTTAGGCAGGTCCTAAATGAAGTCCATTAGTGAGTTTGTTCTCCTTCCTGCCATCAGGTCTTGATTTTCCTTTTTATTTTTAAGATATATAACTTCACTTTTGCTGACATGCAAAACTCTGTGTGCTTCTTACCTTCACCACATACTCATTTTGTCTCACTTTTTGTCTCTATCATAAACATACCCTCCCCACCTTTTTAATCTATTTTTCTCCTGTGCTCCCTTCCCATCACACAGCGTGSAGCACTGAGTTCCTTTATCTCCCCAACTCTGAAGGCCCATTCCTTCTGAGAAGACCACAGACTAGGGACTTCCAACCATGGTTTTTTTTTTTTCTTTCTGTGTAAGAAGAAATCTGCTAAATGGTCCAGACAACACTTTTCCTAACTGTTCTGCAGATGAGGAAGCTACTGAATTCAGCTCCACTCTGAGGAAGAAGGTTTACATGGTTTTCAACTCCCCATTAACATTATTGTACTTTATGCTAAGCACATGCTATTGACATCATATCTGTCATGTTTACTATAGAATAGTAGAAAAGAGAAAGCACTCTTCTCTGATTTACAGGATATTGAATATACCTGAAATTTAATCAAGAACACATTTGTAATGAGGCTGGAAATGCCTGTCAAATGCTAGGTGATGATTTCTTAATTAAAAACAATGATAAATCTTCTATGAAATGTAAGAATATTTTATTARGGTATCAGTGTGGGACCACATAGACTATATAATGAAAAACAAAAGGAAGAAAGCTGAACTCYCTCATCCTCCCAAAACAGCAGGAAAATTGTCATCTTAATTCTATTTTTAAAAACATGCACAAATAGCAATCTGAAAGTAATAAACCAGGCACAACCAGTAGTTTGGAGTGATTACCCCATAAATTGCTGAAGAAACATCGCCATTCCCGGTCTGATGTTTATTGCTAGATATCAGCTTTTGTTTTTCACGCCTTGCTTTGGCAGTGTGCAAGCTCAGTGGCAGCCCTCCTTCAACAGCTACAGACTTAGTCTTTTTAATAGAAAAGTGCTCTTAGAATTATCCCAGAGACTGAAAAGTGAATCCAAGTTACTTAATTGAGGCCAGAAAAAAGACTGAGTATTTTTGCACCAGTTTTTCACATGCTGTCSATGGAGCTGATCACAAATATTTATGTTGTGGTTTAACTCAGGTAGGCAACTAAGGCCCACAGCCCCACTCACTCCTTTCAGTGGAGCAGGGAAGGGTAAGAGAGTGAAAATTCATGCGTTGACCTAAAGGAAGTTTAATAGGTGACGCAAAAGAAGCATATTAAGCAAAACAAAATTTACTTTATAGGATTTTTTCACATTCAGCAGGCAAATGTTAAACCCTCTCCAGGAAAGCAGGGCTCCATCTCATGTAGTGGTGACTGGGGAAGGCAAAGCACAGAATCACAGAATATCCTGAGTTGGAAGGGACCTACAAGGACCRTCAACACCCAGCTTCTGGCCCTGCTGTCACTGGAAGAAACATTYCTCCTTCCTTCTTTTCCCCACAGCTTTTATTGCTGAGCACAATGTCATATGTCATACCTTACCAAATCTGTTTTTTCAGCTGGATTCAGCTGTCCCAGCTGTTTCCCCTCCCCTTGTTGTGCACCCCCAGCCTCCTCCCTGGCAGGGCAGTGTGAGGAGCAGAAACAGCCATGATGCTGTGTAAGGGCTGCCCAGTGACAGCAAAAGCATTGGGGTGTTATCAATGTTGTTTTCAGCACAAATSCAGAATGTAGCACCACACAAGCTACTAGGAAATTAACTCTCCAGGTAAAACCAGTACAATTAATTAGCTCTTATCTTTGCACCCAATGGATCACTATTCTATTTGTTTATCTTTCCCACAGAGGTGCTCAAAGCACACATATCTTCCCAAAGGAAAAATGCCTAGTTTTTACTATGTTTCCCATACAAATCTAATTTGGGCCCCACTGGGGCTGTTCTGTTCACAGGCAAGACCACAACATAGAGATAAGATTTGTCATACACAGCCGAATCRAATTTACAACTCCCATGTAACTCCCACAGGCATGGGCTGTGTGTGTCAAAACAAGACTGAGCCCTCTGCCTCCTCAGCCATGCTCCTCCTGTACTATTTATACAGGGCAGGGATTGCCACCTTCCATCTGAGCAGCCTTCTGGATTTGAGCACAGCCTGCAGGGCCCAGGAACTCTTTTGCAATATTCATCAGAAGAGGCCTCCAAATATCACACAGGAGCACATCTGGGGGCATACACACATCCTTACTTCTGTGTCCTGGTGTCTTCAGAAATGAAAAGCTCCCACATCACCCAAGTGAAATCTGTGGTACAYATCAGCCAGCTGTCCAAGCAAGGTGAGGGGAGACTGGCATTCCAGGACACACCACAGTTCCCATCTTCTGCAGAGCTTTCTCATTGACTCTTCTGCTTCGGAGTTGGAGACYGCCTTGGGCACATCCAGGAGGTTTAAGGCATCATTCACTCCCCCTTTATTTGGCAGTCCCAAGACTGCCTCTACAGCATTCTGTGCAGTTCTGGATCYGTGTTGCAGGAGAGAGAGTGAAAACTACATCAAGTTTGGCAGAGTGTTATGAAGATGGATAGATGGCTGGAGAACATGCTTTGTGAGGAAARATGGATGTAGCTGCGTTTCTTCACGCTGGAGAAGGGATGGTGGAAAGGGATTTAATTTCTGTCTGCTACAACTGAAAGTAGATTTATAGGGAAGACAAGGTCCGTCTCTAAGGTGTGCAGCAACAACAAAAAAAATCAATGATCAAAAGTCTCAGCAAAAGTAAATCTGACTGGATAAAAGGAAAACAATTGTGAGAGTGGTTAAGCACTGGAACAGGGGACCAGAGAAAYTGTGGATTCTCCATAMACAAACTGGAGAACTGTGGACTGGGTTGGTGAGAGGGTGGAAAACTGGCTGGAGTCTAACAGTGACAATGCACAGGAAGAAGTCAAGCTGACAGTCAACCCTCAGGATGCTGGCATCCCTCAGGAGCTGATATTGGGATAATATAATTTATTAYGATTGTTAGCAACAGCAGTGATGAGAGAGAGCTCACTCCTGGCAAGGCTGCACATGACACCAAACCATGGGGGGCAGCTGTCAGGCCAGAGGGTATAGCCAGTACTCAGAGGGACATGGATAATCTCCAAAAATGGACTGACAGAACCGTGAAATTCTGGAGAGGCAGATACCAAGTCCCTCATGAGGGTGGAATAATCCCATGAAATAGTGCAGGACAGGACCTGGTCAGAAAGCAGCTTTGCACAAAAAGACTGAGAGAACTGAATATGACTCCACAGTGTTTCCTTGTAGCAAACACAGCTGGGATTTTTTAGGAAAAGGTTTATCAGCAGGTGGAGGGACGTGATTATTCTATTCTGCCCAGTGCTTCTGAGCTGCATGTAGTGTGCTGTATTCCCCAGTGCAAGAGCTGTTGACATATGGGAAAAATTCAACATTTCACTAGTCAGGATGTTTCCTCTGGGTTTTTGTAGCTCTTATGGGTCAAACTTTTCAGAAGCACCACAGGGACTCAGGAGTGTCAGCTTGAATGACTTTCAATTGGATGTACCCCTTAGGATGCTGAGGTGGTTCTGAAGCTGTTGCATTTTAGAAGGAAACAAAATCACTCTGCAAGAAAAGGCAAAAGAGGTTGCAGGGCCTGCAAAGGAAACCGAACTGAAAATGAGTTGCATCAGCTCCTTACCCACATGCTTTTCTTAACAGTGCTGAAGAAGGTTTTGTACCCTTTYCAGCTAAACTGCTCCTGTCCTTAGCTCATCAGCGTAAGGAAATCCTCTTGCTGACCAGGAGTAATTCTCACCTTGTCTTGGCCCCTGCACTAGTAATTAGAAAGCATGAGACAAGCAAAAAAGGAAATAAAATAACTTTTTCATCATAGACAAAAATTTGAAGGTGAGATAGAGAAGAGAGATAGGCTGAAAAGATCTGTAAAATTTTTTCAGATGTTTCCTGGTGTAGAAGGCGCTTTATAAAACCCAAAAGCCTGCACTAAATGGTAGATCAAGATGGCTCTTTCCCTTTCTCATACTGGTTTCTCTTATGTGCAGTAACTATTTACCCATATTAGACATGCAGTCCTGAAAAGAATGTCTGAGACATAATTTCTAAAGCCATGTGTTGCTTTCAAATAATTTATACAAAGAGACTTCATAAATATCCAGAGATGTCGCTCCTCTGCTATGCAACAGTAACAGATATGTTCAAAGCACCTAATGCAATTAAAGTGCTTAGGAGAGGCAAAAATACAGCAGTGCAATAAAAGTAAATGACTGTCAATGCTTAGCAAAGTATATAACGTAATAATAATATATTAAATAGGGTAGAGGGAGTTCAAAACAATGATGGTTAAAAAAAAGCTGTAAATTAGTGTTTTATCGTATCACACATGAAATGGGAACAATTGCTTGGCTCACTGGTGCTTTCTAATCTTCCTTTTTGGAAGCCCTGTATGACACAGTGATTTTTCTCCCATGAGCAACCCAAGCACACAAAGAGGAACAAATGCTGCATTTCTGTGTCTGCCAGCAGCTCCAGCGGGATGGGGATGTTGGGACTGTATCCACAKGCAGGTGATGCCCAGCACAACCTGACCTCTGCCAGGGGTCCTGCTGATGGGATCTGTGTGACTGGGGCAGGAGAGGATCACCCTGTCTTGAGATGGATGCTG
This sequence comes from Malurus melanocephalus, assembly GCF_030028575.1. Classification (NCBI taxonomy): domain Eukaryota; kingdom Metazoa; phylum Chordata; class Aves; order Passeriformes; family Maluridae; genus Malurus; species Malurus melanocephalus. The sequence goes on along the minus strand of NW_026623248.1, from coordinate 2,559,996 downwards.
CACCATGTACCCCACYGAGATGTGCTGTGAGGAATGGATGTCATCCTCCAGCTTCCCTAAGGGAGTCTGCTTCCACCTTCACACTGCCAGTATGAAGAAGAGGGATGAAGTCCTGACACCCTCAATGTTAGCAAAAAAAAACCAACAGACTCCACGGAAAGGAAAGTGAGAAACCTGCACTCTTCCATCCTACTCCCCCTGCTCCCACAAAAACCTCAAAACTTGTTTTTTATTCTGTCACTGCCCCTTTTCTTGGGGTAGGTGTTGCAAGTGTTGCTGCCTGGGGTGTAAGGCCATAGTCCCCCAAATTAATGAACATGTTGGAGATGCAGAAACATCCTACATGTCTGACTACTCCTGTTTCCAACTGGCTTCTTCTAGATTATCCTATCTTGACATTGTTGTAACACKGTTTTGGAAATAGAGGATGGGATACATTCAGTTATACATTAAATTTGTGGGCTGCAGGGATGACAGCTTGCTTTTAATAACCAAACACTTGATGACAATCAAACACAGTTTTTGAATTTAGCTGACAAAGTGCCATTAAGGAGGAGCACAGCAATGTGAAAGGTGTGGGGATTTCTGCAAATGTGGCAAAACCACCCATCCACCAGCGTGGCCCAAGAGTATTCACCCCAGTGTTGTGCCGCCCAGCACCCTTAACAATCAACTTGTTGAGCTCTCCAACATTTGTATACCAAAGTGCTGTAAAGAAGCTGTCGGTTTTGGAAACTGTTTTGACAGATGGGTGAGAGGCAATAACTCAATTTCTTTTCCTTTTTTCATAACCTACTGTGAGAGCCCTTTATATTCCCCTACTCCTGATTCAACATCCAAATATTCTCACTGGTGTTTCTTATCTGGTAAATACTGAGCACAGACTATCATCTGAACCACCCACGAGGACCAGAAGATTCTGAAAGATTATGGCAGARAAGCAAAAGCTCTCTGTGTGGTGATATTTCAGCTTTGTATGATTGCCAGTCTCAGATTAATAACACACCAAGTTTTCTTTCCCAGRCAGATTTGAATTTATCCACCTCTCTACAGTGCAATGCTTATAAAAGCATTCCTTTCCTTTCCTTTCACATAAACACTGAATTGTATCCAGAACACAAACTGAAACTTTTCTAGATCTCCTAAGAACTTCCAGCACATTCTTAGTCCTCCCTGTAGCCCTTGTCAGTCTTTTTCTCTCTGGTGGCCAAACATTGGCTGCAAAACACCAGATTTTTCCACAAATGCCCTGTATCTCTACTGATAGTCAAAGCTCCAGTTACAAAGATCTTCAGGCTCTCGGGAAACATAGCCCAGGTCTGCAGTGTTTGGAAGCATCTTCTTTTATTCTGTGTACACACCTTCACAGGAYATGCCTAAGAGACCTCTCTTACAGCCTGAAGCTAAGATGCTCTTCTGTGATACATCCCACACTGCCACTGCAGTGACACAATGGAAATTRCATTGTTTGTGACTGCAGACCATTGCTGGATGAGGAAATTACTGACACRGTGAAGGTTCTTTTGGAAGCATTAAAATCAGTTACTCCCTATTATTCTCACCACCTTCATGAAAAAGTATTTCATTCCTAAAAAGGAAAAAAAGGAAGGTTGTGCTCTGTGATAGCTGAATCAGAATAATAATTAGAACTACAAATGATGGAGAACAGTTTGTCAATATTGCAAAATTATGTACTCTGTTTTATATAAAAACAAATACTATATGATGTGATCTTCCACAGGAATGAAGACTCTTTTAAAACCCTCTCTGGACCTCTCTTCTCATTTCTTTGTTCATTCCAGAAGGGCTCACTGTCCTGTGCTGTTGAATTGCACTCTCTCCTCTCAGAGGACAGCACTCCCAGATGATTTTCCCTGTCTAAACTCCTGATGAACATGCAGGTGGCAGGTCACTGAGGCTTTGTAGGAAGCCAGAAGATGAGAAGTTCAATTCCAACTCTTCCCATCCTTTTTCCCTGTGCTATTCGTAAGGGATCATATTGCCCCTCAGCCATTTACTCCCAACTCCTGTTGCAGTAACAAATGTCTTTAAAATACATTTTGGGTTTCCATTCCCCAGCACCAGGTGGTGATGCTGGTATGGACAGGCTGGGAAGTTTTGGAAGCTGAAGGCATGGTTGGTGTGAAGCTCCCCTTGGCAAAGCTTCTATAAGCACAGGACCCCCTGCCTCTGCTGGCTTGCCATGGCAGTTTCTCTCTGCATCTCTCAATGCTCAACCCTTCTGCACAAAATTTGGAACAAGGTCTCCAATGGATGAATCATTCTGGAGTAATTTTTTTGTCCAGTTTTTCCACTGTTCAGCTTTGTAGTAGTGATAAAGATCTAACKATATCTTTTTCATACTCTATTTAGATACATAAAATACAGTAACAGTTCAAAGAAGTGTTACAGCAATAGCCCCAATTTCAGGAGAGAGAAAATAAGTTAAGACTGAGGTACGTCTCACATTTACCTTGTAATTTGCCAGCATAGGAGGCCTATTTGTAGTACAGCTGTGACAATATTTAAATATAGTAATTTTGAATCTGAATTATAGATGATGTTTTGTATTTTAACAGATCTCTGTGCCTAAATATTTATCTTTTCCTCTTTTAGGTGTCTCCTTTTGTTGGCAGATTTCCAGTTCTCTCTGCATTGCTTCTCTCCTTTGGAAATAAGGCATTGAATAAGGATTTCTCTTCTTCAGAACTTGGCTCCTCTTTCACTTGGCTCCTGTGGTGAAAGTAATTAAGAGCAATTGATTGCCAAAGAAATATTAATATTTATTATTGGTACTGCAGCAATATCCTGAAGCTTCAGCAGTTGTGATATAAATGTATATGAGAGCAGTAATAGTGGTAGGGCAGCTGAAGATTATTACATGGACCACAAGGTCAATAACCCYGCCATCACGTAGTCAGACTCTGAAAAAAGTGAAGCAGGGAACCTCCCAGAACAAACAACCTGCAAAACACAGTTGCAATCATTTGCATGCAACACAAATGCAATAATTTTAAGCCCTGTTTCTCTTGAAAGGATCTCTGGGCATGGGTATCTCTGAGTCAGTCTTTTGAGAAGGTGATGAATATGGATTGAAAGAAAAAGAATCCTCCCTTTAAACTTCTTTACCATGGGCCAACCTGGCTTCTGCAGTTGTGCAATTGTGCCACATCATTCTGCTGAGAGTTAACTGCAATCATCAGAAGAGTTTGCCATGACATAAGCACAGTAGAGGAGCATTTCTGTCTCAGTGTTCCTGGCCTRCCAAACCACATTAGAGCATCAGTTGCTAATATTTACTGTAAAATGTGTCTTACCCTACCCACAAAAGGATACTCTCCTCCTTTTGAAGAAGGATATAATGGTGAGGTTTGTGAAAGCAGACAGCGTCTATTCCACCTTGCTACCACTGCTGTCTTCAGTATCACTGATTTTGGCCAAGAGTGAAGCAATTTCAAATGTCCCCACTCCAGTATGTTATTTTTACCAGAAAGAGAGCCAGCATGGAAATTGTATCATTGCTGTAGGTTCCAGATGATACAATTTCAAGGTACCACAACAGAATGGCTATGAACAAAATTCACACACTAAGAAAATAATAAAGAACATCTAGGGTGTGTCTAGTTTTTCAAATAACAATAAAACAGTTYGAAGAACATGGGACATTGCTGCATGAACATTACTCTGCCTTATTCCTTTATCCTGCAAAAATCACTTTAAATAAAATTTCATCCAGTAGTGCATTGATGCATTCCTATTTATGTAAACACAGATTAAGAAAATACACACACCATGTAGGTGTCTGCGTGGGTTTTTAACAGTTTTATCTACTTTTCCATGAGTCAAGATGATTCTAGTTGGATCATGGGATGGAATAATACTACACTTTTAATRTATAAAGAGATTTTATAAAAATGACAAGAACTAATCATTCTAATTAGCCAAGAAAGAGAGAACAAGATRTAAAAAGATTAAAGGAACATTGTCAAGTCACATTTTAGAAACCATCTAATTGTAAAAAGTTCATATTATGTCAATTTGCACTTTCAATAGCATGTCCTGGTTTTGAGATTATTTAAAGTTCTCTTGAGAAGGAAATTTTCACTTCCTGTTYAGTTTTAGAGGAAATATGAAAACTGATTTCTTTCCACAGAAGTTTCATAAGTAATTATATGTTTAACAGTTTATTGTGTCTTACATAAGTAAGTTAGAGTAAAATAACTTCTTCAAATCTGCCAATTATAGCAAATTTTTCATCTTAGTTCCATGAAAATTTTGGTTTTTTTGKTTTTTTTTTAATGTGGCATTTCTGAAATAGACACCGAGAAATATGAGGGTATGATTTTTGTTGTGCTGTCTCTGCTATGCTGCTGCCTGCATTCCAGTCATACAATTTAGAACAGGTATTCAAAAAGAAATATTGGTTCTGGGAATCTCCTTTTTCAACTTCCAATTTGAGACAACTAAAAAAGCCCATTTCTCAAAGTTGCACTACTTYGCTCTTTCTGAAAATGAGGTTTCAGCTCAATGTCTTAGAAAATGGAGGTCCCCAAAACAAAGAGTTGTTTTGAAAAACTTTGCAATTTGTAAAATTGCATAAGTTTTCCAGAAGTAGCACATGAGGGAGTTAAGAAGAAATATTTAGTCTCTTTTGGTATTTCCCTTCAAATGTGTCATGTTGACACAGTAATTCTTCTGAGGCATGATGGACTAACTATGGTATGCTAACACTATTGCAAATATCCTCTTTCTTTTTCTTGCACAGATACAAATCTAGTTTTAAAATTCTGTATGTAAGTTTATTAGCTAGTCTCCCTAAAAACATCACTGACAGTCTTAAATGTCCCAGTTCAAAATATTTTTCAGTGACATCAAACATTTTGTGGATTATTTCTACTTTCCCTTGATTTTTTTCTTTTTTTTTTTTTTTTTTTCTTCCAGAAGTATCCCACATGTTTAGTTAAGAACTAAGATAATTTTTTTTCAAGACAAATATTTACTTTTTCTAACCATTCCAAATATTTTCCTAGAGCAGACCTGCCATGGGATGCTGTTAAGTACGACAGAGAACTGCTTTCCATTGCAGGCACTGCTATTAAAATCAAAAACTTATTGACAAATATGAAGAAGTGCAAATAAGTGCAGTAGAAAGCAGATATGCTGGCATAATAGGAGAGCTAGGGATGAGGACAATGAGAGGAATGAGAGCAATGAGAGACAAGGGTCTGTGGGATAACTGAGTGACTCCATGAAATGTCCTACAGACAAAGATACAGGAAGCTTGGCGCAACTAGGTTGTCTAAACAAAAATAAATGTCTAAAAAAAAATAAATACATAATATCCYATATGTATTCATAACAAAGAACAAATAATAAAGAAAGAAGGGGACTGTTTAGGGTGAAATAACTGGTCATGACTTGATTATTGCCATAACCTAAAGGTCTTGGCAGTGCAAGTCAGAGCAAGGGAAACTTCCTGACAAGATCTTCAAGTTGTTCAAAATTACAAAGCAGGTGAAGGAAGCCGAGTGCCTCAGGCTAGACTGAGCAATAGTTCAACCTGCTGAACACACATTTCACAGCTTCTTGAATGTAATATCAGGAAATTCTAGAAAATGTTTTAGATGGCAAAGCCAAGGCCCAGACAAAGAAATGTGCTTCGGAGTTAAAATTACTGAGCCTGATCCAGTCTTGCAGTTGGCTCTGCAGCCAACTTCCAAGAAAGGACCTTTCTGTGACTCTCAATTCTGTCACCAGTACAAATAGAGAGTGCAGCTCCAAGCCTTTGGAGGTAGGATGAACTAGATGATGCAATAGATCTTTTCCATCTCTGTTTTTCATGAGTGCACAAACAAATATTCATCCTGGGAACATTAATCACCGTTGGGTAGARGTCCAAATCAAAAAAGGGAAATAATATCTTATACATGCTCAGCACACAATGTTCTAATGTTTATAAGTGTGTAATTTCCAAACCAAATTTCTTCAAACAAGGCAATGCATCATTCAGGAGTACATTCATTTTCAAGGGTGAAGTTTCAAAACAAAGTTGTTTTGAGTTACTGGGGATGAAAAGCATATGAAAAATACCTTAAGTGGTGAAAATCACTTTCCCCCTCCTCTTGATTGGATAACTTGAAAAAAAAAATAAATACAAACAGCTGAATTRATGTTTATGAAAGTTTCTAAAACCAATTGAGTCTTGAACTGAGACTGAGCATGAAAAATTTGGACCCCAAAGGTAACRTTTTTTTAAGGAAAGTTATAAATGGCTGTGATTTAGAATTGAAATGTAGTTTTCAAGCTTGTCAARATCATCACAACCGCAATGCTACATTAACTTGTGTTCTGCAAAGCTGTAGTGATAATAGAAAAATAAATTCTCCTAATTTCCACTGACCTGCAGCAAGTTACTCTGTCAGGAAATCTGTCACAGAAACAGAAAACAGTAAGAAAGAGGCTGAGTAGAACTAGAGAAGAGAAGGAGAAAAGGAATATGAATGAATGATAGGTGGGGCAATGAAAAACAAAACACAAAAAAAAAATAAAGATGGATCAGAACAGTCTCTGTCTGATCCCTCTATTTCCCCATAGGAGGATAAGAGCTCCAAGGTCAATATTAATAATTTTTCTCCTCACAGTGGTGAAAAACACAAGACACGGATATGTTGAAAAAGAAGCCTAAAAGAAGATTAAAATGGAGGCAATGTAGAAGAAGAAGATAAAATAGGGAACTTAAAAGAAATTATTAAGGAAATTAATTTTGGAGCTATTGCCAGAATTCCTAGAGGAGTCCTGGAATCATTCTCTCAGTCAGAATTCAGTGAAAGTTCCATTCAAAACCTTTTCTGGAAATCTGCAAAAGCAGGGCAAAGAGAGAAGTAGACTGTGTGGAACCTGGGAGGAGAAAAAGACAGCCCCTGGAATTGTCCAAGGCTGCAAAACCATGTTTTTAGTTTCCTACCACTGGAAGGAAGTCCAGTTGGTGTTTGCCAGCAAGGATGCCCCTCCAAAGCCAAGACTCTGGAAGTATCTGCTACTACAGAAGCTCCTGAAGCTGCAGGTTTTCTAAGAGTTCCTCAGTGTCAGGAATCTCAGATTAAACAGGCCATGAAGGATGAAATTATCCAAATCTAGCAGCTTTCCTTAAATTTGTTAGCAAATTGAAGTCTTCTGCCAGAGATTCTGTATAAGCATACTCCTTGAAGATCCCTTCTGAAATTTCTACAGCTTCTCAAAGCATTKCAGTGACTGTCCTGGCTGCTGACACTGCTCTGAAAGGGCATTTCAGGCTGTAGTCTTTGATTGCAGCTTGCTCTCGCTCTAACAGCGTAGGTCTGAAACCTTATCAATTTTATGCTGATACAATTTTCACTTCTCTCTGATGCAAAATGTGCCCTGTATTCTGCATTTTCTGATTTCACCAAGTAGCATTCAATGAAGGAGTCCTCCATGAGTTTGAGCCACAGGCCCTGCTCTTATCTTCGTCCAAACCACTCGCAGGGGTTGATCATCATTCTTAATTTTTCCKGTAAAAACCAATTCTCCCATTACAAACTTCCATTCAGCTTCTGCCTGTCTAGTTAAGAGTCAACTGTTTGCTGCTTCATGACCATAACCTGATACAGACAGACAACAACGGGAAAAATCAACCTCTCCTGTCCTCTGACTACGGATATTCTCTCTCCTTTCCACACTCTTATTTTAAACTAGCCATCCCTGCTCCCTAGCCAACAGCAAGAAAAGTTCAGTGACTCATTTCACCCATTCTGGTCTTGCTGACATTTAGAAACAAATGTCAAGCTGATAGCTTATCTGTGAGACAAGAGAAAGGCATCGTCCTCTGCTTTTCAAAGAACCTTGGTGCAAAACTTTTCTGCAGTATTCTACATATTACGTAYCTTAAAAAWATATAAATTATATCAAATTTCACCTTTATTTTAGAAAATACTGAGCAGGTAATAAAAGTATGTATGGCAGGCACATTAAGAATATAGATAATAAAGCTGATAAGAGAGTGCTTTGATCCATAATTTCCTTCCTCTTGGTAACACATTTGTATGTTAGTTTTAGGGACATCTTGCACCACATATAAGAAGATCCACTTAACCCTAAGGATGCCTCATGAATGAAGGTCACATAACACAGCYCACAAGCAAACCTTTGGTGCAGTGTGAAGGTGGAAAAAGGCAGGTATTTGGCAGTATTGATTCAAAATTCAGCTATTTGAAAAATTTCCATTGGGACTGCTTTTCAAAGACAATATCTTTGACAAATGTGTGCACATAAATATTTTGATCTAGAAAATGCTGATTCTGTAGAAAAACAAAGCTCCTTAAAGCAGAACGTATCTATAAATCTCTATCTATATCTATGTCTAAAGAGAAACGAATTTTGGTTCTGCCATGCATCAATAACCATAAAGATGCATTGTGGGACAGATAATTTGGTTTCTTGAAGTTCAAAATCCTTGTATGAGTTTGAAGTTCTCTGGAGAAAATGTATCATTTTAAGTGTTGTAAGAGACTGTGATGCATTCCACAGGCAAATAGCTGTATTATACTGTGGTATGGTTCTGCTTAATGCATCTCCGAGACAAACACATTTTGCATCAAAATATATGGGGTTTAATTTTTCACAAATACTTAACGACTTACTTCAGGAAGCAAAGACAATTTTCAGTTTAATTSTTCAGAAAACAATAATGTGTCAAGCAAATGCAAGTTAATGCACAGGAGTATTCAGCAGTGAGRAGGCTCAATAGGAAAGCTGATCTGGGGGTAACTCTGCACCASTAAAGGGAATGGAGAACAGGTAAAAGACTTCACAGGACTGTGAGGCTAACTTTCTCTTAACAATGTGGAACTCATTAACTTTCTGGTGTGAAAATACAGTGAGAAGTCTCTCTGTAGTGTAACTCATTCCCATAACGTGGTTTTGCTATTTTAAGGACAGTAAAAAATTCTAGGCATGCTTTATACTGAGAGATATATAAGGATAAGCTGGAATTTCATCTTGAGGGACGCTTTTAGGGATAATTAAATCAGCTCTTACATAATTTAGGTGAAAGGCCTAGGCAGGCAATTAGAAATGTATCCCAAGCTCATCAGCTCTGTGACAAAACATGCAAAGACAAAGTGGACTTAATTGCTTCTTGTTTCACATTTCAATTTCTGCCAGAGGTAAAGACTAAGAAACATTAAATAATTTGTCCAAAATGTCCACAAAGTTGATGGAAACACAGGCACAAGATCTGACATGGATTCTATAAGAATAATACTCCATGCAAACTAAGTAAGTCTTCTGGGTAGCAATCACAATGGCTCAAGTCTGCCTTGATCAAAGCCAGGATCTGACTGTAGGATGAGACCTGACAGCCTCATATTTAAAAGATTTGAAGACTGTGCAGTTAAAAGTTACAATGGTTGTCTACAGCAATGGGATCTACATATCTTGGAATGAAAGCAGGGTCTGTAATGACATCTAGTCACTTCTGGTTTTAGTGAAAGTCAAGATAGCTAATCCTAACCTTTCTCTTCAAATGGTGATACACTTTTGATCACAAAACAAAAAGGAAAAAGAATGCAGAACACACACTTTTTTCAGGTGGTTTTTTTTTTTTTTTTCCCTAGAGAGGAACAGAAGTTCTAGGTGTTCTCAATAGACACATTGGATCACTTAGTAAAGCAAAATGTTCTGGAAATACCAAGACCAATACTCCCATGTGGCAGCCTTCAGCACAAAAGATGGCTTAAGGTCTTTCTGCCCACTGCCTGCTTTTCTTCCTCTCTCATCTCTAACACTGTCTTGGTGCTTATCAGTGCCTTATCAGCGCTCGGCTCGCTATTGCATCCATGGGTTTAATTTTCTTTAACAGAAAGAAATCTCTTATGGAGAGTTTTTGGGTTAAAAACACAGAGGCTTGTGTGTGCATATATGTTAAATAGATTTTCCACATCTTTAAACCAACCCCACACAAGTAGTAGAACAGAAGGAAGTGAAGGAATAACTTTTGTCATGATGTAGTTCACTTAAAGTAGCTCTGCCACCAAAAGGTTCATAACACACACACACAAAAAAAAAAAAAAAGATATTTGTAACACTGCTCACAAGTAGAGCAGCATTTGCCAGTCTTACACAAAACATGTTTCTCCACACRGACTGATAGATTTTTATTGAGCTTTCTGATTGTTCTATTTCATCACTAGAGGCAAGCAACAAAGCTATTAGAGCTTTGTTTTAATTGTCTATCCGGTACTATTGCAGCCTTTTGGGTCCCTTTGTGCTACACTGTGTTTAATTAAGAGGTTATGGACCTGCTCCCACCCCTGAGACTCCATTAAATGGAGCTGGATGGTACATAATGCTTACTGAATTACAGCACAAAATCTCTGTGACTCTAAATGTGCTGTCTTAAGACACGTCCAGCTAAAAGTCAATGGAAAGTTTAATGAAGCTTGTCAGCTTGTCTAATAAAGAATACTGCCACTCTGTACAGAGCTGGAAAGCACAGAAAATTTTGTCACAGTCTTTTTGTCAGACACGATGAACACTGAAACCCAAGCTGAAGTATAGACTAGAAACAATTGCTTTTCATTTGATATACTTACGTTGCTCTCTCAAACAAATTCAGAAARCTTGGACAAGGGAGAGCTGCGAGTCTGAAAGTAGAGAGAAAGAGAAAAGGAGGTAGTTTGCATTTTGATATAGACTGTTCAGTAAGAGATRAAATGAAAGAAGGCTGCTGGTGAACATCTGGTGAGTCCATGAGTTCTGAGTGTTAGTACACAAATAATTTTTGGGTAATCAGAGTTGGAATGACTGCTTTGTTAGGAAGATCCTTCTGTTTATAACTGAGTCCTAGCCTACTCTGGGAATTCGTTGTGCTACAGGGTGCTTGTTAAAGTGTACTGCATGGTTTTCATTTCAGTCTGAGAAAAGTAGGGATTCATGTATTTCAGTATTCCTATTGCAGGATACAAAACCCTATAAGTCTAAGAAATCGGTTATTTTCACATTTGTTTCTCTAGCACAATGKGGTTGCTTATTTAACATTATTTAATGCTATTTGCCACTCATTTGTTATTCTTTATAGGTGATTGGTTTGTAGAGGAATATGTGGCTTTGCTGGGGGTTTTGAACATGACTGCTGCAAAATGCATTTCTTTTGTAATGTTGATCATGATAATTAGAAAGTTAAGCTTGGTGAAATCCATGGACATTCTAATGGTCAGGTTGTTTTTAATAAATTGGTGGAAAAAATTGTTATAGGATCCTAAGGTTTTAGATCAAATGAAGAAATTATCCTCATACAACATAGATGTCTGCCTATGTACAACCCTTCATAAACTTCTTAAACCAAGATGTTTCTCAGATTATTATTCCTTCAAGAATAACTGTCCATATCTAACCATGGGAATTGGTGAAATGATAAGTGAGTGAGAAATAAATGAACTATTTTGCATATGCCCAGCTTTAAAACCTACATGGTGCCATGTTCTTCAAGGTGAGACTGTGATGGTAGAAGCTCCCGATAAAATGCATGAATATATTCTGAATCATCAGAGAGGTTTTATGCTGGGAAATTCTTGAGGAATAGTTTATCTCGGAGAAAAGATGCTCTCTGAGTGAAAAGACTGACACAGACTTTCTATGTATCCTACTTCTATTACAACTGTAGTTGTGTCTGATACATCTACCTGAGTTCCTTTATTCATCATTACTGAGAAATGTACAGAAAGCTCTGGGGAACAAGGATGGAAAAAGAGAGCTGGTAGTGCAGCTTTTTATTGGAACTCTCTGAGAARTCATTAAGAGTGTCTTTGAGTTTAAAGACAGAGAAGCGTATGTCTTTTTGCCTTGAGTTCCTTTTTGTTCTGACTATCAGAAAATCACTTGGTTGTCTGGCTGATGCAGCCTTGCCTGATGTATCACTTCTGTAGCTCTTACAGAACTTAAAKCTTCTCATTATTTTCAGTGAAAGGTTAAATACATCTTGCGTGGAGATTTCTGATTACTCTCATCTATCTATATGAATATGAGGTCAGATTTTGGACTTTCACAGGTATGATTCCAAAGTCTGACTTAGAGCTTACAAGATGAAGAGTGCCTAAAAGAAAATATTTCAGGGGAAGGAGTTATTGATACATAGATGGGAGACAAGACTAAAATCTGTTTTACCATAGTAGCCTCACCAGCAGGGCTGGCCAGCACACACCATGGAGGACACCAGATCTTCCATCCTCCTTCTCTTCCTCTCCTACMAGTAGCTGTCTGCAGAGCAGAAAACATCTAAGATGAGTCAGGGTGGAAATTTCCCATTTACTCAGCCTGTGAGAATGAAAGAAACTGTGTCGGAAAGACAAGAACAAGGAAGGACCGAGATGTGCTGGACAGCTCCTCATCAGTTCCCCTCAACCTGCTATTCTCCTGCCTTCGCAGGAAATAGAAATGGACCAGTGTCTATGAGTAAATAGAGAAGAGAGAGAAGTTGTGCAGAAGGAAAAAAAATTGAGTGGAAGGAGAAAAAAGAAGCAAGAAAAATACTAACATTTGTTACACTGTGGCATGGCCTGGAGGTCTCATTTTGTTTGTGTACCCTTCTGTATGCCCTTATTTCAAACATTACTAAAATATAGCCATTACCCTGGGARCGTAAAAATAAACAAATCCCACGTGAAACAGGGGAAACAGACTTACTGTTAGAGGTCTGAAAATGCTGGTAGCAACAAAACATGTTATAAGGGATGGATATCATAAAAGAGAACAGTACAGCTTCTTAGTCAAACCCACATAGATTTTAACAACATCCAAGTCCTGTGAGACATCTTTCAACAACATCGAAAGACAAGGAGAAAAATGATCCTTACTGAGAATAACTTTCGGTGTGCTCAATGGCACAAAAAATCTTTTGGTTGCTGGGACTCAACATACCAAAACCGAACTGTGGACCTGTAAAATATTTTCAGGCATCAGCAACTATCTAAGACAGATGAAACTGGGTTAGTGTAGGGGACATATTTGACTATTGTGGGAAATGACAGCATGACGAAGTCAAAACCAAACCTCCTTTGAAGAAGCAGAATGAAAATGATTCTGAAACAAATGTTCCTCCTTGARCTTTTTATCCCCTAGCTGTTTGGAATCTTGGCTCCTGATATGCCATACCCTGGGAATATGTGTGTAGCTGCTGGAGGAGAGGCTCCATGCAATTGGAGTCCAGCMTTGGGTAAAGGCAGGAGGAAGGAGYGAGCATCTGCCAGCAGCCGTGTGAGGATCACATCATCCAGAGCACGTTGCTCTTTCCAGGCAGTTGGTCAGAGGTCAGCTCCACTCCACTGACTCTTTGAAAAATGAGCATTATTCTTGCTCACTGGAATTTTTAAGCATTTTTCCAGGAACATTTAGACCTCCTATGCAAACACATTTATCTGAAAAGCTGCAGGAAAACTCTTATTTGCTCAGAAATCTCTGACAAGTTTTTTTTAATGCATCTGTTAGAATCTCTAAGGAAGACAATGAGGAGAAGAGGGAAAAAGTGAGGAACAGTTAATTCTAAAGTTTAAAATGAACAGGGAAACTGGTATAAAATGCAGGTACTAATGCCCTTGGACTAACAGTAATATCATTAGATAACAGCAAGAGAGTGCAATAATGCTCATTGCTATTCCAGTTACTACACTCCATCTGCCTTTTCTTTTCTTTTTCTTTTAAGAATTTAAAAGTAATATGCTAATGTAACATGCAAAGTAATATGCAAAGTAATATGCTAAAAGTAACATGCAAAGTAATATGCTCAATGACAATTACATATTTTCTCTAATTGCAGCAAAAGCTGTTTCAACCCTTTTAAGGAAGTTGATAAGGGAAAACACTCTGTTTTTTCATTAATGAATTAGTTACATTTTAATTTTTTTTACAACAAATCTTCTAATGCCAAATGTAAACATGATATTTGCTTGATGGTGGAGCTGGGAAATAAAGATAAGTTCTTTGTTATGACTGACAGAATTTAGTACGTTTTGTAAGTCAGAATTTTTGCTCTCTTTAAAAAAGCTTTGTAGCTACCAAACTCACTTTACATTTTCCCAGCGTGTTGTGCATGTTTCTAAGCTCTGCTAAACCATCTCTTGAGTGTTTTTTTGACTCTCATAACGCTAAGCCTTCCCCCCTGTCAGAAATATGAAGCAACATCCAGACATCTGGAATCCCCAGTGTGGAGATGTGGCCCCTTTACACAAATAGTTTTAGGCCACAGCAGTGAAATGTGTGTTGGCTTCCACTCTTGTACTTAAATAGACAACAAGGGTCTACTGACGATAYCAGTTACTCCAACAGCTGAAAAAACAGAGGTCCATGTTGGCACCCAGCCTCCCAGGGAAAGAAAGGGGTTTGCTCCATATGAGACAAATTTGGCGGAAAAGTCAGGGTGCAAATCCAATCAAAAAATAAACTGGAATGCTAATATTAAAAATTTTAAAAGGTAAATTGTGAAGCTGAAGAAATGTCAGAATTATACTCAACAAGCATACATTGCTTTCTTCTCCAGAACTCTTCATCAACAGAGTGGGAAATGGATGAGAGAGGAGCTGGCAGGAAMAGAAGGGATGTTCTCTGCTTTTTATTCAAAATACAGCTGCCACCTTTATACAGTGTGATGGACAAAAGTCTAGCAATAATAGTTGTCTACAGGAAAGGTCGATTATGATGTATAACTTCTCTTAAATCTGCTATCTCTTAGCTTGATTGTCATTTCAACCGTAACCATCTTTTTAAAAAGTTTTTTCCCAAACTGTTTTAATACACTTTAAAATGGGCCTGYTTCTCACACCCTGGAGTGCCTGTTGGCAGGCTGTCCAAAGTCATCTGGTGCATCCAAGGAGCTGTTTTTCATTCCACTCCAGTCCTGTCTCCAGGAGCCCTGCCATACCAGTGCCTTACTTACACTGACACATATGGCAGTGTGTCTTCATGACCATGTGGAGCTGTTAATGGGTAGGCAGAAATCAAGCAGGTTTTAAGCCACTGTAGCCAATGTTATGATTTGAATCCAGTCCTTGCTGATTCYTCACCAGAAGAATTATAAAAGCACTATAATATTATCTATATTATCCATCTGAGACCTTGGATAAAAAGCAGAAGGTCTGATAAACAGTAAAATGTCTGAATAACAGTAAAAAAAAGGTCAGGAAGAAGTGCAACCAGGCTATGTTCGTACATTGTTTGGACATGTGTATGTGCACATGCATTCATGATGTATTAGAGGCTCATGCCATAASCTTTTGCAAGAACACTGCATAAAAACATACTGTTTTTTACCTTGTAGTTGACTGACTTGCAATTCTTCAGTATTATCAAAGAGGAATTTTTCCTTCAGTTGTTTTTCTCCTGATATTCGTGAGAACACTGGAATCCACGCTGACCTGTGCTAATAGGAACCACCAACCAAAACACTAMAGCTGAAGAGACTGACCTTTGCCAATAGCGAGTCCGTCTTGCAGCAACCAATGGACAGGGAAAGAGCAAAAGAGCAGGAGACAGCTCTGACAGTAATGGGYTGTAATTGAGTTCTCAGCCTTGCTTGAAGTGCCTTGGTGTTATTGTCTGTGAAAGTTGCTCTGTTTMATTCTCTTTGTTAGGTTCTGTCAAGCCCCATTTAAAATAATGAGGCCCCCTTCACTCACTTTCTCTCCATATAGTTCGAAGCAGACRAGAACTTTCAAAGGAAGAACAAAAACTCATCTGAGAGAAGAGGGGGTGTTGTAAATTACCGATACCCAGGATTCTTGCAGAGGCAGTTAGCCAGGTGTGACCTTGACAAAGGACAAATCAAACACACATTATCCGGTGCTTTCAGCCAGCCTTCTGTTCCCGGGAGGTGCAAACTCACGCTGGATGCCCGACAAAGCTCCTGCCCTCCAGCAGCTGATCCATCTCTCATCGAGCTCGTGAATCCACAATACACATCCAGTAGCAGGATGGATGGGTCTTAAAAGGGTCTTTATGAAAATTGTGCTTGAATCGGGAGCAAAGGCCATGTGTGGAGAGGTTCTGAGCACTCATTTCTCCAACAGAGCTGAAATTCCATCATTCCTTTGCATGAGGGACAGCTCTACCATGAWGTGATGGATCTCATGATCAGGTGTGTGCTGTAACTATCCACAACTGTTCAGGGTGCAAAAGCTGCAGGTAACACAACATCCATTAGCTGATCCTGCTGCTAGAGGCACTAATTAAAAGATAGTTTGCCCTTATAAAACTCCCTTTGATCACCTTTGAACAAAACCTAAAATACGAACCATTGTTCTGAGACAAAGGGGGGCATAGGTTTAATTACTGCTTCCTTTTCTTGTACTAAGAGAACTGGAAACCAGGCACAAGTCCAGGTAACAACACTATCTTTACTGATGAAAATAGGATCTTAAGGCTTGAGGGTGGAATGGCCTAATACTTCTGAGCTGAGGAATGAAGATCCAATTGGTATGCCTCTATCATACAGCACCAAACTTCGGTGTCTCTCACTTTAACTCTGTTTTGAGAAAGGGGTAGATACCTAAAACTCCAAGATACGAATTTCTTTACCTTTCAGAAAAGGGAAGCCAAAAGAAATGAGCTGGTAACTGAAAACCGTATGGGAAAGATGTACTTGGCAGGCAGAGGCCTGGAAAAATTCATCAAATGACCCCCATTCCAGCGCTGGGCTTGCTTGCAATGTATTAACAAACCATTTGTGCCTCGAAAAGCTCCAGATAGGGCATAGTCCCTAGGGGAAAAAACCTTCAAACAGGAAAAAAAAAAAAAGCTGGAGCTCATACTGTGCAGACACCTTTCTGCCTTTTTACCTGTTGTGGTGTAAATTAATAAAGTCCAATTGTTCAAGAAGAAACTGGTTCAATTCTGCTACTGGCAAACTGTTGGTATTCTCCACTGTGTGTTAAGTGTGTCCTTCCAGTGCGCTGGCCRGTGTTTAACTTCAAGGCAACTGGAGCAGTGTGTGGAGTGGCAGGTAAATAATGTGTTCTTGCAAAGTTTAAAAAAGAGGTCCAGCTCTGGGAAGAGTTTTACCTTGCTCATCTGCAGTAGGAAAAGTTATCCTAAGATACTGAAACAGCAGCAACAAGTGTCACTGCCAGAAAGCGTGGCAGGCAGTCTGTGTCTGGGAGGAGGAGATTCTCAAGATTGCTGTGGAGGAGGGGCCCTCTGTAAGGTATTGAACAATACCTTTCTTCAGAGGGAGCAGGAAGATGAGTTGACTGTGTTCGGGATTCTTGCCTCTCAAGCATCTAATCCTGTGTTGTCAGCAGTYTATCAGTTTCAGCATATGCCTTAGGTATAAAGAAAGGAAGTACAGTTTGTTGTGTAGTCGTAAGAATAATTTTATGATCTCTTAATTGGTGAAACGAAAATAATTGTTTACTATTGCAGCTCTGACCACATTCAGAGCTGCAGAAAGAGACATAAGGCTGAGTCTGCAAGAAACCTTATGATAACTCATTTCTAACAACCCCCAGAGCTGCTGCTTTTCTTCCCCAATACTGCATTTCAGGATTCATTATGCCTTCTTCCTTCTTTCCTTTTGAACATTTTCCTTTTGCCTTTTCACCAAGATCCCATTACCAGTACTCTCACTTTGCTTCTCACTATTTTTATGTTGTTTTTTTTTTTTTCCTCCCCTTCTTCCATCTGTAATTTTGTTCTTTTCAGTATAAGAAGAATTAGACAAAGCATTGTGAACGCCAGTCTTTAAGTCTGATGTTTATTTGCCTTCTGGTTGGTTTTAACTTTACAGTTATTTATTATTGGCTGTTCTCTTTCTTTGGTGTTTCTCAGTGTTGGCACTCGGGTTCCTTTATTATACACAGCAGATTAAATTTACATTCACTGTTCTCTCATAATAATAGTAAAAAGAAGGAAAGATATCTTGTTATACTGTCTGTTTATTAGCAGCCTGGAAGGTCTCTTTGGCAGTGGTGCTGCTGATAGAATTCTGGTGCCATCAGATTTGAGACAGAAAGTGGCATTTGTCCTGCRATGACAGAGACTTTACATCCCTCATCTTGCTGACTAGCTTACTGTCAATTGCTTGGTTGCATTTTATTAAGATGATGTTTTATGTCATTATTTTTTATTTTGCTTAAGTTGCTCGTGTACGTTTAAAGCTGCTGTTCATCTTGCCACTCGAGGCTTTCTGCAGCACAAGACATCTGTGGACTGTGACTTAAAGCTGTCTGTGGAAGAATTGGGGATCTGGGAMCTGTGTGTTCACATAGCCTCATCCATCAAATGTTGGGAACTTGGTTTGGGTGGTAGTGTAGAACTACAGGGAAATAATGTTGTGGAGGTACATGCTGTGCATATATCTGCACATGGCACAGATCAACACAACAGGGACTGCCCGCCAAGCCAACATCCCTGCTCAATGCTGAAAGTGCATACAAAATAGAGGAAATTGTTGCAACACAATCAGTGCCACAGAGTAATTTAAGAGTTACATTTGCAAAAAAACTGTCCAGAGACTGGAGACAGTTTGTCAATTCCATTTTACCTAAACCACACCATAATTTGAGGCTGGTCTTAAAAGCTGACAAAGTGACAAGCTCTGCCACAGGTCTCTCAAATTCTTCAGAGTGGGTGTTCACTGCAGTAGCCAAGCAGGAGCTTGGAGGCTTGAACTCATCTATTTGCTGCATCATCACCTTGGGGAGACATTTAATATCATATTATTGCTATTGGRCTCAATTTAACAGGCACTTCTGTCTGTTTACAGTCAATTATTTCTTAGAGGTGGCTTGACTTCGGCCATGTAAGAARCAAGCCAAACATATCTCGTTAGCATTGTAACTGCAGATGGATTGCACTTTTATCATTCTTTGTTTAAAGACTTGTCCTAGGAAGAAAAATGTTTGCGTTTTAAGAAAAAAACAACCCACCTTCTTTTGTGATTATCATCTTTCCTTTAACCAAGTCAGTACCCCAAAAACAGAAGTTAGTGGGCTGGGTCTTGCCAGTAATAGTACAGCATTTGCAGAAATATGAAATCCATGCTGAGATCAACAACTCAATCCTAAAAGAAGAGAAGTCTCTGCTGATAGTCTGAAACCTCAGTGCGATATTATGGCCCAGGACCAGAGCCGCCAAAAGTGTATCCTCTTGCTCAAGCTGATTTTGAGACTGTGATATAGTGCAACATCCAGAAAGGTTCCCTTCCTTGTAAAACTGATTAGTCTGAAGCTGCAGTGAAGCTGCCTTCCTAAGATAACTGGCKCAGCACTGTAGGAAGTCAGAATCCCATTTTAGGGTCTGGGGGAGYACAGAATCTTTGGGATATGAGGAACTGCCCCCCGTGAGAAAAGGGACTCAGGCAGATAGCTGAAGAAATCAGCAAGCTCCCCTTGAGTTGGATGGCATTCCATGAGTTTGGGAAGCATCCCATAGCTCTGGGAAGCAAGAAGAATATACAAAAAAATATTTATAAGGAATCCACTTACTCTTTAACTGCAATCTGGATTTCAGTTTGTTCGACTTGGATATTTGGGGGAGATATGGAAAGACTATTTGAATTCCCAACAGAAAAACCTGGGATGCAAAAAAATATCTGGAGGGAAGGCTTTCTTTTACTCTGCTACAAATGACTTGGCACAATCTCCTCTATGTGCCAGCCTGCAGGAGACTCTCATGCCCCTGATCTCAATTCTAATTAAACTCCATTCAAAACTGTATCTCAGTGGTTCTCATAGGAAGCAATGCAGCAGCCTGCAAGAGTGATTCCAGTGAGAGGTGAGGAGCAGGAGAGTGATGGAAGYCTCACTTCTATCTGGGCTATTTTTATACTGCTCTCATCAGCACAGTACCAGATGCCTTCCGCTGGTACAATAATCTGCACAATCAGTATCCTGTAACTGTGCCTCTTTCTCTTCCCTCCCACCTCCACTGTGCTTAGGGGGCTTGTGGTTTCAGCAAAATACTTTATATGCAGAACTAGAAGTTTGTAGATCTTCAGTACCTGATACTGAATGTGGTGGGTTATTAGTGGCTAAACCAGAATCATTCTGGAATGACGTGACGAAGCATAGTGTAGTGTAACCTAAGTGTTCTTCACACACAGCGCTTATTTCTTCCTTGAAAAAAAAGCAAACAAAAAAAAAAGTCCATAGAAAGCTGTAAGCATAGTTAGTGCCAGCAGGGTAGACACAGGAGCCATTTTCTGGCAGGAACAGCAGGCATTCATGTGTGTGTGAT
This sequence comes from Malurus melanocephalus, assembly GCF_030028575.1. Classification (NCBI taxonomy): domain Eukaryota; kingdom Metazoa; phylum Chordata; class Aves; order Passeriformes; family Maluridae; genus Malurus; species Malurus melanocephalus. Next base: position 2,539,758 of record NW_026623248.1, on the reverse strand, counting down.
GGGTGAGAAGTAAAGGCCAGGTAGGTGTGTTTGGTGAGTAGCAGTGGCGAGTCAGTTCCCAGTGAGCCCATGTTCAGCATGGCAGTGAGGCAGGCAGGAAGGAGAGGAAGGCTGAAATACAGCAAAATGAGAAGGGAAACTACAACAAAGCAAAGTTTTTTCCTGGGCCACAAATCGGGAGAATACTCTGGGCCTCACATGYCTGTCTCCTTCAATGCCATTTGATCTCTAATTGCTGCACCCGCTTTGATGGGCTGTGATCCCCACTGTGGCTTTGAGACAAAGTAAAATATGGGCAAAGTAGGAACTCATCGATTCTGGTACATAATTCATAAAACTCCTCTCTAAAAGACCCAGTTCATTAATTCCAAGTTGATGAAATATTCAAAGGAAGATAAATATATTTGCAGGTATTAGACTCCCTGGCACTTAAAATCTCTCAGGACATTGTGCCAAGAGAGTTCCCAGTCACGTTAATCCCTCTGTGCTGCAAGCAACCTGCTGCAGAGTGCACACTCTGCCAAATAAGGAGAAATAGGAGACCAGGCAGCTGGAAAGCCATGGAATGGCATCAAAACCACCAGTCTGTCTCCCTGTCACCAGAGTCTGAGTGTAGCTTGGTGCATCCTACAGGCTGCTTCATGAGACGGCTTTGGACAGAATGAGAAGCCTGGGAACGTCCCCAGAAAATGTTTCCTCCAAGTCAAGGCACTGGGCTGTGCTGGTCTGTCCCAGGGGTGCAATGAAGCATAGAAGTCATCGGACACAAAGTGGACAAGGCCCCGAGAAGGTCCTGAGTGGGCAGGGGAGGGCCCCAGTGACCAAGTGGGCAGCTGCTATCAGTGATCTCTCTGGTATATTCTCACAGCCATCGTCAAAGACCCCGGGGAGGGCTCTGTAAATGTGTTGGACTCTGTAAATATGTTGGACTCTGTAAATGTGTTGGGATCTCCCATGCACGGGGAACATAAGCTGACTGTGATCATCTCTACTCCCTGAGCACTCCCAGCCCTGGAGAGGCGACCTCGGTCCTGCTGCCTTCAGTACACAAGGAGATCACATCAGACACCCCAGAGCCCCTCACGATCCCATACAGCCCACAAAGCATCACCACTGCAGGAACAGACACGTCCAGTTTCTCTCTTGAGAGAGATATAGTCCTTACAGCTTTGCTGCGATAGTCAAGTCTGCTGCACCTCACTCAGCACAAGGTTATATCAGTAGTTAGAAAATAAATATGAGGGAAGTTTTAGCCGTGGAGCTCATTACCACCTCTCTTCCATCTTAGGCTAGTCCCATTCATGCCCCTTTTTCAATGCTCTGGTGCGAGATCTAGCCAAATATTGTGTCTGGCAGGTTCTGAGAGATCTTTTGTACACTAGATGAGAAAGACAGTTAGATGCAAGATGAGACAGAAGAGTAGAGGCCATCAAAATAGAGCTTTTGAGGAGCTAGAAAGCAATATGTCAGAAAAATGTCTAAGATCCAGAAAATATGGACTTCTTGGTRTCATTTAGCTTATGAACTACCGTGTTTTTGAAGGGAAAACTTTMGATCTTCTCTGGAATAAATATTTATTCTCTTGTCCAATTTATATATCCATTTTAGCCTTATAACTCAGATTCTCAATAATATGCTTATAGCTGTTTTCTGTTTGCTCTTCTTGGATAGGAGTTAAAACTCCAGATTGTATGATGGCAAGGGGCAAGGACAAGCCCCTGCAGTGATGATATCACTGCAGTAATATCCYAGTGGTCACAATAAGCGTGAACTTCTTACTCAGCATCTAAACATGTGACTGAGAAACAGGAGTCACAAAATAGAAATTATGGGAATTCTGCTACACTGCAGGAGGAAAACAGTCAAAGATACTCTGAGAAATATTTTGTAATAATCACCACTGATTGGCAGTGGTCCTGATAATGTATTTCTTTGTATGCTTTTTCGTAGGTTTCCATTTCCAGCATTTCCAGTGCCTGAAATGACTTAATGCTTTAAYTCTGGGAAGAAATCCACAGTCTTGAAGATGTGTCCATATGCTCCTAAGCAGTCACAGGTATATAGATGTAATTACAAAGTTAAAACAAACCCAGCTAGTGGGCCAAGGAAGATGTACTCTGCCCCTATCAGTCACTCAGTGCCCAGAGTGAAGGGAATCAGATCATCCTCCCTTCTCCAGACTGGTGAAGACTGAGCTAGCTGATATTTGGAACACAAATGTCAACCTYTCCTAATCTTCAGATTCCAGCCCTCAGGACAGGACAAGTTTGTATAAGGTCAAGAATCAACTGTTAGAGAATTGCAATCAATGTCTTCAGGAAGGCAAAGATTGTCTTAGTTTCTATTTTCTCCTCTTTAATTATTAATGCAGCTAATGGGCCTAGGGTAAATAGGAGCAGAAAATATTGTTGCCAAACATCTTAAAAGGTTTTCAGTTGGAGTCCTGAGAGCTATTACATTTCCAGAGAGCACACAATAATTTGTTTATATCCTCAATAGTTATACTCTTTCATTCAATGCAGTGGTGAGTTGTTTTATTTTATTATACTAGTGCCAACAGATCCATAGAGAGGCTATTTACTTACAAAATGAAGTAACCTATGTGATATTAGCATTCAGACTGCAGGGTTCTCCTAAAGGCTAATTTAGGTAAAAATAAAGAAAATCAGTCTGCTCAATCTTTTTCCATAGTCACTGAAGTAAGAGAGCTCTTCTGAGCAGGCCAGCTCACGGCATTTAACATTACATATCTAACCATTATCCCTCCACAGGCTGTAAAGTGAGGCTGGSCTGCCCCATATTGTCATCATTCTCGTAAATACCCCTATGACTGGAGTATTTATTGACACAATAATATTGAGGAAGGTTAAATCCAGCTTTAACAAYCCAAGTGCATTTATAATGGATTAGATAAACTGCATTAAATCCTTGCACAGACTCTGGAAAATGGAAATAAATTGAACTGAATAAAAACTACATTTGTGCTGAAGAAGTCTCCATCATGAGGCCTGAATGGAGTCAAAYGGGCTTTAAAAAACTTTTTTTTTTTTCTGAATATCACTGTTTGGGAAATATTTCTATACGTGTCAGCACAAAGTATATCACCTGCAGTAAGTTTATACCCTGCTTTGYTGTGTACTCCTTTTTCCACAGACTTGAGAGTCTAATGCATCCACCCTGGAACTGCTGATCTGATTCCTGCAGGGCCCTAGCTATTGCAGAGGTATCTCAGTTGCCAGACCTTGCTGACTAACCTGSAAAGAGCTACAGAGGGTAATCAATTACCAAATGAAAGTGGTTGATATTTTTATCTCTCTTTTTATCATTTTTTTATACAGTATCTTCTTGTTTGGCAAASTGATGTTTGTGCCAGGTGATGTTTGTTGCATTTGCCTCAAGAAATGGATTTTTCTTGATCAAAACTTTTCCTTTATTATTCCTCATATCTAGTCTGGAAACATGCAGTAGGTAGAGACAAGACTTATCTCCATATTCCACTCTTGATTTTACAAGAACGAAGGCTTTGACTGAAAATGCGAATGAAATAAAGATTCTCAGAGACCACTGCAGGTGGTGCATGAAGAAAGCTGCTTTGAAATAGATCTAAAATGGTATAATTGCAGAGGGYTTCCCAGGTCAGAAATGGGGTACATCATCAGAGACATAAGGAACTGTTGCAGACGTGGAAAAGGAAGTGAAGCAATAGTCAATGCCTGATTATTGTCTCAACTGCTTGCTGATAGTTTGCTTGATGATATTCATTCCTTGTCTTTCCTTCCTTTGGCAATCTGACTAGGAAGGAGTTAAATACAGATGTTCACTGTAAAATTTACAAAAGCATTTTTGCTAATCTTAATCTTGTTTGAAAGCTCTTTAAATTGCTGTGGAGAGGCAAAATRCTGTTTGAAAGGAAACAGATTTAGGATGCCATAAGGTAGACTTTCTTCCTAGTGCATTCCACATCCCTTTATTTATCAGAAAAATAYGGTCCATACACAAAATACAGAAAATACACCTGATCACAGAGTGTGGGATGATGGACCAGGTTTGTCTGCACAGCACTGCAGGTGGAGAAGATCTCTTCCAAGTTGAGAAACATCATGCAGGAAACTTCTATAAAATTAATTTAATGCTGTTGTTTCCCTGATGCTTGAACTGGACTCAATGGCCAGCATCTCACACATGAATGTGCAAAATGCAGTCACAGATGGTCACTCACTGAACTTTTCATGGACAGACAATSTCTCTCTGTTTTGCTTCAAGTCCTTTAGTTCTATGATGGGCAAAAACAAGATTTAGTACAGAATCATCAGTCTGACAGAATGGGACACAAAGGAAGATGGACGTCAAGTATCTTGGGATGAACAGCTACAGCATCAAGGACCCACCCTGTATCAAGGACCTGCTCTTGAAGGAGATTTGCTGTGATTAGCTAAATTTTACAAAACCGAGTAGTGATCAGTCACATGCAAATAAATAAAGCAGCAAATCTCCTTTTAAAAAGAGATTGGGAGCATCATAAAATATTCAACAACACAAACAGGGCAAGCTTTAAAGTGAAGTGAAAAAAGGATATTATTTACTGCATAGCAGTACACCAGCTCAGCTCTTTCAAWTCCACACCAGAGATGACTACTTAAAATGCCTACAAAAAAAGGCAAAAGATTGCACCTATGCAATACAAGTCAGATGAGAAGAAAAAGTGTGGCCTGGTTAACTGTGTGGTTAGACAGAAAAATAGTATTTCTGAGGAACAATAGCATCAGTGAACCCAGTAATTTAGTGTATTTTCCCCACTACTATGGCCCAGGTCTCCATGTCCTCTGTCTGACATTTTGCARCACATCCACAAGCATGGTTGGCCAGAAATAGCTAAATTCAGACAAAGCAGAAATTACACAAAAGGATCAAATAAGGCCTTAGTTTTGTGCCAGCCCTGATGATGTGTTTGTGTTTTCATAGAGGCTTTGTTATAACCTTGGGGAATGTCATGCTACTTCTAATTCCACACAGGATCGAGATGAGCTGTCAGTTTCCACCACAAGACACAGTGAATAGCTTTAGAGGGAAAAAGTTCCCTCTGCAAATTTGAAAGACCAGCCAAGCACAAAATCTGCTGGTTTATATCTAAATACTGGGGAAGGAGACATTCTGGATGGATTCATCTCACCTAACTTCCATTTTACTAAGGAACGGTGGCTACRATGCAGTTGGATATATCTGAATTAATGACCTTGGCTTCCCTTTGTAGCTAAACAAGAATTATTAGTCATTGTAGCCAGCAGAGATCAGACAGCAATTCTTCCTTTTCACAGCTTTTCACAGAATATTTTCTGGTAGTCCCAGAACCTATGTCATGTGGGGTATTGACCAGTGTGCACAGACATGCTAAGAATCATTACTTTTCCCAGATTATCTATAGTTCAGTTAGTCAAGACAAAAAAAAAGTGGGAGAAAGGTATTATTATCATGTACTACAACTCTGTTATTTCTTTCCYCTTGTTCCTAAGTGGTGCAAACTGCATACAAATTAAATTTAAACCAGGGAGCATCAGGGGGATGTGAAATAGCATTATTTGGAAGAGAGTTCTGAAGGAAAGTGTGCAATGCATCACTAACTGTGGAGAGATACAGCCAGACCTTCAGCTCACCTTTCTTTCAGGGGCAGGCATACATCGAACTGTTTCATGGAAAAATACAGTGTTTCTTTCCAGCAAAACACATTGAGGGTGTAGTCACACACAAATGTTCAAACGCATTTAAGACTGTAAAAATATTGTGGCATGGCAGATGTCATAAAGGTGCACACATGCACACTTAATCTCTGGTTTATGCAATGAAAGTAGACTGAGCTCCGTCATGGTGTTGCTTTTCACATAAAGTATGGAGAAGCATACAGAGAGTTACAAAAATCTCACAATTCAGCAGGCCAGCAGAAGCTGATCATGTGCCTGAAAATGAGATTTATGGGGAATCTTATTTTTCTACTCTAATTTGTGATTGTTGCTATTACTTTGCACAGCGTAGGAAAGCGTACTCTTACTTAAGAGTGTGTAAGAGTATGCTTACAAGACACTCTCACAYGTTTGGTAAGTGTACTTTTACTCCATGAGTATTATCATCAGAGTTAGGTGCAAATTTTGCCTCTATTAGAGCAAAATATGCAAAACATGATCAGAACAAAGAAAAAGAGAAAACATGTTGTTGGACTTCTGTGGAGAAAGTAAAATTGCTTATGCGGAAGGTGAAACYAGATGTCCTGAAGATTCCTAATGGCCTTATAATCCATGAGACCAGAACATCAGAGAGGGATAAATGAGATTAAAAAAAGAAATAMATGTAAGACTTTGCCCATAAGTCTTGACAAGATTAATTAGTTTTAAAATTTGGATGACAATAACTACCCACATGATCATCAGGTAAATCTCACTGAGAGTATTTTTTTTCTGCWGTGAAGTGTGGGTGTGACTTAGAGTATCCCGTCTGAACTTTGGCAGTAAAAGTGTCAAACTGACACTTTTTTCAACACTGTTGATACCACTTTCAAAAAAAAACAGCGAACAGGAGTACAAATTTTGAGAGTAAAGCTGGCTATCCCACCTTTCTTGGGTCAGAGCCAAAATGAATTTTTCATGAGTTCTTGCTGATGGAGGTGAACTTAAACAAAGTAAAATTTGCCTTCATAGTAATTTTACTATTTGCATGCATAGTAATAAGCTCACGGGACAGACATCTCATTTGAAAAGTGTTAAGAACTGAAAAGTCATACAGGCATGTAYATGTGTGTGTGTATACATATAYCACTGGACTCAGGGATACAGATACTTTATGGAAGAGTGTAACAGCAGCCACAAACTCCATATCCTTAGGTGGTAATTAGAGAAGACTAACTCTGTACTTGTTTCTAGAATGAGTTGTTTACCCCCAGATGACTTATAACATAGAAGACATCAAAAGGTAAAGAGGTGCATGTCTTTTTCACTCCTTGAATTTGCATCTTATGAATCAGCTAAAACAAATTTAAAAAAAATAAAAAATTCTACATGCCAGCCAGCACAAACTTCATAATCCAGATACCTTTATTGAGAGAATTCTGGAACCTCTGTTCCACTGACTCTCAGTAAAGCTTAATCTCTTAAAAGGGTTTTTTATTTTGAACATGGGACTTCACTCCAAATCCTCAAAGATATTCAGTCTTGTAGCTTCTGGTCATTTGAATGGAAATACATTTGAGAATATGAACTCTAAGCAAGTACATGTGAAAATGGCACTCTATTTTTACAGAAATATCTCCAGCTAAAAATTAAATCACTTTCAACTAGAATGTGCACTTGAAGTATAGGAAATATTCTGGAACAAATCCGTGAATACAAGCAAGTGATCCACCACCAGCAGCTTGTGGTGGTTTAACCAATTGTTGACTTCTGGCCACACTAAAACTCTGGTGGGGCAGTTTGTGCAGTTGCAGCTTGTAAGGTAATCAGGCTTAATATGGAGCATTATCTGATGGTATGAAAATTGGCACTTTTTCCCCCATAATCTGTCTGTGGGCATGCTTACTCAGTGGTTTGCTTTCATTCCACTAAATTCACTGCCCAAGCAGACCATGTTAAAGTGAAGTGACACACGGTTACTCTTGAATAAGTCTGCACCTAAATCAGTCTTTCAGGTAAAATCAGGCACTTCAGCCAGGTGTCTGGAAACTGAGGCTTCTTCTGTAGCCTATAAAACTGGTGGAGAGGCAATTCATCCTTGGAGGATGATGGAGGGCAATTCATCCTCTTCAAAGACAGCATCTAAGAGTCACTACAGGATGGAACAAATCTAGGCAACTTGGCCACAGAAATCCTTTACTGTTTAGAAGGCAAAGGTAAGAAACATTAATCCCATCACAAGTGTCCAAATACAGAGCTGTTTGGAAATTGTGAAATAGGGTTTTTTTAGTAACTCCATGCACAGGGTAGCTTTAAATCTTCATAAACTACCCACAGTGATATATGGAGCACTAGATACCACATCTAGAGCATTTCTTTTCTAAAATACTGGGGGGAAAAAAAGAAAGGGAACTACTGTGGTGCTCTTGACTACCATGTAATATTTCAGGAATAAAAATAATTGAAATTATTCGAAGTTTTACAGTTCCAAAAGAGCTTATTTTCAGGAAAATGCAACATTTATATTATAATGCAAAGATTAGAATGGGAGGTGATACATGTTAGGTCTGTCTCTCCATGATTTTCTTGCATGCCAAAACACCACATTTTAGGGTGGAATTTCTCAAAAGGTGGCTGAAGTCATCATGATGATACAAAATCATTTACTTATGCTATTTTTTCATTTACACAGTGTTGTATCTCATGCTTCTCACTATGCCTACAAATGAATTCATACTGCTGAAACATCTAGTCTGTGTCATGTTTTTGTCCTGGGATGATTCATACACATTAGTTACCCAACTGAAAAGCATGTCTCTCATTAACAGCTAAGAAAGGYTAAAAGCTTGAGGTCTTTGTTTAAGGGGTCAAACAAATACTTTAACTGCAATTCATTACAGTCACTACCATGAGAAAAACAGGAGTAATTTYTTTAGTATTTTGCTGATCGACATGGAGTGCAAGAAGAAATTTATCTTATTTTTATCACTGAAAAAGCAGAGCTGTGTAGTGTTATGGGGATGCAATGATTTTTACAGTGACCCAATAGCTTCAGTCATGCAGTTCTGGAAGCAATCAAATGCATTTGGACCATTGATATTTTCCATGTGTGAAAGGCCAGAACCCTTCCGGACCCTGTGCCACTGAAATTCAACTTCCCTTTTATTGGATTAATAAAACTATAGATATTGTTCAGTGGCCCTAGATTAATTCATTCCTTTTTAAATTCACTAACTGAATTTGGTTTGATGACCTTGTCTGGCAATAAACTAACTCTGAAGATTATTAATTGCTATTGGGGAACATATATATAAGATTTCAAAGCTGCGAATAAGACCTCACTGGCAAGAACAAAAACACAAGGAGAAAGACTCTGGCTCCATGGTTTCTATTTCTTTTTCCTCTTTTGTYGTGCTGCAGGGAACTCTCTCGGATGTGCAAGGCTTTTCCACTGGGTGTTGGGTACTCTGTGGCTGGTGAGGAATTGGCCTGCATGACTCACACCATCTCTTGGAGCACACCACAACTATGCATTATCTTGAAGTCAAACTGAACTCAAAGCAAGTCTTGAAGAAAAAGCAAATGAAAGAAAAATATTTATTTACAAAATCTAAGAGACACCTTATAGTTAGAAAGAGAKATAAAGATATGGGTGACAAAATAAAAAGAAAATTATATTTGATCTCTTCATACTGAGATGAAATCTATTCTCTTCCCTTCTATCTAAATGACAAGCTTTTTGATGATTTTTAACCCATGTGGTTAGGGAATCAATCCTTGGGGACCATCTACATTGTAACATACATTTATAGGAGACATATTTGAGCTGCAAAAAAATGTTAGATTTTATGCCTAATTATTCTCTTCTGTCTTACTTGGAGGTCCCTGTAGATTCTTAACTCATTTTCTCTTTGCATTTCTTCCCCTTAAGGATTATTGATCCTTAATTTATTTCATATAAATATGTCAAATGACAACCACATTTAATATGGACTTTTTTTTTGTTCCTTATTGAGCCTAGACATAAGATTTACCARTCACCGAGAGGTGATGGCAAGTCTGGATGATTGATCTCTACCTCTGTTTTTATAAGAGGAATAGACCCTCTTTTTTTCTTCATGTATCTTCTGTTCTGGTGGTTGGGCTGGAAGAGCAGCACTTTTTTTTTTGGTTCAGTTCTTGGGGGAAAAAGGGGGAGTTTGTGTCTMAAGTATCCCTGTTAACATGACTCACAAGTTACAGGACCCACAAGTTCATGGACAAATCACTGCATAAAGAATGAGTGCTCACCACTGCTGCTCCACTCAGGCTCCCTCCCCTCTGGTGCCTCTTTACCCTGGCTCTAGGCTRCAGTGATCCTCTACAACAAAGGTGAGTTTAGCACTGCAAATTACGCCTTTGGTTACAGTGTGGATGCAGAGAGAGGTGTTTGCAGGATAAAAAAGCAGCCTATGCTGGTTCGTTGCACAGAGGCCTCCAAACCAGCTTGATGAGGAAAGCTCCAGAGCTCTGYTCATCTCTCTCACTGCATCCAAAGMCATCTGGGATGTCCTGCAGTATTGTCCCTGGCTTCCAGATGCTGCTTTGYRGTGTCMCAYAGGTCTTGTGCCATGTCTGTCAGACCTCTGGGAATGTTTCACTTACTCCCGGGGTATTTCAAATGTTCCTGAATGCTGATGCTTGGAGGGAGTGAATTAAATATTCAATATCTATGTTCAAAAGCACTCAGTTAGAACAATGACTTCTGCTATCTCTATGCTCCTCTCACACTTTTGGTTCTGCAGTTAAGGACCTTCAGCCTCTGTGTGCCAGAGCTCTGCACCAAGCTAATGAGAAATAGTCCCTAGCTCAAAAGGAATGGGGTGGAGGTGAAAGGGCAACATGTCTTGCCCAAACTTACACAAGGGATCTCTTGCAGAAAAAAAAAACCCACAAATTCATATCTTTGGAATTCAGACAACAGCTACACAGTCCAGACTCTCCTTCTGTAGGGTACTTTTGCAATATCCTCATTATCTTGTCTGCAAGAAATCTAACACCTTGTGACCTAACAGGGCTGGTGAAGGAGGGCTATGTCTGAGTCYGTAAAATATAAGCTGAATTAAGACAAAACCAGTCCTGAAATGCAATTATCCCTTTTCTATTCCTTGAAATATCTCCAGTCTCCCTGCCTTTTCTTACCTTCATTTCATGCCACTTGGAGTAGGATTTATTTTCAAGCAGAAGTAGTGAATTATGTCCACTGTGCTGCAGCCTCTCATACCCTATATATCAGAGAAAGCACTTTACCAGCAGTGTATGGCTGAGAGTATTTTTGCAAAAACTTCAGCTACTCCATGGGGATTTCCTTACACCCACACAAAGCAAAAAGTGGTTCAATGTTATGGTGCTTGTGTTTTTTATCCTTGATTCTGCTGCTCTGTTCAGGCTGGAGGTTGTATTCTGGGGACCTTGTCGGTGTCAAATGGAAGTGGATTTTTTGAAAATTACTCATAATCTTTGCCAAACTGGAATTTTGAACAAAAGGACCACTGAAGAATCAACCCAACCCTAAATCTCATATAACTTTGGAGAGTCTCTYTTTGCCTTGCTAAAGGCAGCACTCCCACTGATTCACTCCCAGTTTCACATGGAAGAAAAGAAAATGCATATATGAGGCACTGCCCTCTTGGGCAGTTGTGACATTCAGGTCTAATGCTGTGACTGTCAGGGTTACCCACTTGCTGATAACCACTTTGCTCTGTATCACCGGGCYTTTGCAGGACAGAAGATCAAGCTCCAGGAATAGTGACTCACTGCAAAGTCTAAGTTTGGCCCAGGCTCAGGTCTGAACCATTCCTCACACCCAAATCCATAGCACTCATCACTCTGAAGTGTTTTATACAGCTGAACCATGGCTCAGCCACCTGCTGTGTTTGGATGGCACAGAATTAGCACAGCATTAAGTCTGAGTTCTGCCCTTGTCAGTGCTCAGCCTCCATGTGCTTCTGTCTCCATTTCCCCCTAAAACTATGGGCTCCGAGACTTGTCTTGCACTCACTCAGGACTGGGAGATGTTCATTCACAGGTCTAGTCACCCAGCACATGCAGGCAGCCACCACTTCCACAGCGAGAAGGAAAGAGGCTGGAAAAGAGAACAGAGTTCCATTCCCATTGGGGAAATATGGAGAAAATGCTTCAGAAAATTATAGAGGCAGACTACACCAGCCAACCAAACACCTTGCCTCATTTCAGTTTAACTAGCAGTACTTGATGAAAAGTTCTGAAARGTTCTTTCCCCATACATAGGAATAAACAGACATAGACAGTAACTCAGGGAGTTGCTAGATAATGCCAAACCTTTTACCTCCACTTAGTTTTGGCTTACAACCCTTTTTAAGCAGCTAAGTACTGCAAACAATAGGAGACAATGTCAGTTAAACACTGATTTGCATTGCCCTGGTCAAACTCATAGCAGAAAGGCAACCTTATGACAAAACACTCTGATATAGATTGCATTTCTGTGGAGCTGCTATCAAAAAGAAGTTGTTTTTGTAGTCTCTCATTCTGAGAAATGGTCCAATCAATCAGATATTGCTGGGGAGTGCTGACAAAAGGATTCTTGTGCTGCATAATAGAAAGTACTCTGTGGACATAGCAATTAGTCTGACATCTTCACCAGAATATGACTGCCAGGAGAGTACATTTCCAGAGGAGTCTGGATGTCTGTGCACTGCAGTGTTGTGAAGTTCTGGCTGTTTGTTGTAGTATTTCAATCGCAAGAAAACCTACTTTGGAAAAAATCTAGTCCTAAAGATTTAGTCCTTTGAGTCTTTGATCCTGGCTCTTGGAAA